>NC_134540.1:38007500-38362500 GCF_050624435.1 Tenrec ecaudatus | reverse complement strand
TAACCAGGAGGGATTGCTGAAACCCTGGTGGGGACGGAGCATGATAGTGGGACAGGAGGAAAGTCAAAGGAAATCGAAGAAAGAGCTGGAAGGCAGTTTAGAGACTCCACGCCATCCCCAGAAATGTCCTATAACTTAGCTAATAAGAGTGGCCTATGGACAGTAACATCACTATCACCTAGTAGCCTGTTAGACATGCAGAACATGTAATTCCTCCTCAAATCTACTGCATCAGAATATATAGTTTAACCTGTGATTGAAGTGATTCATATGTATATTATTTTTTGAGGCCCACATCCCTAATTATTGGAATAACACTTAAAACTTAACTTGGAGTCCTCAGGGGGGCAAAAAACACCTCACTGTCATGAAGTCAATGCCGACTCATAGCAACTCTATAGGACTGAGTAGAATGCCTCTGTGGGTTTCTGAGACTGTGACTCTTTATAGGAGTAGAAAGCCTCATCTTTCTCCTGTGGAGCCACTGGTGGTTTTTAACTACTGAACTTGGGGTTAGCAATCTAACTTGTAACCACTGCACTACCAGAGTTCTGCAGCTGGAGTCCTAGCCCCGCTATATTTCTGCCAGGGCAAACCTTGAAAATCACTTTACATCTCTCAATTTCCTCAACTTTATATTAAAATACTTGCATAAGAAACATAATGGAGTTCCTAAGTGGAAGACATTATTACGACACTCTGCTTCTAGACTAAAGGAGCTTCAAATAACATTCAGGGGCACCTCAAAAGAAAGGCCCGGTGATCTATTTCCAAATTGCAGCTATTGCAAACTTCATGGCACACAGTTCTATCTGGCACACATGACTTCACCATGAGTTGGCGTCAACCCAAGGACAACTGGACAAACTCTGTAGTTTATTCTCATACACATTTTGACTGAAGAATCACTGCAGGCAATAAAAGGATCCTGATGCACAGTGGATTCAGTGTTGGGCTACTAACCACAAGGTTGCTAATTCAAATCCACCAGCCACTCCATGGGAGAAAGAAGCAGCTGTCTGCTCCCTTAAAGCTCTAGAAACCCTAGAAGCAACTCTACTATATTCTAGAGAGTCACTGTGAGTTGGAGTTGATTCAATAGCTGCTAATTGGATTCAACTCACTGTAAGTAATCAGTGACCCTTAACTGGTTGTCAGTAGATGCACCAGTGGTGTGGCAGTGATTCATGGAAAGGTTGGTGGTTTGAGCACAACAGCTACTCCACAAGATAATGATGTGGATGCCTGCTTCCATAAGGATCTATAACCTTGGGTTCCCTATTATGGAGCAATTAAACTCTGTCATATAGACTCGCAAGACAGAGTTCTACTTTGTCCTAAAGTTCAGTGCTGTCCTACTCCCTTGGAACCTCTATGGGGAAGATCTACTCTATCCTCTAGAATTGAAGTCAGCCAATGTCAGTGGGTTTGGGTGGTTACTCAATAAACATAGGGGAAAATCTGTGCTGTGTTGCTATCAATGTCAGTGATGTAAAGGTTGACTTTGGGAGCACTGAGAAGAGGAATCCTGAGAGTGATTCAGATAGTTCTCCGTAAGGTGATGTCTGCGCTACATTTTGTCTCCCTTATTGAATCTCCATCATAGACCAAGAGTTGGTAGCCTCTTCTGAAACCGAATCACAGCAGAGGGACAGCTCTATGGGCGAACTGCCATGACTGGCCGTCATTCTAAAAAGTTCTCCCAAGACAAGGGAGCCCAGTGCCAGATGGGTCATTGTTATTCGTGTTCATTGCTCTTCTGTTTTGTCTAAGAATATCAAAGCGTTTCCAAGGAGATGTGGCTTCCCAGTTTTCAACTTCACAAGATGTTTGTATACTTGACAGCTAAATGAATAGTGAAAGCCAAGTTCTTTCTTCTCAGTGTGAGGCACACTTCTTTCTAGAGCAAAGAAACCCCTGCAGCTTAAAGATAGAAATGATCTTTTAATGACCCGCTACTATCTACTGGTCACTGAACTTGTTGATAAAGAACCATGCTGATGCTTAGGGTTAGGCATTGGACTGCTAACTGCAAGGTCCGTGGTTCCAACCCATCAGGTGTTCCATGGGAGAAAGACAAAGCTACTACTTCCATGAAGATTTGCAATATCAGCAACCCCATGGAGACTCACTCAGGGTTGGAATCAACTCAATAGCAGTAGGTTTGGTTTTTGGTTTGGTACTTGTTTAGTAACCTAAATCAGCAACTCTCCACTGCAATCCTATCAACAAGGAATCATTGATCATACTTTACAGATGATGGATGGGCATGAGCAAATACCCCTAAAACAAAGCCTGCGGTACATTAACGGTCTGAGCAGCATTACACTGAATCTTCCTCCTGCAAGGCTCTTGCCAGGTTTCCCAGGTTCTCTCTGACTCCGGAGCTTTGGTGGTGGTGGTGGTGGTTGGTAAGTCAATCTCGACTCATGAAAGCCCCATGTGTGCAAAGCCTGAGGGCAGTTCGGCTATGACCTTTAGGAAGCAAGCCATCGGACCTGGGTTCTAAGGTGTGGGTTCTTTTGAACAGCCAGTCTTTCAGCTAGTGGTCGGCAAATAGTATAGCACTTAACCATTTCAACCACCCAGAAGGAATTTCTTATTTCTCCTACCTCCCCTCTTCAAAGAGGGGAACAGGAATTAGAGGGTAGGGTGGAGAGAGAAGAAGAAATGAATTGGGGGAAAAATAGCAGAGTCAAGCAGAAGGGCCTACGAGGACAGCATAACCTTAATTTGTTGCTTGGGTAAAGCTTTCACTAGAAGGCATGTAAAACACTGTTCTAAAAGGGAGCATCAGAAGCGTTTGGGGGAAAAAATGCTCCCAACGACAATCAGCTGTTTGTTGTGTGTATATATTTTTTCCCGCTATGTGTGTGGGGATGAAAAGTGTCTCATTATTTTACTGGCACACCTGTAGTCGAGCTTTCAAGATGATGGATAAAAGGGAAAGGCAGTGCTTAAGGGACACTGATAATCCAGGTTTATAAGGCAACAAGCAGTACCTGTAGTTCATCGAGAAGAACCTTTGATTTTACGGATTAAGGATCCATCTCAGCCCTGCACACCATTGCAGTTGGCCCCTGTTCAAACCATAGCTTAAATGTAGGCTCCTGACACCGTGAAGCAACAACATTGTACAGGATCAAAGGCGGGCCATTTCTCTGCGAGTAAGGGTTGGTTCCGTCTCTGCTGAGGCAAGTATTCCCTTCATGTCATCCTCAGTGACAGGAAGCTGCGAAGCTGGTGAGCCAGTGGCTCAGTGTAACACACCAGTCTTTCAGGGAGGATCACTGGGTGATCCCCAAGGACTACACCACCGGCAAGGTGACATGAGTGGTGAGAAAGCAAAAGCTACAAAACAAACAACCCTAAATCCCTAACCACCCCCCAGAGTTACCCAGAGGAACCTCCAGCTTCCTACAACAATTCTCAAGATATGTTTTAAATTCTACCTGGGACTATCCTATAAATCGCTTAACCCAACCACATGGGACTTTGTATAATTATTGCCATTTAGGGTGTCCGAGGCTGTAAATTTTTACAGAAGCAGAGTTCTACCTCTTTCTCTCATTGACCACCTGATAGATTCAAACCAACAACCTTTCCATTAGCAGCCGAGCACTTTACCCCTGTACCACTAGGACTCCTTTACTGCTCCTTTCTTCCCTCAGCCTGTTGAAAATGGGCAACTGAAAAGAGCATACCTGGGGTCATTGCTCTGGAAATAATTAACACAGGTATGGATGGAGAGTGTGTCCAGTTGACTGGGATTCTCTAGTACTTGTAACCTCATTTTAGTTTACTAGTGTCAGTGTCAAGGAGGCCTGGTAGTTACACCCGGGTTGCTAACTACAAAGTTAGCAGTTCAAAAGCACCAGCTGCCATGAGAGAGAAAGACAAAAGGACTTTCTACTCCTGTCTAGAGTGGGGCAGCTCTCCCTCGTCCTATAGGGTTGCTATGAGTGGACATCGACTCAATGGCAGTGAGTGTGTGAGCAAGTATCAGTGTCCTAAAGAATATAGACCTAAATGGCGATGCCTTAAGTCAGCGCTCAGCTGAGTTCTTGTCAAGCTAAAAACTGCCTGTGGTGCGCAGAATATCGTTGATAACAGTAACAGTTAATCCTATTGGTTGAATGTGGTAGTTATACAATCTGTTGTCATTTTGAGAGGATTAAGAGTGAAGGTGTGGAGTTCAGTTTGTCACTCAGGTCACAGCTTGATGAGCTCATCTGGAGGCGCTAAGGAGATGAATAACTCACTGGAGGTAGAACGCAGGCTGAAACCACGGGAAACGTGGAACTATACTAGAGCCCTGAGCTGGAGAAGCCACATGGAGACCTGCCAGTGCTGAAGTGCTTACAACGCCACTGGATCCACAAGACTTCCTACCCACTGGCCTGTGGTCTTCCTGCATTCAGCATCATTGCATGTGTTTTGTGAGTCTGAAGAGGACTTTATAAATTGGCATTGGACATATGGGGTAATATCAGACTTATGGACTTGATCTGGACTGGGCTGGGATGGTTTCTTAATGTACAATTACTCTTTATATAAAGCTCTTTCCTATACACATGAGTGTCTCCTGGGATTTGTTTCTCTAATCTACCGGACTAACAAATGGAACATTTATTTTCTGCCAGGTACTCTTCTTTCCAAATGTTACTCTAATAATGGGAGGTAATAAAATTACCCATTTTATAGATGATGAAACTGAGGCACAGAGATTAAATATCATGTCCAAGGACACACAACTGACAGCTGATAATAGATCTTCATGGCCATCACATGTAGGTTGTTCTAACTCCAAGCCCCTTCGTGAGCTCACATTGAATCTCATCTCTTAGCTTGTTTTACTGTGGGACATCTGTGTTGCTGGGGTGCTGGAAGCTATACAGCCAATATTTCAAATGCCAGCGGGGTCACTCATGGTGAACTGATTTCAGCAAATCTTCCACATTTTTGAGACTAGGAAGAAAAGCTTGGTGGTTGATTTCTCAATTAGCCAATGAAAACCCTATGAATCACAACAGAATATTTTCCATACAGTGCTGGCAGATGAGCCCATAGGTTAGAAGGCACACAAAAAAGCACAGTGTTCGCAATGAGCTCCAGCATAGCATGGAGGGTTGGGGCAGTGCAGGATCAGGATAGCTTTTGTTCTGTCAGGCACGAGATCAGTGTTAAGTCAGAGCCAACTTGACAGCAACTAGCAGCAGCAACTGCTAAGTCACCGCATAGTTGCTGTGCTCAGCTTCTTCGCCTATAACAGGAAGACCCAGGCTGAATCGTTCCCATGTCCTGCCTCCTCTGTGCTCTTAGCTTAAGGAGCTTATATTATCTAGAGAAGGATGGGAAGTCTTTCCTAAGGTTTGAATATGGCATTTAGAGTCAACAAATTATAATCGACGGAACACAATCTACATGTGGTAGCAATGCTGCCATAGAAAAGAATTTATCATATCAGTGGAAAGAATTACATGAAGTATATAATTTTTTCCTTCCATACCAAGCATGAGCAACTGCCAGGACCACTTTCGTTTCGATTTGAGAGTAGTTCCTGAGGTACCTCCCTCTATTATCCTCAAGAAAAAAATGTAGAAGCTTTCCTCGCTCTGTAATGAGATAGGGCACTTGTTTCTTGCTCTGAGTCTTCACGTTTTATTTGGTTTTTGTCCATGCCCGGAGGGATCACTGTGTAACTTTTCTTTCTTTGTTTGTTTTTCTTGTACCATAAAAATTTTTTAATAGCTCTGGGACTTTATCATGCCATAAACTACTAAAATTTCTTAGTGTTGTCCAGCAGATTGATGATCCTTAAACTTCATTATGAAATAAGCGATGCCGTGAGTGATAGAACTGTATCCTCAGGTTTTATTCCCTGGCTGTCCTGTTCACTGTGTTACCTAACCTTGGCCTCTCAAAATGCCTAGGTTTTTAATTTAACTTTCCTGTGTGATCTATTAGTAGCGAGTTGTATTTGCATTTAAATTTTAATTTGAAATTCGATTCATCGGTCAAAAGGAGCCACATTTTTAAGGCTTAGTAGACACTGTGGCCAGTGGCTACTCTAACGGACAGTCTGGGTCTAGAGCATGATTGCCTTCATGGGAAGTTCTGTTGGGTAAAACTTTTCCAGTTCCTTCCCACTCACGTCCAAACTCCCATCCCTGCCAGCCGTTATTAGCAGACCATTTAGCCTCGGCAGAAATTTCATCTGGTCTCTTCTGAAAAGTGAGAACAACATGTTTCTGCCTCAAGAAAGAGCCTGACCTACAGTACCTTTGAGGTGGCTTCCTAGCACAGTGGCCTCATTTCTGTGAATCCACTAAAAGCTGACCCTTGGTCAGGAAAGATAACTCCATTATAATAATGTTTCTCTGGGAAATATCAAATTTGAATGACATCATCTCAGCTCAGAGCCTCTTTGCCAAGAATATAACTCACTTAAGTGTGGGCACTGCTTTCCAACTTCACAAGTCCCGCATTTGGTTCAATATGGCAGGTGGTACTTAAACCATATCAGCGTGTTGTGTTTTTTTTTTCACACCCCAGCAGGCCTAGAAAATACTGTGATAAAGAAAACCAGCCTCCCTCGGAAGGGTCACAGCATCCCTACAAGAAGACATCTGGGAAGGAGAGAATTCATTTAAAAATGCAAACTACGGAGTCCTGAAAGTAATTAATTGGGGGAACATAAGTTGTATTTGAACTAAAACGGAACCTTTGATTACACTTAATGTCTGCAGGATGATTAATGTATAAAGTGGTTTCTGTTTACTAAACAAGGGATCTGTCTTTTCTTTACCATTTGGAAAATCTTGTTTAAAACACTAAGTTGCAGAGATGGGATCATTTCTTTGGCACTTACTGGACTGTTAAATTGAATTCGTGCTGTCCTTCCATGTCCCCAGCCTACTCAGGAAGTATGAAAATGGGGACTGAAGAGCAAGGCCTAGACATGTTTCCACATCCACCGTGTTAGTGTTTATTCATGCAAGGCAGCCTTGCACACAGATCCACCACCTGGGCCAAGATAAGGGGTGAACAGTACTCTTGCTGCTCCGGCAACTTTCCCGCCTAAAAGGGTGGGAGAAGTTGCCAAAATTGGGCTATTCTTCACTTTTATCACAACCTTACTGAGACCATCATTTTGTACCCACATGTCATGTAAAATACCCAGATATGTTTGAATGGCAATAACTCCTAACACCAGATCAAATAGGAAAGTTTATCTTCCTATTCCTGGCAAGTAGCCAAATGTTTGTTCTGATTTTTCAGAGCAGGTGAAATGATCTCCCCCATCCTTTCACTAGCCTTCTTGGTTTTCACTGACATCAGCTGAGATCTGCTCTGTCATCCCCAGTGCATTCCCTAAGGAGGACCCAGAGGGCTGTGGGGCAGCTCCGGGACCCAGTGGATTTTATCCAGGGACTTATCAACCCCTAGAAAAATGCCAGAAAAAATTGCATGAACGTGTGCATGCTTCTTGGGAGAGTGAATAGCTTTCATGAGCTTCTGAAATATAACCATGATGAGAGAAGATGAAAAAGATTATATTTTGCTGGATTAGGGATACGGTCAAGTCACTGAGGAAGTCACTGTTTTTGCTTCTAGTAGGGGCGATTCGTAAACAGAGGCTAGTGAGTAGGCTTCTGTAAATGGAAGCAAAGCATGGATGCTTCATCCAAGAGACCTCCTTCCTCATTAACTTTTAGTAATTGAGATGTCATGAATATGTCCGTTGAATATGACATGAATATGACATGAATATGTCATGAATATGTCATGAATATGCCAACTTGGAAAGGCTGCCCGGTGTTATGGCAGTGCTCTGATTATAATGGTGCCTACTAGTAGTCAATGCATACCTAACCTGTGTTAACCACAGTGTTGGCAATCCAAAACCAGACATCTCCCTGGGAGCAAGATGAGGCTTTCTACTCTCCTATAGCGTTACAGCCTTAGAAACTCGCAGGGGCAGTTCTACCCTGTCCTATAGGGGTGCTGTGAATCAGCATCGACTCAATAGCTGTGAGTTTGGGGGTGGGTGGGGGGATTTGGTTTGAATATATGCCAAACAAATGATATATGTTTATTTCATCTCATCTCAATAATCCATCCAAAGGTGGGCGTGGATTGCTCCATTCAGGGATGAGAAAGTGGAGGTTTGGATTAACTAAATACTTGGCTCATGATCACACAGTTAGTTAGTACATGGTGGTACCTAAATTTGAGGGCAGGTTGCTCAGATTCAGAAAACCTGTTTAATCGTCTTGTCCAAAGGGGACTATCTTTCCATGCTCCAGGCATGGACTTCCAGGACTTCTAGCCTCCCCCACTGAAACGGCAAGAGTGGCGCGTATTGAGATTCAGACAGAGCATCCTGAAGCTGCTCTCAGAGATCCAATGAGAAAGGCCTGCATTAAATACTTCCTATTAGATTGCTGGGGAGCCCTGGTGGCATAGCGGTTCTGCACTGGACTGCTAACCCGAAGGTCAGCAGTCTGAACCCACCCGCAGCACTGTGGGAGAGAGACGAGAGCTTCTACTCCAGCTGAATTACTGCCCTGTAGGCTCACCATGGGTCAGCAGCAAGTCGAGGGCAGAGAGTTCGGGGCTGCTGCATTAGAGAGTCCACACAAGAGGCTCTCCATATTATTGTTACGTGCCATGGAGCCTGCTCAGAGGCTCAGCCACTGAGGAGCAGCAGAAGGAAGCCCTGAGGCCTGGCCATCCTCCTAATCAGGCCATATTTGATTGAGTCTATTGTTGCAGCCGCTGCTGTGTGGATCCTGCTCCAGGAGCTTCTCATTAGCAATACTAAGGAACCAGCTTGTAGGGGAGGCAAAGGCAGCAAGCAGCCTCTGCTTTTTTGTGTGCGATTCTCAGTTGGTCGCCCCTTTAAGAAGCTTAGCCCACATAGTCACATTCGCAGCTCCTCTAAATCCAAACCATTTTCTTTTTTAAAAAAAAGAACACCCAGGAGTGAGCTCTAACTACCAGGGAGTAAAACATGCCTTTTCAGGAAAGAGCCCTGGAGAGGTTTATCTGAATGTCAGCGAGTCTCAGCTATTCCTGAAAAAGCCATCTGGAGACATAATTTTACACAATTTGTGAATTTTATTCAGGTCTGGTAAACTTTTATTGACACTGGCTCAAATGGTGCCAAAGGTAGATCGTGGGAGACGTACAGAAGGAGCTTCCTGTTTTCCAGGGGTTCTCTGTTCATTGGAAGGAGCAGGTACGTACCCAGAATATACAGTCTGGCAGACAGTAGTGCGTTGTGAAATTGATTTTTGACAAAAGTACAAGAGGAGTGAGAACGGAGAGGGAAGGAGGGATTCTGGCGGGCAGGCAGGCTATCCGTGCGAGCGGAGTACAAGAAGGGCTGGTGGGAAATCTGGGCTCTTTGGACAAATAAAGGCAAGGAAAACACTGATGCATACTGGTACCCCAAAAGAACCGAAGCAGAAAAAGTGTGCTACCTCTCTGCCATGACAGTAACAGCCTGGGAGGGCCACCAACTCTCCTAATCGCGGAGAGTTACGGAGATAAAGGACAATAATCCGGGAAAGATGGGTTGGAAGTGAGGAATTCAGAGTCATCATTGCCCAGTCTAAAAGCTCAGACTTTATCCTTTCCAAGTGAGGTGGACGAGAAGCCTGGGAAACAGCGGGGATCTCCTTGAAAGCCTAGACTCCCTCCTGCCCTAGACCAACGCCCCAGCATCTGCATTTCCGCAAAAGCCCCGGGGTTCCATGCACACATACAGGCTTAGCTTCCACAGGCAGCGGAGTCTATTAAGATTCTGTAGGTGAGGAAGGAGCCCCGGACTGCGGTGTGCTTGGGATATTTAACTCTGACTAGCAGTGTGCTGAGCACATGGCCAGGCTATTTGGCAAACAACTGCAATCTTGATAAAGCACGAATCTCTGTCTTCGGCGCGTCAATTATTAAATGACACTGTTGCAATCAGTACTCCATTACTTTTACCTTTGAGGCCACTCCAATGTAGTTGTTAGAAATGCACGCTCCTTCCATGGGGGAAAAGAGGCGGGAGGAAAACATCTGCCTGCCGCCTGAAATTTATATATAAACTCAAAGCCAACATCACGGCCATCGAGCCCATCCTGACTCATCGTGACTCTGTAGGACAGGGTTGAAGGCGCTCTGGGACTCTAGCTCTTTATAGGAGTAGAGAGTCTCATCTTTTTCCTTTTAATTCACTATCCGGAATCCACGTTGTTGTTCTGTTTGATTTCGGCGAGTTCAAGTTTTTAATACTATCTGAAAGCTGGTAGCCAAGGACCCTGTTACATGAGATAAGATTAATCAGCCAGGCTCCATGGCCCACTTCCAGAAGAGTCTGTAGCGTCTCTTATGCCCTCCCCGTTTCCCCAAACACCCGTTTGGAGATAGCCTTGATAATTTTCTTCATTTCCTGCCCAGACAGCTGTGCAGTGTTGTAATTCATGGTTAGACAGCTGCAGCAATCCTCCTTAGAAAAGGATACATCTTGTCAAGAATGAGGCTTTTCTCAACGCCGCCGTCTTTTCGCTTTTCTTCTTTTAAACAGCGATGGGCCCACCACATGCACGGATATTCTTCGCCTTAGAGAACGCAAAGGGAAGCTTCATCTGACACATGCCGCCCTGCCTGGAGGTCAGTGTGACAAACGCCTCTCCTGGTTGCTTCTGCAAACAGTCCAGCCCGCTCTGGACTCCTGGAAATAACTCCTGACTAGCTGAGTAAACCTTACTTCTGTCCCACAGGCAGATAAGGAAACGCTGAAAAGGCTGCACATGTAGTAGGTGAGGGATAGTCTGTCTTAATCCTCAATTATCTCCTCCCTTCAAATCCACAAAACAGCTCTGCTATCTTCTGATCTTTACTACAAAACTGTGGAGAGAAGAGAAAAAGAGCTAAAAAAGATAAAAAATCTCTCTCTCTCTCTGAGTGTGCACGTGCAAGCGTGTGTGGGGCTGTGTGGGAGGGAGATAGGCACAACCACATAAAAATGGAAAATTACTGCAGATGACAGCAAAAGAGACAGGCCTTGGAGGAACCCGGGACCAGCGGTGATTAGAGTGGATAGCAGTGTCTGGTGAGGTCTACGAGGTTACAATACTTAGATTATTTGGGAGATGTTGGACATGAGGTCAAGGTAGGTTTCTTACGAGGCCATGTCCTATCATTTAGATGTCACAAATCACAAATGGGACAAATATGAAGATAGCTTTTCTACTCTTAAATAGCTTCTTTGCTTTTCTAATAACCTCTTATGTTGGACTGTCTGACTTTTTAAAGGTACCTTGGAGTTGGCAAAATGAGCAGAGACGCGATTAAAGGCGCTGGAGTTTCTGTTGTGAAATTGGTGTTTAGGCACTATTTGGTAAGTTTCTTCCAACAAAAATCTCATTTTCACCCCATTTCTACTTCAGAATCACTAATAAACATTAAATTTAGCTTTGACAAATCACGTAAGAGTCATAACTTCAGAAAATCAGCAAGAAGACTCTAACTTGTGAGGTGGGAGGAAGCAGAGTCCTTGTTCACTGAGACAGCTTAAAAGTCCTCAGAAGCCAGACAGCAAAAGCCAACCAGCCCAAGATAGCCAACTTGCCCAAGATGGTCGACAGGCCTCCCCAAGGGAGGGGCAAGCAGACTGAGAGGCATCAACCCTGTCTCACCCATCCACCTGTTTATGTGGGAGCGAGGAAAAGGTCATTAACCTGTGCCACCCATCCGACCAGTGTGTTGCTGGGGAGGCACGTCTACCCATGGCACCTCCCCTCGCCAGAGTCTAAACAGGGCTTCTGTTTCTTCAGCAGGTTTTCAGGGGCTGTTTGGTTTGGTTTTGTTGAAAGGAGATGATATGGACTTTCTTTTAAGGTACCTCAGGGTTGACTCGAACTAACCACATGTAACACCGAGATATTCCAATCATCATACAGGTTTATCAATGCAACAGGGACAACTGACCTATTGAGATGGAAAAAATTCCTCAAGAATGAGTTGTTGTCTTAGAAGTCAATTCTGACGGAACCTTTGGAGACAGTTTAATGAGCTACACTGTCTGGTTTGGGGGAGTTCGAGTTGACTGCTAACCTCAAAGTCAATAGTTTGAAACCACCAGCTGCTTCTCAGGAGAAAGACTGGCCTTCTACTCCCATAAAGAGTGACAGTCTCAGAAACCCACAGGGACAGTTCAACTCAGGCCTATAGGGTCAATACGGGTCTGCAAAGACTCAATGGTAGCGAGTTTGGGTTTGAGTCTAAAGTTCTACTGAAGAATTTAAAGTTCAACTCACATGGTCGCATACAAAATGAGCTAACCCAGTATAACATGACAAATTTGAAGTGGCTTAAATCTTTTTGTCAGAATGACCTTTTAAAAAGACTGAAACTTCCTTATACAAGCCTCCTTTTCTGAGTATATGAGAGGGTACCCAGAAAACACTGGAATAATTTTTTCAAAGCTATGTATTTACATTTTTTTATAAAACAACCCTACCACCTTCAAAGGACTCTCCATTACACTTAATACATGGGTCAAATCTGAAATTCCATTATTGGAAACGTTTTTCAAACTGATCTCCTTGAATGGCTGACAGAATCTCTTTCTTTATTTTCTTCACCTCTTCTACATCATCAAATCATTGGATCACATGGAATGAGGTCAGGTGAGTAAGGTGCATGGGGTGAGAGGCATGCTGTTTATTGCCAAAAACTGGTACACTGAGATGGCTGCATGGGCAGGTGCATTGTCTTGGTGGAAAAGCCAGTCACCCATCTGCCACGAATTAGGCCTTTTTGTTACACACTGTTACACAATCTTTTCAGAGCCTCTAAATAGAAAACTTAATTAACAGTCTGACTTGTGGAACAAACTCCAAATGTACTATTCCCTATCACATCAAAGAAAAAAATGAGCATCGTCTTGATCTTAGATTCCACTTGAGAAGCTTTTGGGGCATGAGGTGATGATGGCCTCTTCCACAGGACTAATTGATATTTGTTTGGGGCATCTTAAGAATAGCGCTATGTGTCCTCACCAGTAATGACCTTGAAAAAAAGTCTGGGTTGCTTACCCTTCTCATTCTCACATTGTCTGTTACAATTCGCTGAACTGAGCTCCAAGATTGTCCAGATAACTTCCCCATCTCTTCAGCGGTCCATCACTGGTCTTTGAGCACAGTGCATGAATTTTGTCTCGACATTTTCATCTGTTCAGGAAGTTGATTGATGTCCATAATGAGGTTTGTCCTCAATCGATATTTTACCTTTTTTGAAATGTGAAAAACGCTCATACACTTGAGCTTGTCCCCATAGCGCTGTCCTTCTAAGCTGTGTTCAACATCACAACAGTTTCTGCAGCATTTTTCCTGAAATTTCACAGCCACACACTGTACTCTTAAATTGGCTATCACACAAAATGAGATTTGAGTGAGGCTGCTTTTACAGAAAACTTCACTGTGACCAGACAGAGCCTTCCCAGGCAACGCCACCGGGTGCACTAACTCAGAGCAAGTTGCTTGATGATTGCCTAGGGGGAAAAAGCTTACTGTGAAAGCTCCACCCAGCAGAACTTTTTTTTCCCATTTTGGGTGGGGATATACCCCTTCACATGCTTAGGTTAGTGGGATTTTGTCAGGAATGTGTCACCATCCAGATAGTTTCAAAAAGAGCTGCTTTGCCAGGGTTTGGATCCTGGCTCCACTGTTACTTAGCTATTTGACCTAAGCTGCAACTTCTTGATGCCGTGGTTTGCTGGTCTGGGAGATGGGGCAATAATAGTAACTACCTCAGAGGGTTCTACTGAAGAGCAGTGAGCTACTCTTCGTACTGCCTTCAGACTGATGCTTGCTCCTTAATAAGTGCTTTGAAAAAGTTATATTAAATAAAGGAGTTATGCTAAATAAAGGGGTCCTGCGAGAGTGCAAGCAGTTAATGGGCTTAGTTGGCTACTAACTAGAAAGTTAGAGGTTGAAGTTCACCCACAGATCCCTTGAGAAAAATACCTGGTGATCCACTTCTGAGAAATATCCGTCATTGAAAACCATAGGGTGCAGTTCTCCTCCGATATGCTTGGAGTCACCATGACTCAGAGCCCCGTCTGTGTCAATCGGTTACTGGTTAGATAAAAGTCAATGCCACGAGCCTCTGAATCTGATGTCCACAAAGACCGGTTGTGGAAGCACAATTTATTCCAGATAATACCTAGGGAGGATGAGATGGCCCTTCTATGAGGAAAGGAACCATCTGTCTAAAGCAGACTCTCTCTTAATTAAAAACACCAGCTCCGATAATATTCAGAAATCACGCTGAGCCCTACACCTCCATTTCCACCACATTGACACTGAGTAATCCGATAGATTATTTTAAGAGACTCTCCCTCCCCATGGGGTGTCAATCTTCCCTCTTGTATCAATAATAAACATTTAAACTACAGTCATCTCTATATTAAAGGAACCACGATTCCAAGACCTGATAGTAAATTAGCAGTATACTCTGAGGAACATCTTGTTAAATGTCTCTTCTCTTTTAAATTCAACATTGAATTTAAGGATATTGATTGGATATTTTTGTCTTATTGGATTACAAAATTAATTTTCATAAATCTTCTGCTTTCTCTATTGTTCTCCACAGAAGTTAGCAAGTGGCCCCCCTTCTCTAGGCCATTAAAAGAAAATTACACTTAGGTATACACACCACCCCTAGACTGACAGACTTCCACAAAACTAATTTCCCATCTTCTTATCAGAGGTCTTTTCTAAACTGAAGCAGCATGGAAACTATTTATAAACTGCAAGTAAATGTCAGGAAGCAAAACTGCTCACCTTTAAGATTTTACACGGACATCCAAGTCCCTGAGCTCTTTGTTTCCAAAATTTTAATAATTAGTCATTTTCTTAAACTGTGTCCCTCATCCACCCCCCAATAAAAAGAAGAAGGAGGACAATAGCTTTCTGAGGGCAGTAGGATTGCGCTATCAGACTCTGTCTGGAGCAGCTAATAAGTGTCCCACTGAGAGGGTCAGACAGAGCAGCCCCTCCCAGCCTCGCTGCAGATGCAAGACTACTGATATGCACAGCAGTCCCTGACCTGCAAGTTAACACTCCCTGTCTGGCCAGATGGCTGTTCTCCAGAGTGCAAGCTGACAATCACGTCAAACAGGGCTGGGACATGACCACGAGCCTCATTTTCCATTGTGAGTAAAATCAGGATTTGAAGCCAGGTCTCTGAAGATCAGATGCAATGACATGAACTTGGTCCTCTAATAAATCACAGCTGAAGTTAGCGTCCAGGAGCACAAATGCTATATGATGCTGCTGGCAAGATGAATTCCATTACGGCCTCACTCGTCCCAGTTTGCCCGGGGCTCAAAACTTTCCAAGAAGTTTAATCAGAGTGTCCAACATTCCATGCGCATCCCTTTGTCTAAAAGCAATTTGAGGGGGTGTCCTTTTGGGGAATTATCTTAGGGACAGGCTCAGGGGGTGGATGTAGGGAACGTGTCCTTTATATTTATTCTGAAGACAGGGGTTTTCATAAAACAAAATTGGCAGCAAAAACCCTCTGTGAATCTAGGAACTGTGAACAGAGAAAGAACAAAATCCAAATACCTAGTCATTTTAGAAGTATTTTTAGCATCTGATGTTTTCTTTCCAGAAATGATGAGAATAAATAACAAAGCCTGAAAACCATGATTTACCCTCTGAATTCAACTTCAATGTAGCAGGTGGTACTTAAGAAAGTATCACCAGTGAAAATGAAAACATCACAGACACATTAATGTTCCACCTCTTCATTCTTCTCAGCAATTTTTAAATGGGCCAAATGGTATAAAATCAGCATCTAGGCCTGAAAAATACAATATTTTTTCCTGATTTTGTTTTATTTTTTGTAATTCAAAGGTGTGTACTCACAAAGAAGAATCCATTTGTCAACTTTCTATGTACGTGACATTTTTCATTTCCCCCTAGGCTGAGGGGAGACGTGGTGACATTTAGAGAATTCTAATTTTTCCCTCCCTTTTAGTACTTTAATCAAACTTTTTTGTAACTTCAAACATTATATAAATGAGACTTCTCTATGTATTTGAAGTCAAACTGATAAAATTCTTCATGAGGAGGTAAATGTTCCACCCCCTCCCCTTGAAGTCACCTTCATATGAATTGTCAAAATGATTCACATAATGCCATCAAATGCTGGAATAATTCAGCTCCCTAGGCAATTTTTGCATAAATTTATATCAATGTTCACTTTTAATGAACTGACTTTTTTGTTAACCCCCAGCTCATTCATGTCTTTAGGACGTAGGCCCATCCGTGGTTTAACAATGGCATTACCCTGAGTGCTGAACTGGATAGAGTTCAGTTATCATTCCTAATCATAAAAAGTGAAAAGTACCGAGAACCGCCAGAAGAACAGACAGATCTCTCTTGAAAGAACTACAGCCAGATGTCCCTTAGAGGCAAGGACAGCAAGATGGTGTCTCACATACTTTGGACCTGTTATCCAGAGAGACCATTCCCTTGGCAAAGGACAACAAGTAGAGAGTTGGTGAAAAAAGAGAAGGCTCCGCTATGAAATAGACTGACTGAGTGGATACGACGGTGGGCTCAATCAGAATGGTTTGTGAGCGTGATGCAGGACCAGTCAGCGCTGTGTTCCACCGTGAATAGGGTGGGTGTATTCAGAATTGAGTGGACTCCAAAGAACAACAATAATCATAAAAGGCGTCCGTGGTCATGTACATGGTTAATGTGCTCAGCTGCTAACTGCAAGGTGGAGGCTCAAATCCACCCAGAAGCAACTCTGAAGGAAAGACTGAGGAGCCACACCTGATAAACCACCCAATTTGGCTTCCAACACTCAGTTGCCTACCTCGGTACACTGTTGGGAGTTGAATTGTGTTGAAAACCCTATGTAGTGTGGAGCACGATGCTGTTCTGACATTGGGTCACTGTCGGAACTTACTCCAGGGCAACTGAGATTAGTAATAAAAGAATGACGTTTGCTTCTTCAAAGAGATCATTGGTCATTTGTGGTTGCATCTTCTAGATCTAGAGGGCTTTTTTGGGGGGGTCGGGGTGGTAAATATACTGCCTGCTCTACTGTTTTGCAAACACATCACTTTTCCTTATAAAGTAGCTTCATGGTACCAGATAAACCCATTGCTCAGCTTTTCTGATGTGATTAGGAAATGATGCCCAGTCCACTCTAGCTGCTAAGCGTGTTAGATTCTTCAAAATGAGGATCGTGTTTTATATCAGGTCCATGTGACAAAAAGAAAGCCAAATTCTTATTTTTATTTCATTTTTTTTCCTTAGCAAAATCTCTGAAGTGCTGGTCATTGTGGTGGTTAATTTTCAATGGCAACCTGTTTGAGACCACAGTTGTTCCGTTGAACACCATCATCGTTCTCCAGCATGGTTGTAACGGAAACAGCACCAGTGGGTGGTTTTCACAGACAAGACTTCATTGTCTTGCAGTTTAGAGAGCTAGAAGGATGAATTCAGGATTCAAGCTCCAGGAGATGTCTTTCTCTCTCTGGTGGTTCACAGATGAAGAGGAAGGTGTTTGATTTTAGGAGGAAGGCTCTTGTCTTGACATTGAGCCGGGCCTACGAGGTTGAACCCACAGGATCTGAGTTCAAAGGATGCATTCTTCATTTTTGGCAATAGTAGGTCTCTCTCTGCTCACCTTTTGTCTCTTGTAAGATAAAAGGTGTTGATGCATATTTGGGGAGGAGAGCTAATTCATTCGCAGCAAACACTAATGTCGGCATTGCTAGATAGGTGTTTTGTGGTTGCAATTGACCTCTGACACTGATTCTAAGTTACCCTCCAGAATGTGGGTGGGCTCAGCTATCAGTTGAAGGGCTTCTTTGAGTGGAGAAGGATTCTGCATCCAAAAAGGTTGCTGCTGTTTTAAACCTCTCCCTGTGTGGTGCACCGTGAGGGCAGAACTGGGAGACTAATAATCATACAGAATCATTCTTAGCCAGCCTGTTTCTAAGCATGGAAAGCTCATGGAGTCAAGAGAAAGATGAAAAACCCTTATATTAAGCGGGGTTAGCAATGATGAAACATACAACTTTCCTCTAGTTCCTAAATGCTTCCTTCCCCCTACACACCCACCCCCCACTATCATGATCCCAATTCTACCTTGCAAATCTGCCTAGACCAAAGGATATACACTGGTACAGATAGGAACTGGAAGCACAGGGAATCCAGGACAGATATCCCTTTTGGAACAGTGGTGAGAGTGGCGATACCGGGAGGGTGGAGCGAAAGTTGGGTAGAGAGCAGCAACCGATTACAAGGATCTACATATAATCTCTCCCCTGGGGGATGGCTAGCAGAAAGTGGGTGAAGGGAGATGTCAGACAGTATAAGATATGACAAAATAATAATAAGTTATCAAGGATTCGTGAGGGAGGGGAAAGCAGGGAGGAAGGGGAAAAACTGAGGAGCAAATACCAAGGACTCAATTATAAAGTACTGTACATACTTGTGTATAAGCTAAGTTTTTCAGCACAAAAAATGTGCTGAAAAACTGGGGTTTGGCTTATACATGGGTCAGTGGTACCCCAGCGAGGTCGCTGCCCCACCCCCGTGAGGTAACGGGATGAGCGCCCATTATCTCACGGGTGATTGCCGTTTCTCCACTGTTTATTCAAAGCCCTGCTGACACTGCAGGGCTTTGAATGTTTGTTTACTCACATCTAACCAATCAGAACCATCCTATGATGTGTATCTTTGAATAAGCCTTTTAAAGACCATGATGTGCGAAGGATGTGGCATGAATGGATGTCATCTGGTCAAGCCGACTAACAAAAGATGAAGCCTGACATAGAGTTAATAGCAAAGTGGGTTCGAGATGCATGGGAAGACATTCCAGAAGACATGGTGCGACGTGCCTTCCAGAAATGTAGTCTTAGTAATGCAATGGATGACAGTGAAGATTGGGCTTTGTATGAAAATGACAGCAGTGATGGTGATGACGGCGATCTCAGGACAGCCTCTTTGATGACCTCACACCAGCTGAAGCTCTGTTTTGGGATACGGATGTCGATGAGGAATTCAGTTTTGAAGGATTTTAACTCTTTACATTTTAGCTTGGTTGCTGATTGAGCTCAAGGAATAGTACTCTTAAGGTATCTTAAGGGAGGTCCTCTGTGGTGACTGGAGAGATGGGCTGGGAGCTGGGCAGGAAGGGCAGGAGAGCTTATTTCATTAAGAAGCTCCCCTGGGCTTTGTATTTAAGCAGAAGAATGGCAGTTTGGAAGAAAGATTTCACAGACATCCAGTGCAACTGCAGTTTTTCTGTCATGACAGTCATATGAACGGCTTCAAAACATTCATGGAAATTTCCCATTGTTTCTTTATTCCATTGTCCATAAACTTTAAAAAAATCATTTTATTGGGGGCTCATACAATTCTTATCACAATCCATACATACATCCCTTGTGTCAGCCACATTTGCTTTTTACTTGAGCCCCTTGATATCAGCTCCTCATTTTTCCCTCTCTCTCCCCACTGTCCCCTCCCTCATGAATCCTTGATAATTTATAAATCATTATTATTTTGTCATATCTGACACTGTCTGACGTCTCCCTTCACCCACTTTTCTGTTGTCCATCCCCCAGGGAGGAGGTTATATGTAGATCCTTGTAATTGGTTCCACCTTTCCACTACACCTTCCCTCCACCCTCCCGGTATTGCCACTCTCACCACTGGTCCTGAAGGTGTCGTCTGCCCTGGATTCCCTGTCCTTTCATAACGTTGATATTAGAATTATGCTATTATTATTATTTATTTCATGAAAGGTAAAACAAATCTTATGAAATGAAGAAATTAATAAATGAAGCATAGTTCTATCTAATATTTCATACCTATTGATGGAATGAACATTGCTTAAAAGAGTAACATTGTTTAAAAAGAATAAGAAATATAAATTTGTGATTTCCACATAAGGTGGATACCCAGCCATCCACTTTAAAGAGAACCCTGATTACAGTACCATTTTAACAACCAAACTCAACAAAAAATTAGGTATCAGTTCTGCTGAACAACTACAAACTGGTTGAATCCCACCACGGGAGTATTCTACCTAGAGAAATCTAAATGTATAATAGCGTTTTTGTGTTGTTGAAAAAGATATTTCTGCTGAAAAAGTCATTGTTCTTCCAAAAAATCTTACCATAGTGAATGAGGGGGGCAGTGCGGAGCAGAGACCCAAAGCCCATTTGTAGGCAGGCCACTGGAGATCCCCTTGCAGAGGGGTTTCGGGGAGGAGATGAGTCAGTCAGGGTGTGATGTAGCAATGATGAAACAAACATACAACTTTCCTCTAATTCCTAATTTCTCCCCCTTCCCCACTATCACGATCCCAATCCAATTCTACCTTGCAAGTCTGGCTAGACCAGAGGATGTACACTGGTACAGATAGGAACTGGAAATACAGGGAATCCGGGGTGGATGATCCCTTCAGGACCAGTGGTGTGTGTGGTGATACTGGGTGCGTAGAGGGAGAGTGTGTTGGAAAAGGTGAACCGATTACAAGGATCTACATGTGACCTCCTCCCTGGGGGATGGACAACAGAAAAGTGGGTGAAGGGAGACGTCAGACAGTGTCAGATATGACAAAATAATAATGATTTATAAATTATCAAGGATTCATGAGGGAGGGGACAGCGGGGAGAGAGAGGGAAAAATGAGGAGCTGATATCAAGGGGCTCAAGTAAAAAGCAAATGTGGCTGACACAAGGGATGTATGTATGGATTGTGATAAGAATTGTATGAGCCCCCAATAAAATGATTTTTTAAAAGTTTATGGAAAATGGAATAAAGAAACAATGGGAAATTTCCATGAATGTTTTGAAGCCGTTCATATGACTGTCATGTCAAAAAGACTGCAGTTGCACTGGATGTCTGTGAAATCTTTCTTCCAAACTGCCATTCTTCTGCTTAAATACAAAGCCCAGGGGAGCTTCTTAATGAAATAAGCTCTCCTGCCCTTCCTGCCCAGCTCCCAGCCCTTCTCTCCAGTCACCACAGAGGACCTGCTTATACTTAACAGGTGTTTCAAGACATCAAAGGCATTGCTCCAAATGGTTCTCTCCTTGTTTTCATTCAGAGTCCTAAGTGCAGGAAGAGAGAGTAGGATGTCGTTGAGGTCAAAGGCACTGAGTCTTTGTCGGCCATCTGCTTTATGTCCATCACTGGCATATTGTGGTGGCTTACATGTCGCCATGATGCTGGAAGTTAGACCAATGGTATTTCAATACCAGCAGGATCCCTCACCGTTGATATGTTTCATCAGAGATTGTAGCCTAAGTCAGCTAAGAACAAAGATTTGTATGAGACCGCTCTTTCCCTATAATAAGTCCCTTCAAAACAATATTCATTCGTGGTAACATTGGTGTTCGTTGACCAAGTGGGAACCAAATTATCTATGTTTCGCTCAGCTATCGGTTACTTTAGGGATGGCCCTGTGTCTTTTATCCTCCTCGGTCATGCAGGCTCACTGGAGCTTATTCTTCTGACAATAGCAGAAATGCAAGAGGACAAGGCAGCAGCCAAGCATATATTAAGCCCCTGCTGTATCTCACGTGTTCACTGCCTGGGGCCAAAACAAGCCACCGCCCAATTGAGACCAAAATGAAGTCATCAAACAACATTTCTCCTCTAGGGGAAGGAAGTGGTCACATGACAAGAAGCATAGATACCAAGTAGGATTACGCATTTGCAGCCAGTGATTCAATTTTTCATACATATGCTCTAAATATGGCTAGTTCCTCATAGGTTTCAAGCCCAGGATCACGGGTGACACTGTTGTCTAAGTGCTGTACCGCTAACCACAGAGCCAGCAGTTCAAACCTACCAGCTGCTTCACAAGAGAAAGATCAGGCTGTCTGCTCCCGGAAAGATTCACAGAAACCCTTGACAGGGTTGCTATGAGCAGAATAAACTCAACGGCAGTGGATTTTATGCCTAAAATGAAAACCGTTATCATCAGACAGATAAGGGGTCATTTGTGCCCATTCCTTAGACACTTTAGCTAAGGTTATTTCTCAAGCATTTCACTGATTATCATAAACTACAATACTTTCCATTAAAGAGGTGAGCATGGCTTCGATTAAAAACAGATTTTAACTAACAGTTAATTGCTTATGTCCCAAAAAAACCAAACAGTGTCACTAAGTCAATTCTGACTCATAGTGCCCATGGGCGACAGACTAGAATTTCCCTCTGGGTTCTCAAGGCTGGACATCTTTGCTGGAGTAGAAAGTTTCATCTTTCTCCCACAGGGCAGGTGATTTGGAGCTGCCGACCTTCTGGTTTGCGGCACAATGTGTAACCCATTACACTCCCATTACCTGTGCCTGTCTACTAGTGTGTAGAGAGAAAGACAGCAAAGAGGGCCTGATGCCAAGGGCTTAAGTGGAGAGCAAATGCTTTGAAAGCGATGAGGGCAAAGCATGTACAGATGTGCTTTACACAATTGATGTATGGATGGATTGTGATCAGAGTTGTATGAGTCTCTAATAAAATGTTAAAAATAAAATAAATTGTAAAAAAAATAATAATAAGGCCATGAATCACAATGATCCCATCCACAACCGATCATGGAGATCTAAGTGCCGGACCAGGCAAGAGTCCATTCCACTAGGCACAGGGTCCCCCGAGCCAGGGCCCACAGCAGCAAAAGCAACGCCGCATATGTGGATGATGGGAAATTCCACTGAAAGCCAGATTGCAAGGGACCAATTTGCATGCTCTCTGAGGTCAGGGACCATTCTGAACCTTCTATCATCATGCTTAGCCCAATGCTTCAAACAGCATAAACGTTCAAGAAAGAGTAAAGATCAGAACTGCTGAAATACCTCCTCAGAGGTTAGTATCTTCTTTACAATCCTCGCTTGTTAACCACTTTATGTTTGCTTCCTTTGTAGGTTTCTCCTGCTTGTAAGTTCACAAGCCTTCTGATGCTTTGAATGGGTTTATGGCTCATGTCTTTGAAGCTATTCTCATCCAACAAGTGAACATTTACCACTCCTCCTAATATATTGGTCCAAGTGGGGGCCTGAATCTATATTGTTTCAAGGCCCCTTTGAGCCCATACATGTATACCTTCACCTCGGCTGTTGGTTTTAAGAACATCCAGAGCCCTTCTCTTTTGTTGCTGCTAATAGTGGCCAACCCAAAGCTAAACCAAAACACGCTCTGCGGGTCAAGTCCCTTTTGACTCATGCCGACCCTTCAGAATCAAGGAGTACTGCCCTTTAGGGTTCCCAAGGCTACTCAACTTTAAGGTAGTCAACTGCTGCATTTTCTCTTTCAGCATCCTGATGAGCTTGAAATATTGACCTTTATATTAGTAGCCCAATGCCTGACCCAGGGATGCTTTAATGATCAACTGAGCCTCTTGCTACCCTTTCTTCCTCTACTACCTCACCCAAAAAGGCGCATGGTGGAAAATTAGTGGTCATTTATCTGACATCAAACCATGAGCTACTTTTTAAGCTTGTGGTTTTTTATCTAAACAACTGTTATTAATTCGGATTTTCTACATTCCCCACGCATATCCTTCTTCGATGCATGTGGATTTCTACAAATTTGACTTCTGATATCTTTTCAGTAAACTTTTCTTAATTTGGCTTGTGAAAATATTTATTTTTCTGGCATTTTATATATATATATATATATATATATGCACACATACATACACACACATATGATATAATAGAATTACTTCTAAATACAGCTAAACACAATTTTTCTACAAGATTCTCATACAAGATCTTGAGTGAAATCAGATTTTATGAGATGTTCCCTTTGCATGGAAGAGCTAAGTGGTCAGAACATAGCAAGTCGCAAACTTGATGAAGCCTTTCTGGGTCACAGAGATGGCCTTCAGGGCATTCACTGTTGTTTTTGTTGTTAGATGTCATCAAAGTGTTTTAGCCTCCCTAGACCATAAATAACAGTAAAACTGCCACGTAGTGTTTCCTTGGTGACACTAAGTTCAGCAACAGCCTGCATGTCTGTTCTGCAGAGCTGCCAGGTGGATTCAAATTGCCAACTTTTTGCTGAGAAGACAGCACTTAATCATTGCCCCACCAGGGCTCCGATACACGGTATTTATGGGCTTCCCATAGAATTTTCCCACCACAGTGAGACACCAGACCTCAAGCCACAGACCTGGAGTTGATTCCGACTCATAGAGACCATATAAGACAGAGTAGAACTGCTCCTGTGAGGTGCTGAGACTGTAACTCTTTACAGAAGGAGAAAGCCTCATTTTCCTGGTGGTTTCAGCGCTTCTGGTGCTTTCGACCCACTAACCTTGGCACTAGCCGCCCAGCATGTCACCCACTATGCCACCAGGGCTCCTGTGGGAGTTCTATAGGCCACTGTCAACTTGAGGGAAGGGTGGAGTCTGGACGTCAATCAGGTCATAGCCAATAATGCCTCTGTGTGGACACGACCTTCTCCTGAGGATTCTGGGAACTCCTGTCTTCTTCTCTGGAGGTGGGACGCACACTCTCTGCTTGGTCTCTTCCTGCTGACAAGGTATATGGAGCAACACTGATGGAACTAGAACCCTGAAGCTGGAGAACCCTGCCAGCACTGAGATGCTTCCACCGCCTGGATCCACAAGACTTTCCACCCACTGACCTGTATTATTGTTGCATTCAGTGTCATTGCATGTGTTTCATGGGTCTGAAGAGGAATTTATAGACTGGCACCATAAATATGGGCTAATATCAGACTTATGGACTTGATCTGGACTGGGCTGGGATGATTTCTTACTATACAATTACTCTTTGATATAAAGTTCTCTATTACACATGTACAAGTGTCTTTGACAACATATGTACAAATATGCTTGATACAATTGATGTATGAATTATTATAAGAGCTGTAAGAGCCCCCAATAAATGATCTTTTAATTAAAACAAAACAAAAAACGAGGAAGGTGTTGTCAGACATTGAAGCAGATGGGTTCAAAAAACATTTCCAACAATGGAATCGTGGATTTGACAAATGTATTAAGTGTAATCAAGACTACTTTGAAGATGATAAGGGTGTTTTATAAAAAAAATTGAATACATAGCTTTGAAAAAAATCCAATTGGGGGGGCTACCCCTCATATTTGTACAATGAATATTTTCAACCATAAAGAGAAATAAAGTCTTGATCGATATTATGGTTTGAATGAACCTTAAAATATTGTGCCAAGTAAAATAAGTCAGACACAAAAGGACAAATAGTAGATGATCTCACACAAAATTTCTAGAATAAACAACAATCCAATCTCTTAAAGCCAAACTCACGGCCATTGAGTTGTTTCTGACTCATCTTGACCTTATTGGATGGAGTAGAACTGCCCCTTGTGTGTTTCTGAGACTGTAAATTTTTTTTCTAGAGATTAGTCTTTCTCCCAAAGAACAGTTGATCTTGCTGAACTGCCAACCTTGTGGTTGGTTACCAGCCCAACACGTAACCCACAACACCTTCAAGGCTTCTTTAAGCAACGGTAGCAAGACCAAAATGTATCAGTAGTTCCCAGCGACAGGAAGAGGGCAAAAGGCAAATCATTGTTTATAAAGCACTGAGTATCTGTTTATGGTAATGAAAAACTTGGCAACAGATACTGGTGATAGCTCTACAACATCATTAATGTAATTGGTGTCACAGAATTGTACATGTAAAAGATGTTGAATTGGCAAATGTGATGTTACAACACATTTTTTTTAAAAGACAGCTAACTTGTTACATAGTAAGTACTTTTTTCCCCTTCCCTTATTCCTGAAGCTAAACACAGCCCTTATTAAACATTTCTAAGAGACTAATCCTTTAAGTAAAAACTTAATGGGAGGCAGAGAATTAGTTCGATCATTAGGACTCTCATATCTACATTGTATCTACTGATACATTCCTTCTCTAAATGTTTGTCTATTATAATATGTATCAATCAGAAAGAATGGCATCCATGTATGAATAAAATGAGGATAATAACAGTGCTGGTCATTAATAATAACTAGCTTTAAATATATGAGGATGGTCTTCTGTTTCTTTAATAGACTAATCTGTGTTTTTTCTCTTCCATCTCTGAAAAACAGAATCATAATTGAATCCTATGTATTAGGAAGAATTCTACTCTGCTCTAGTCATTAACTTCATTTATGTTCACCCAACCAAAGGAGACCTTTCATTGTTAAATGAACACCTAGGTGGTGTTGATAGAAGTGAAGGAAATAAAGGCATTTTTAGGAATAAAAAGCACGAGCAAAAGCATTCATCAGAGGAGTCATCTTCAGAGATGCTATTGTTCGTTAGTTGTCAGCTGGTTATCCCAGACTCATGGGGACCCAAGGGCAACAGAACAAAGCACTGCTCATCCTCCTGATCAGCTTCTGACCATGGCAGTCCACAGGGTCTGCATTGGAAGATTGTCAGAGGTAGACCACCTGAGCACTCTTCTTGCCTGCCTTAGTCTGGAAGTGCATGGAAAGTGCTTCTGAATCATAGCAAACCACAAGCCCACACATGAGGCCAGCTGGCTGGGGATTGAACCCATCCTCCTGCAGGAGGGGCTGCAATTCGACCACTGAGCCATGACTGCCTCTGTTCACTACAACCTTGGTGTGACAACAGGAGAGAGTTAATGCAGGAGACTACTAGAGAGGGAACATGGACCAAAGACCAATATAGGAGAGTCAAAACCTTACCTGAGGTACAGTGCATGATGCTATCGTGAACTCTCAACAGAACAGCTAATTTCTCACATCAATCAGTTCATCGCTAGAAATGGTGGTGAGCAGAAAAACAGCAAAACGAACACATCTCTGCTACACACCCTCTTGTCTTTCTCCAGATTCTAATTCTTCACGCAGAAATTCATTTACAAGTCCAGGCATCAGTAGGAATACAGGAGTCGCAGGGTTTACCCAATGCCTCCCGTGGTTCCTCCAGTCCTACAAAGGCGCTTCAAGTAGGCAGGTACTGTGACCCCGAAGTTCAGCAGCACATTTGTGTCTTGTTTAAGGCAGATGAGGGTTTCTTAATCTCCCTTGGCTGAACTTACACATTTCACCTCTGAAGGGTATTTTAAAACCCCAGCCTTACTCAGAGTCCTTTGTTCCCAAGGCAAACTCAAGATACCCAGCCCATGGGGACACAATGATTGCAAACTGCACTATTCTCTGAATACACAGCTTTGGGGATTGGGATGTGCTATTGATATTTTTTTCTGTCGTGGCTATGTGAGAGGATTCCTTATTATCATCCAACATTGTTGGTTTTTACCTAGGTTACTCTGTGACCACAAAGTGGATGGTTTGAAACAACAGAAATGCACTCTGGAGAGTGTTGTGGTTAGGTACCATCAAACTGGCTCTGATTCGTATCGACCCTATGTTAACAGAAGGACACGCTCTGGGCCTGGGCTGTTCTCACATTGCTCTTGTTTGAACCCATTGTTGCAGCCACTGTGTCAATTCTAGAGCATAAAGGTTCAAAATCAAGCAGTGCGTTGGGTCACGGTCTCTCTGAAGGCTCTGCGGAAGAACACTTCTTTGCCTCTTCTGGCTTCCGGGGGAGGTCAACACCTTTTAGGTCAGAGTTGCCCCACTCCATCTCTGCCTTCATCTGCACATGACCTCCTCTTTGGGTTGCTCTTTGTCCTCTCCTCTTCTTATGAGGACATCAGTGACTGGATTTGGTGAGCTTAGGCACTGGACTGCTAACCTCAAAATCAGTGGTTTAAATCTACTAATCGATCTTCAGGGAAAAGATGAGGCTGGCTGTTCCATAAAGCTGGACAGTCTGAGAAACTACAGATAGGGCCCCTATAAGTTATAGCTGACTGGATGATAGTGGCTTTTGGGTAGAAGCAGAATAGGTAGAATTGTCACCTTCTATTTAGAAGGTAAGAAGCCCTGGTGGTGCTGAGGGTTAGGCATTGAACTAGTCCATCAGCCTGTCTGCATCTATAAAGATGTGCAGTCTTGGAAATACTGTACAGGGTCCCTATGAGTCAGAATCAACTCAGTAGCTTTGAGTTTAGTTTTTGGTCTAAGCCCCTGTGACCTGATCTGAACTGAATTACATCAGCAAAAATCCTTATTTCCAAGTCAGGTCACATTCTGAGGTTCCAGGAAGATATTAATTTGTGGGGTAACACCATTGAACCCCCTAGAGTTGTACCTCAATAGTCAATTTAAAATGTCACTTACTGACCAATACCCGAAATCACTGCTTTTGGGTTCATCAAATCACCTCCCTTGCAGTTAGCAAGGCAATGCTTACCCAGGGTTCCTTAATGTATGAACAGAGCCTTTAAATTAATTCTAACTTTTTCCTTTAAGCTATGTGAAATATTATTTAAGAAAGTTTTAAAGAAATAACTGAAACACATACTGATATTCCATACAAATATCTTTCTTTAGCGGGGCTTTATATAAATAAAACCAGACATTAAAACAAAACATATGAAACCAATGTTATCAACAATTCATTGACTTTAATTGAAATACAATTTAAAGGTAGGGAACTCAGACAGGATTAAAGTAAAGAAACTGTCTAAACTCTAAGAAAATACTAATATGCTTAGAGTTGCCACCAGGCAAATATGAAAGATGCCATCTTATGGGCCCAGGGTTTGTCAAGGAAAGGGGGATGAATTTTAGACCCTACAGCTACATCTCTACATTTCCCAAACATCCCATTTTCAAAAAGCAGCCACACTTCATGTGTACAAGGCACTATCTACAGAAGACTGAAAGCAGGAAATTGATCATTTGTTGTTGCAGGGGCATACGCACTGCTCTAAAAATTAAAACAAAATAATAAACAAATGAGCAGCCATCAAATCAGTTCTGACTCATACCAACCCTATAGAAGTGACTAGAACTTCTCTCCAGGCTTTCAGAAGATCAGTTGGTGGGTTTGATATGCTGACCTTGTGGTTAGCAACACTAAGCATAACCCCTACACTACCAGGTCTCCTTAGATCCTGTAGGATAGTCTTTTTAAAAGTGGCCTCTGTTTTGTCTTTGTGATTAGTCAAGTAGAAGTGAAAGGTACTTCCATCTATATCACAAAATGGGGCACAAAAAACCCCAAAACATCTTATCTCTTACCAATCTTTTGATCTTGTCTTGTTGAATAGAGAAGATTCTGAATGGGAAGTGGATACTAACTTGGCTGTTTGCATCAATAGCCAACTGGCTTCAACTTGATCATTGAATCAATGATTTACTATAGGAGGAGGCATCAAGAATACATGGAAACGTTTCCGGCTCAGGCACCACTCTTGCTCCAACTTCGACCGCGCTCCTCCCGGAGTGGCAAGTCCACAGAACCGCAGCCATGACTGAGGCAGATGTAAATCCGAAAGCCTATCCCCTCGCAGATGCCCACCTCACCAAGAAGCTGTTGGAACTTGTTCAGCAGTCCTGTAACTACAAGCAGCTTCGCAAAGGAGCCAATGAGGCCACCAAAACCCTCAACAGAGGCATCTCGGAATTCATCGTGATGGCCGCGGATGCCGAGCCGCTGGAGATCATCCTGCACCTCCCGCTGCTGTGTGAGGACAAGAATGTGCCCTATGTGTTTGTGTGCTCCAAGCAGGCCCTGGGCCGGACCTGTGGCGTGTCCAGGCCTGTCATCGCCTGCTCCACCACCATCAAGGAGGGCTCGCAGCTGAAGCAGCAGATCCAGTCCGTCCAGCAGTCCATCGAGAGGCTGCTCGTCTAGGCCCCTGTCCAGGGCGGGGGTCGGAGATGCTCTGGGCTGGTGTGTGGTCTTCTCGGCCGTTCCCTCATCATTGTAAAATATTGTCCTGGTTTCCGAATTTTTGTATTGTTTCATTGCCCTTTCTCTCCCTCCTCCTCTGTGCCATCTCCTCCTGCTCCCTTTGGACCCAGAGCTAGTGCCTAGAGGAAAGCCGCACGTGGGCTACTTTCAGAGGCAGGGATCAGCCAGAAGCAACCTTGTAGAACCGAGTCAGAGCTCTGGCTTGAGCTTGGGCCCGCTCCAAGCAGCCACTGGGCACCCTGTGTGCCCTGCACACAGAACCTTACATACTGTGAAGGATTGCTAGCCTTCCTTTGCTTTCTAGGGGCTGAGTCACTTGGGGGGCGTGGGGGCTTGTGTTTGGTGAGCCTGTTGGGCATCTTCAGCTACCAGTGTGCCCCTGACCATGAGTGGGGCAGGGCGGCAACCGTTCCAGAGAGGTCCTGCAAGCTTGGTTCAGAGGCAGCCTGGGCGAGGGAGACTTGGGACAGACAGCCCAAGGCAGCCGAATCCCAGGAAACCTGAGTGTGGGTTCCTTCAGTGGACATTTTGTGCAAACACTGAGCCCCAGTGCTGCTGCTGCCACCATGCCTGGCAGCTTTGTCCTCTCCCCCCAAAAGGGACAGTGCTCATGTGAGCCAATCCATTCTTGAGAACATTCTAATAAAAGGATTTACTCACATTCCGGTGTAAAGAAAAAAAAAAAGAATACATGGAAACATGGAATTAAAAAAATAATGAAATCTTACAAATTGTTTGCAGTTCTCGCACGTGTCTCTAATACGTAAAGTTCTATCAATTTGAGAACTCTGATCTACAAACAGTTCTTATTGCATGTTACAGATTGAACTGTGACCTCCAATAGGAAGTGTCAGTCTTAATATCAACAATTTGTTTTTGATACAGAACAATTTGTTGTACTTGCAAATATGACCATCTGGCAGTAGAATTTATCTTATTCTATGCTAATGATATCAGAATAAAGTGTGTCTGAAGTTAATCCTTTCTGAAGGGTATTTTAAAACCACAGATCACCCACAGGGCTGCATAAGTCTTCCAATGAAGGAAGTAATCCCTACATCTTCTTCAGGTCTGCCTTTTGGCAACTTAGTTCTGGGTTGTAGGAGACGGGGTGGTATGATAAGCTATGTGTTGGGTTACTAATCATGAAGTCAGCAGTATAAAATCACCCACCAATCCACTCTCTATTCCAGTAGAGAGTTTCCGTCTCAGAAACCCACATGGGGCTGTTCTATCCTATCCTGGTAGGGTCACTGTGGGTCAGAATTGATTCAATGTCAGCGAGATTAGTTTTTCGATTTTCAGTGTTTGGGGAAAAAAAGACATGGCCAGCCACATATAAAGATAGAAGACATTGTGGGAGATTTTATGTACATATTAAGAGACACCAGTAAATGTCTGGGTTTAACTGAGATTCCAAATCCATCCATTAGTTCCACAGTAAAAATATATGGTCATAAGTCTCCATTAATATTGCTATTGTTTTGACTCATAGTGAAGACTCTATGTACAACAGAATGAAGCATTCCCATGTCGGTACCTTCTTCACAATCGTGGCTATGTTTGAGTTCCTTGTATATCAATACATCTTTTTGAGGTCTTTCTCTTTTTTGCCAACCCTCCACTGCCTCAAGCATACTGTCCTTCCCCAGGGACTGACTCCTGCTAATGTGCCCAAGTACACAAAACAAAGTCTCATAATCACTTCTAAGGAGCATGCTGGCTGTACTCCTTCTGAGACAGTCATTCAGTCTGCTGGCAGTCCATGGCATACGCAATGTTCTTTGCCAACATAATGCAAAGGCATCAATACCTCATTCAGTCGTCCTCAATCTATGAGGATAGTCTATCTTTCCATGTTGATGAGGCAACTGAAACCCTATGTCACGGATTAGGCAAAGCTACATCCTCAAGGGTGCACCTTTGCTCTTACACGTGTGAAAGAGGTATCTTGCAGAAGATTTGCCCAAATGCAATGCATTATTCAATGAAAGCAAGTTTCCAAAAGCCAAAGCATAACCTTGAGGATCCTAAATTTAGAGGCCATCAGAAGAACAGAATTCACTCACTGAACACTAAAGAATGACCAAAGATTAGAAGAGATGGGGGTGGTCATCAAGAACATCACACATAAAGAAATCAAAATGTCCTTAAATAAAAGACCAAAACAGAACACAAAAGATAATCTGAAATTTACTTCTGAACGCAGGAGAGATGAAATCAACAAAAGAAATAATGAACTAAAAATGGAGTAAATTACAGAGGGAAACTGGCAAAAACAATGTAAAGGATCCACAGATAGTACAACCAAGAAAATCCCATGGGGTGATTCTACTAAGTCACATGGGGTGACTGTGTTGAAATTGGCTTGACAGCACACAACAAAAATAACCCAGAAAATAAGAGAGACCAGGAATGATCTTCTCCTACAAGAAACAGAACTGCATGAATGCCCTGAATTTGGATGCCGAGACTTTGAAAAAAAATAAAAGTATGTCCTTAAAAGCCATCTAATTGAGCGAACTCCAGTGCTCAGTAGTGTGTTGGGAACTGACACCTAGCCACAGGTGTGATCTTGCCTTTGAAAGTAATCCCACACAGCATCGGTGGAACCCTACATCAAATGGGTACACCACCCCGCTACCTTGAGGAAGAGTTGGAACTCCTCCAGCCTCACGGACAGATAGGTGATCAACTCTCAGTCATCTCCTTACTTACAACTCTGTTTCTTGTCTCTTTATTCACTTGCCCTTCTATCTTTCCCACCACAGTCAGTCAGTCTCAATGAGCTCAGGTTTGTGTTGGGTTCCCCCCCCCCTCTTCTTTTCCCCTCTTTTTTTCCTTTTTCCCTCTTTCTCCTCTTCTCTCCCACTCTTTCCTATCATACACCACTGCTGGCTTCCAGGTCACTACTCTGCTCTAATGGAAAATCAACCCAAATAGCAGGGGGGAAACGCCAGCCTGCCCTCTGTGAGAGTGCTGTACACCACATGAGGCAGCTGTGACAGCCATCTACACCGTGCTGCACTACTGAAGAAACCTCTGTCGGACCTCTAACGTGATCTTGTCAAGTAGGGCAATTCTGCCCAGCACCACTGGGTACCTGCATTAAAAGGGCACACCAACCTGCCATTGTGGGGCAGTGTCTAAGCCCTTCTGGCCCCACATTCAAGCAATCAGCTAGCTCTTTATTCTTTATTTCCTCCTTCTCTCTCTCTTCCCTCTTTACCATCACAGTCAATCTTAGTGAACCCAGTTGAGTTTTTCCCCACTTCTTTATCTTTCTTCTCTTTTGCTTTCTTTCCTCTCTCTTTCTTTGTTCTCTTTGCTTCTCTCTTTGCTTGTATGATTCTCTCTTCCTCCTCTCTTTCTTTTCACATGCCAGTGCTGGTTCCTAGACTCCTACCCTCTGCCTAGGACAACTCTGCCCACCCACTGAGCAGCCAGACCCTTAAGATAGTGCTGCACACAGCACAGCATGGGGTCAGGTATCTCTTTATCTATTCATTTAATTCTCTCTCCTTCTCTTTCTTTTTTTCTTCTTTTTCCTTCTATCTTTGTGTTCTTCTTTACTTTTCCTTCTTTTTTCCTCTTCTCCTAGCTCTTCTAATCTTTCCTACCACAGCCTCAGCAGACAACCTTTTTGTTGTTTTCTTTTCTTTCTTTCTTCTTTTTTTATTTTACTGTTTCCACTTTTTTTTTACTCTGTGCATTTTAGTTGTGTGTGTGTGAGTGGGTGTCAGTTTGCTTTGTATTGTTAAACCAGTCTGTGTCTTCTTCTTCCTCTCTTTTTCCTCTCCTTTCACTCTCTTTCCTGTCACAAGCCACTAGCTGCCTGCAAGCCAATCCCCTCTGCCTAGGGCAACTCAGAAGGGCCAACTGGGGGAGCTCCCACCCGAATTTATTGGCTTTGCAGGCAGTTGGGAAAATCACGCTGGCCCTCTTCCATACACCAAGCATTAGGGGGGTTTGCCCTGAAAACAGTGGGGGAATTCCCAGTATAAACCCCGAGGCCCTACAAGTGACTGGGGGAAATTATTGACCACCACTGGTAGGGCTCCACACTACTGCACGAACATCCACCCAACCTCCAAGGCAATCTCTCTGTCTACAGTAATTCCCCTGCAAGCTACAGAGCTCTAAACCAACATGCCCTCCTACGCAGTCCAGTTGCAGAGGAAAACACCACAGGCCATCCGAGGTGCTCCAATAACCATGAAGCCTACGTAGAGATCAGCCAGGGAAGTGACGCCCTTGTGCCCCACAACAACCTGACTAGCATCACATGAGAGGCATATCCAACACACATTCCAAATAACGGAATACTGGACTACTAGGATAAGAGTGAAACCACAGGAAGATACAGTGATAGCTTGACTCCACAGTACAGCTAATGGCAGGTAGTTCAAAAAGCACTCATATGAATGCCCCAAGAGAGAGCCCAGGGCTTTTCAACTCAGGAAGATGGCTCCAGGCTCCTCTAAAACAACACATAAACAGCAACCAGTTTTAACAGTCTCAATGAAAAAGCAGGAGAAACAGAAGACAATGCCAGAAGAAATCATGAACCTAACAATGGGCATAGAAGAAGTAGATATTGACCTACCACAAAAAGAAACTTTCAGAATGCTTCTTGGAGTCATAAAGGATATGAGGGAAGCAATGCAGGGGGAAAAGGTGAAATGATAGAGGAAATAAAAGCAGCACATTGAAGGAAAATACAAGAGCTAAGAGATGAAATAACAAAATCCAGTAACAAATTGACAGACTTTGCCAACAGTCTTGAGGAGGCAGGGAATCGTACCAATGACCTCAGCAAGTGGGGAAAGCAGTCAAATAAGACAATCAAAAAAGTAGAAGAAAACTTTAGAGCCAAGTCTAATGCTATGAAAAGAAGCAATATTAGAATAATTGGACTACCAGAACTAAACACAACAAAGAAGTCAACAGCGAAAGTAGCGAAGGAATTCTTAGTGGAAAACTTCTCCAGTTTAATAAATGAAAACCAGGCAACCATTCAAATGGCTGAAAGAACACCAGCCAGACTGGATCCAAAGAAGAAGTCACCAAGACATATAATTGTCAAATATCCAACTAGGAGGAAAAGGAGAAGATCATAAAAGCAGCTAGGGAAAAGCAAACAGTCATGTATAAAGGTACCCCTATAAGAGTATGTTCAGACCTATCAATGGAAATGATGAAGAAGAGGAGGAAATGGAGTAACATATTCCAAAAATTGAAGGAAAACAATGCAAACCCAACAATACTTTACCCAGCTAAATCTATCTCTTAAGATAGACGGAGAAGTAAGAGTCTTCCAAGAAAAGGACAACCTCAAAGAATACATAAAAAACCCCAGCCCTACAAAAGATCCTTGCCGATCCAGTATGGGCAGAAGATCAACACTTACCGAGGGCAAATAAGAGACAATCACATAGAACTACTCCACCCACAGGGCGACACAGAGGAAATAGCCCCCATGATAGCATCAGCTCAATAGTGGAAAGAAGGCAAACATAAACCACACACACAACACAAGTGGATATGATAGATAGATAGATAGATAGATAGATAGATAGATAGATAGATAGATAGGAAAATATCCAACAAAAAAGGTAAAAGATGACATTACAGAGTCCACAGATGGATATCATAACACTGAGTATCAATAGCCTGAACTCAGGCATTAAAAGGCCGAGGGTAACAGCCTGACTCAGGTAACATAACCCATCAATCTGCTGCCTCCAGGAAACTCATCTCAAGCTTGCAGACAAAAACAGGTTGAGAATTAAAGACTGGAGAAAAATATACCAAACAAATGGCAATTCAAAAAATGCAGGGGTGGCAATCTTAATATCTGAACAAACTGACCTCAAGATATAGGCCATAATAAGAGACAAGGTGGGGAACTATATAAGGGCACTATATAATGCTCAAGGGAACAATAAACCAAGAACCAGTGAGCATAATAAACATACATGCACCTAACGAGAGATCTGTGAAATTTGTAAATCAAACACTCCAAAAGATGAAAAAAGAGATCACAGGCTCAACAATTATAGTTGGTGACTTTAATACACCACTCTCTTAAAAAGACAGATCATTGGGAAAGAAACTCAACAAGGAGGCTACAGATCTAAATAGCGCAATTGGATTACTTGACTTGATAGAGCTTTCCACCCAAATGCGAAAGAAATCACATTATTTTCAAACTCACGTGGCACATATTCGAAAATAGACCACATACTAGGACACAATTGAAATTGAGTAAATTCAAGCACATAGAGGTTATACAGACATCTCTCTGCAATCACTGTGCCAAAAAGGTGGAAATTAACAGAAGGATGGTGAAGAAAACACGAGCAAACAATTGGAGGATGTTGGGAGCCGATAGCCATTAAGACCCTGGCCTCAGACACGTAGCAGAAACTTGGCCGCTTTGTAACAGCAAGGCTTTGTTTCCTGCCCAACTTCGCCCCCACATTCCAAGCTACTATAGCATGGGCAGTTCCGATAACTGACCTTGTTGCCATTAGTCAAAGTACTGAGCACCCATTGAACTGCAGATATACCATGTTAGGAACATCATGATAAGTTCACCCGGTAAGCCTTGATATGCATGCGGACGTCACTACGGACGTCTTTGAGTACTGTTGCGCACCCTTTGTACCTTAATGGGAACATGTGGCTGATTGGTTGTTATTTTACAGTGTGCGGTTGTTACACAGTGTGCTTCATTGGATTATGTGCCTCCCACTTCCTTCTCTGTTGTGAATATATACCCAGAGTTTTGGCAAAATAAACGGGCTTGATCAGCACTTGTCTTGCCCCATGTCTCTCTTTCTTTTTCCCATCCAGTTTCGTTGCCCCTCCGGGTCACTGCGTGAGGGTCTCGCTGGACGAGACCCTAACAGGAGGATGAACTATTTCCTATTGCAAAAGGAGTGGGTATTGACCCGGATCAGAGATGTAATCAGGAAGTTTCTAGAAACCAATGAGAACCAAAATGCGACATACCAACCATCAGCATTATTCGCCATATTGGCGGGAAAAATGATAAGAACCACATGATAATATTGATAGATGTAGAAAAAGAATTCGACAACATCCAACACACATCCCTGTTTAAGATACTCACGAAGATAGGAATAGAAGGAAAATTCCTCAATATTATACAAGCCATATGTGAAAAAACAATAGCCAACCTGGGAGTTAATGTAGAAAAGATGAAAACAATTCCACTGAATAAGGGGACCAGACAAGGATGCCCCTTGTCCCCACTCCTATTTAACATCATACTGGAGGTCCTAGCTAACAACACAAGACAAAGGAAAGATATTAAAGGTATTCATCTGGGGAAGGAAGAGGTGAAATTATCATTATTCACAGACGATATGATTCTATATATCGAAGATCCCTTAAACTCCACAAGTGGAGTGTTGGAAGCAATAGAGGAATATGGTAGAGTGGCAGGATACAAAATCAACAAACAGAAGTCTACTGGACTGCTCTACACATCAGACAAGAACACAGAGAAGCCAATGGAAAAGGTAGTACCCTTTACAATAGCCAAGCACAAATTGAAATACCTAGGGATATACCTGACTAAAAAAAATGAAAGATTTGTATGAGGAAAATTATAAAACACTACTACAAGAAATCAAGAGTGACCTCAAACAAATGGAAGAATATCCCATGCTCGTGGATTGGCAGACTCAATATAGTAAAGATGTCAGTTCTACCCAAGGCACTATATAAGTTCAATGCTATCCCAATACTAATACCAATTCTTCAGAGAATTGGAAAAACAGATTACCAACTTCATATGGAGGGGGAAGAAGCCAAGAATTAGCAGAGAATTCCTCAAGAAGGACAAAGAGGGAGGGCATGCTCTACCAGACTTTAGCATGTACTATATAGCCACAGTCATCAAAAGAGTGTGGTACTGGTATAATGACAGATATTCAGACCAATGGAAAAGAGCTGAAGACCCAGAAATAAAAACATCAGCATACAGGCAACTGATCTTTGATAAGGGCCAAAAAATATTAAATGGGAAGCAGATGTCATCTTCAATAAATGGTGATGGAAAAAAATGGCTATCTACCTGAAAAACAATGAAGCAAGACACTTACCTCACTCCATGCACAAGAATAAACTCAAGGTGGATCACAGACCTTGAGATAAAATCCCAAACAACTAGGGCCATTAATGAGGGAATTGGGACAAACCTGAGAACCTTGGCACAGGGAATACATAGACTATCAGAAATAGGGAAGGATACAAATACAGAGGAGTCACAAATAGACAAGTGGGATATACTGAAGATAAGACACCTGTCTAGATTGAAAGAATTCATGAAAAGAGTAATAAGAGAGTCCACCGACTGGGAAAACATCTTTAGCAATGACACATCAGACAAAGGCCTTATTACTAAAATCTACAATATTTTGCTAGTTTACAGTTAGAGAAAAACTAATTGCCCACTGAGGAGGTGGACAAACAACCTGAACAGAAGTTTCACAGAGTCTGAGAAAATGTTTCCGATCATTAGCCATAAAAGAAATGCAAATCAAAATAACTATGAGATACCACCTAACACCCTCAGATATCTGTGCTCCAATGTTCATTGCAGCAGAGTTCACAATTGCAAGGAGTTGGAAACAACCCAAATTTCCCTCAACAGACGAATGGATTAAAAAACCGTGGTACATGCATACAATGGAGTACTATGCACTGCTAAAAGCAGTGATGAACGCATGAAGCACATCGCCACATGGGAAGAGATGGAGGAAACTATGCTAAATGAAGCAAGCCAAGCACAAAAGGACAAGTATACCATGAGTCCGCTGAGGTAAGTATATGTATATATATATAAGAAAGAACAGAAAAGTAACCGCAAAGGGGGCACAGGGGAAAAGCTACTGTATACAAATACTCCAGGAGTGAGATGCTTGGTAGGGATTCAGCAAGGGCAATGTAACCGAGAGAAATTACTGAAACCCAAATGAAGACTGAGCATGATAGTGGGACAAGAGGAAAGTAAAAGGAAATAGAGGAAAGAACTAGGTGACAAAGGGTATTTATAGAAGTCTAAATACTGGTATGTACATATGTAAATATATTTATATAGGAAAGTGGGGAAATAGATCTATGTGCATTTAGTTATAGGTTTAATATTAAGGAACAGATGGACATTGGGCCTCCACTCAAGCACTTACTCAATGCAAGAACCTATTGTTCTATTCAATTGGCATTCCATGATGCACACCTTCCCAACACGATTGCTGAAGAAAAATGTGTGCATAAGCAAATGTGGTGAAGAAAGCTGATGGTGCCCACCTATCAAAAGTTATAGCATCTGGGATCGCAGACTTGAAGATAAACAAGCGGCCATCTAGCTGAGAAGCATCAAAGCCCACATAGAAGAAGCACACCATGCTGTCTGACCATGAGGTGTAGAAGGGACAAGTTATCAGACATCAAAAAACAAAAATCATATCAGTGGGTGTCCACCTTCCCAAACAATCACTGAAGACAAATGTGTACATAAGCAAATGTGGTGAAGAAAGCTGATGGTTCCTGCCTATCAAAAGATATAGCATCTGGGGTCTTAAAGGCTTGAAGATAAACAAGCAGCCATCTAGCTCAGAAGCAACAAAGCCTACATGGAAGAAGCACACCAACCTGTGTCACCACGAGCTGTCGAAGGGATCAGGTGTCAAGCATCAAAGGACAAAATATCATATCATTGTAAGGGTGGGTGAGTGCACAGTGGAAACTCAAAGCACATCGTTAGGCAACTGGACACCCCCTTACTGAAGGGTGGTGGGGAGGAGATGAGCAGTCAGGGTGCAAGGTAGCAAAGATGAAACATATAACTTTCCTCTAGTTCTTCAAATCCCCCCCCCACCCACCCACTATCATTATCCTAATTCTACCTTAAAATCTGGGTAGACCAGAGAATGTACATTGCTACAGATAGCAACTGGAAATGCAGGGAATCCAGGACAGATGACCCCTTCAAAACCAGTGGTCAGAATGGCGATACCTGGAGGGTGGAGGGAATGTGGAGTGGAATGGGAACTGATTACAAGGATCTACATATAACCTCCCTGGGGGATGAACAGCAGAGAAGAGGGCAGGGGGAGATGTCGGACAGTGTAACATATGACAATATAATAATTTATTAATTACGAAGGGTTCATGAAGGAGGGGACTCTCGGGAGGGAGTGGGGAAAAGTGAGGAACTGAAAGTAAGAGCTCAAGTAGAAGGCAAATATTTTGAAAATGATGATGGCAACAAATGTACATATGTGCTTGACACAGTGCATGGATTCTGATAAGAATTATCGAGACCTCAATAAAATGATTTTGTTTTAAAACCATCTATTTTATTAGAGCATCACTATGACACTAGTAGGAATGGCTATTGTGTAGAACATGAAAGTAAAGCAGAAAGTATTGCTATAAAGTCATAAGCATCTTTATAAAACACAATTAGCAAAATGTAAAGCCGTCTACACTTCTGAACGTGGTGTTTATATCTCTCTAACCCTTTCCCCAAAAGAATTCTGTACTTTTTAATTTACATCACCTCAAACCCGCAGTTTTGTCATCCTCAAGAGACTCGATTCATGTTTCTTTTAAATATTGTTTGACTTTTTAGAACAAAAACAGGTCTGACAGGGAAAGAGAGAGGCTGTGGGGTGAACAGGACAAGGTTCCCCAGTGAAATGCTCTTAGGAGAGCCCTTGAAACCTTGAAAAATAAGCAAATGCATCGTCCTGATGGAAGTAAAATTCCTCAGCACAACTTTCTGGTGTTCTCTTCCCCGGTGCAGTCTTCTATTCCCTGAAATCTTCTTTGGACTACCTCCATGATCACCTGTGTCCTTCCAGAGACTCCCTCAAGAATACTCCAAAGGGGTACCCCAAATCAGTCACTGGAACCTTCTGAGCTGACCACTCTGCCTTGCATATCCCCCCACAAGCCACTCTCTCTTTTTGATTTTCCTTTGTGAAGGTAACCTGATGAGACTAAGACAAAGATATTCCTGAGGAAACTTTTCCCTGGCCATTCTCTGTTTTCAGAGTCACATTTAAACACATTTGGTGTGGAATAAACCCGTGCCTATATGAACTGGAGCTTTAGACTTCCCCTAATAGAATGTATTGTTTTGTGTTATAGTCCATAAATATATAGGACACATTGTATATTTTCGGATGAAAATTCTACCATAGTCTTCATAAACAAAACAGAACAACAACAAGAAGTTCTGGCAGGAAAGAAATTAGAATCCACCCCAATATCTTCCAAATCGTCCCTGTCAGCTCCATTTCTCTTTCTCCCCGCTCCACCCATGATCTGTTGTTGCCAGCCAGTCAGCATGAATGCTGAGGCAGGAACAAAAGGCAAATAGAAACATATATTTACGCAAACGTGTATTGATTCAACAGGAAGAAAGCCCACCGCGTTCAAGGTCTGAGTCACAAACCATTACGATCTGAAATCCTGATGTGCTAGGAATACATGAGTACTTTTCATTTGTGATCAGTGCTCAAGCCTGCCGCAGGGCTAGAGTTAAGCTCAAAGACATTAAACATATAGTTGTAAGGCTCCATGCGTCAGGCGATATTTGGGGAAGTGGAGGATGAGCCCAGGCTTGTATCCTTGCCTCGCTTCTCAGTCACAGAGAGATCCACATGTGGAAAATCAGAGTGAGGTCACATCACCTTTCCAAACATGAGCAAACTCAGTTCTTCCCAAGATGACCCGAAATGTTCTAATTACTGGTATTCCCTTCGGTCGGTGATGCAGCCAACAAGCACGCCGAGTTCAGTGAACCCACAAGCGCACAGCTGTTATCTTTGACTCGTGGCCAAAACAAAAATTGGAACAGAATTTACCCAGACAAGTGTAAAGGCTTCTGTTTAAAGCAGCTATTTTCTAACCCAGACAAACAGCTTTGAAATGGAGAAGAAATGAATCCTTTTCTAGAATGTCTGAATCAAAGGGAGGTCAACGTCTTGAAGACAAGATGTTAACATGGATTACCCACACGGCTGCACAAGTCTCCCAAAGAGGGAAGCTGCCACCATGCCTTCAGGCTGCCAGGAGTTCTGCCTTTCTTTTGTCTTTTAGGTGGACTGGTTTCGCTGTTGGGGAAACAACTTTCTGCGTTGGGGAAAGGCACTCTCTTTATTGAGCTCACTGGCCAAGTGGAACGGGAAGGACAGGGGTGCTGTGCTGGAAGGTTCGATGGGAACCAGCATTAGAAGCAGTTGGAGGACAGAAAGAAAACAAAGTCATTTTACTGTGAGCTTGAGCCAACGGTTCTGTCCTTTGAGTTTTCTCTCTGAAAACACATTTGCAAATAATTCACTTCTCAGAGGAGGCAAAGGGATGGGTAAGGAAGAGCTGGGAGGAGAGACAGAAGGGGAAGAAAAAGTACCATCCCTCTTCCTCAGACAAACACTGTGGGCCTGCGCTAATCTAGCAGTCCAGTTTACGATCACCAAACAGTGCGGAGCCAAGAAGCAATTCACACCGCAATAGTGCTCCTTGGAGCTTTTCATAGCTCGATGCCTATTGCGGCTGCTTATATTGTACCAGCAGGTGGGTACAAAATAGCATATTCCAGAGCCTGCTGAAGTAATGTCCCGGGGTAGAAGGGATGATTTCCCCCCCCAGTAGGATGAATATGCTTATCAAGGTACCTGAATGGAGAGCCCGGTCCTGCCTGGTGAGCTGTCCTCAGCAGTAAATCTGTCTGGGCTTGCAGCTCAAGAGGTCTATTTCAGCGATAACAAGGCTTATGTAGCAAGAGTCTGAAAAGTCTGCTTTTCTAGATTCTGGTGGGATTATAGACCACGTCTACAGGGTCGTCAAGCCTCAGCTGACTCTCAGCTCTCTGGTTTCTCTAGGCACTCGGCAATTACAGCAATAGAAGAATCTCGACGTTCTGGGGTTTCTGGAATCATTAAGGGTTACATATCCAGATGAGTTAAGAACAAGAACAATTCTAACTACAAGGCTTTGTGGTATATGCTACAAGGCTCTTCTAGAGTCTTTTAAGGCAGTCAGCTGCATAATCAGTACTGACTTCATACCCAATGGGCCAGGATAGTTATCAGATACCCAGCGAACAAATGGATGGGACGCTTCAAACCTAGAAGCATCACGCTTCTCCAAAAATAACGAGAAGTGACAGTTGAAGTCATGCTCAAAAGAATTGGTTTTAACATGTGAAATGGGTTTTAAAGGCGGCACTGCTCTTGCACTGGGTGTGAATGAGGCTTGGTATGAAGTATCACAGGAGCGGAAATCTTTATCAAAGTTGAGACTCCTACTTTATTCTCTGGTGATGACAGATATAGCTCTTGCTAATACAAGAAAGGACGAAGGCATGGTTGCACGGTGTTCAAGCTCGCAACTGCTAACAGAGAGTTTGTTGTTGGAGGCTACAGGAACAGAGCTGGCCATCTGCTTCCTTGATAAAGATACGACCATGGAATCCCCCGGAGGCAGTTCTACTTTGTTCTATCCGGTTACTATGAGTTGGCATTGACCTGTTGGAACCGAAGGCTCTGGTTTTGGAACTTTGATTCCTTAAATTAAAGAGTAATGTTTCAAAACTGAGCTCTAGACACCAGGTTTACTTGTTTCTGCACCCTCAAAGCCAAAGGACCTTGAAAATGCATGTCTGTCTACTAACCAATACATACCTGTGTTTTATTGACGACACAAAATATTTGCCTATGTGGTCCATGACCAATTATGGATAACACTGCAAAAATGGGAATTCCAGAACAATTGTGCTCAGGTAGGACCTGCACACAGACCAAGAGGAACAGAACAAACGGATGCTGCTTGGTTTGAAATTTGGAAAGGTATGTGTCAGGGTTGAATCCTTTCACCATGCTTATTTTGTTCATATGTTGAGCCAATAAGCTGAGAAGCTGGACTGTGTAGTAGTATCAGGACTAGAGAGGGAGACTCCTGAACAGCCTGCAATACACAGATGACACAACCTTGGTGCCTAAACTCGCAGATAGTTGAAACACGGATGCCCGCCGTCAAAGACTCCAGTTTTCAGTATGGATTACATCTGCACAAAAGAAAACAGAAATCCTCACAGCTAGACCAATAAGCATGATCATAACAAGCAGGAAAGATGGACAGTTCAAGGATTTCATTTTACTTGGATCTACAACCACTGTCCATGGAAGCAGCCAGCATCAAGGGCAGGGGGTGGGCATGGGGAGGGGAGACCTATTACATTAAGCAACTCTGTTGCTAAGACCTCTTTGAAGTGTCTGGAAAGCAAAGGTGTCACTTTAAAGACCGTCGTAATTTCTTACTGGTGCCGAAAGCTGAATACCCCACGACTTCTTTTAACAAGCAGATGTATTCTCTAGTGGATTAGGAGGCTAGAAGTCCCAATTCATGGATCCCGCTCTAGGGGAATGCTTTTTGCCTAAGTGGACTCCCAGTTTGAGGAGAGTCTTTGTCTCCTTTCAGCATCTGTAAACCTGGTGATCATTGGAGAATTTCCTGTATCTGGGTAGCAATCTCTCCCTGGATCTAGGAGACCCTAGATCCACAGAAAACGCTCTGCTGCTGGGTCTTCTATCTTAGAGGTAGTAGCTCCCTCTCTGCGCAATGCTCTCTTATCTCTTGGGGAAAAACCAAAGGGGGTGTTACAGGCGACACTCCAGGAAAATTACCTTTACATCAGACCAGGACTGTGATAGGATTAAGAGCATTCAATTTCATCTTTAATCCCCTTCAAAAATATCACACCAGATCATGTCATGGGGGATCATTACATAACTGCCACATTATATTATTGTGTAACTGCTAAACCACTGAGAACCATGGCCAGCCAATTGGACATATATTTTGAGGGGACATAATTCTACCCATAACAATGACTAAAATGTACCTGACTATGATATTTTCAATCACTTCATATACATGTGAAAGCTGGACAGAAAATAAGGAAGATTCATGAATTGGAGCCTTTGAGTTATTGTATGGACAAATACATTTTAATATATGGGGAACTGTCACAAAAACAACTGACCTTAGAAAAAGGACATCAGTAATGTTTTTTAGAAACAAGAATGACAAGACTTTATCTCACCTATGTTAGACATGTTACCAGGAGAGACTAATCTCTGGAGAAAGACATCATGTTTGGTAAAGTAGAGTGAAAATAAGTAAGACTCTCAACAAGTGACAAACAATGAGCCCGAACCACAATGTACAGGATGGTGCCGGATTGGCCAGTGTTTGCTTTGCTGTCCTAGGATAATAGTGAGTCAGAATTGACTCAACAACATACTAACCTACGCATATACACATTTATATTTTGCATGTATACATCTATATGCATATATGTGTATATATGGATTTGTACCCAAACTTCGGATTCCAATATAAAACCATAGGTTTATTTTATTTTAGCTTTCCCCCTTTTCCTTACCTTTAATGTCTTTCTCCTATAGTGAGAAACCAAATTCATTGTTTATAATACATTACTTATTCACTCAATTCTACTGTATAAAAAAAGTATCTCAAGATTTTCATTCCACACTAGAAGAAAATTAAGTTTACTAACTAAACAACAGAATTTGTATACAGTACCTTCATAACACACTTTCAGGGTCTGACTTTTAGTTCTACTTTAGAACCTTAACCTAAGTGAGTGTCACATATATATTATGCCAGATCTTTAAATGTCTTCTTTACAAGATTAAAGCTCTTAATTAGAGAAGGAGAATTGGCTTGACTCTTGTGTATATTGTATTTATGCTTTATTATTTTTCTATACAATACTTTGGATGCCTGAGATGATCATTATAAATTTCATTTTATTATTCTAAATTTGTATTATCCCCTTAAGTGGTATATTGAATTGCTATAGTTCACAACCTCCAGCCATAAAATAGAAAGCAATAAAATCTTCTAATTAATGCACACATATGCAAAGTTTGTAATTAAATGCAAAGCTATAATTGGACCCAGTGCCTCATCTAACACAAAATAGCAATAGCAATGAACTAAGGAGGAAAAAGAATAGCTGGACTCTTCAGTCATCAGAGTTGAATGGTTAGTTACAGTAACTTAAAGAAAAGACACAACATTTTACCCCAGGCTTTAGGGAGCAGAAATAGCCATCAAACCAATAAGGAGAAAATCTCCTTAATTTATCATCTCAAAGGAGGATAAGGTTTACTATCCTCAGGACACCCAAGGTGGGAGAAGACTACAACAAATTTATGGCTGTGGTAGCTAAGGAAATAAGCTTGCCTATTGACTATAACCAATCCACATACACCTCTTACACAACCAAATACACACACACACACGCATATCTTCATTATCAGGAGCTTGAAGGATGTACTTCCATTTGAGTCCTGGGTCTCCACATTTCCATATAAATATTGTGACTTTTGACATAAATTTAGTTGTTTTATCTTTATCGACAAATACTTCCAATGAAGATGTTAATTACACAGATATCTTTTTCATAAATAGCTTGAGTCTACATTTTAAAATTAATATATTTGGGTGTTATGAATTTCATAGGAAATAGAAAAATGGACACTATTGGATTATATTAATTTGGGTATCAATTAAACCCAAACCATTTCTTCCTCAGACCTGAGGTTGAACACTAAAGGCCACTAATATTGATGCAGGGCCTCTGACCAGAGCCTGTAAATTGTCCATTGTCTTTCCCTTCCTCTCTGTCCCCAGATATAATCCAATAATTTTTTTCAGAATTCAGCATGAACTCATCCACTCTTTCCAATGCCCACTGGCACAACCCCAGTTTAGTCTGCCATCATCATTCCCTGGGCCACCACTGTTATCCCTAAATATTCTCCAGGTATTCATATTACTCATTTTAATGGCTCCTCTGTAGCCAGTGGGACCTAATGCAGAGCACAGACCTGATCATATCACACTTTTATTTTAAAATCACTTCTTATTTTCTATGTGGATGAAAGCCTATGCTTCATGTGATGGTAGTTAGCGTTTGTGTCAAATTGCAGGGGAAAGTCCAACCTGTCAATCTGGTCACAGCCTGATACTGCCTCTCAGGGGTTGTGCCCTTTCTTTTTTTTTAAGAGACACTGGGTGCTTCTCTCTCTCTCTCTGTCTCTCTGTCTCTCTCTGTCTCTCTCTCTCTCTCTCTCTCTCTCTCTCTCTCTCTCTCTCTCTCTCTCTCTCTCTCTCTCTTTATCTTCCTCTTTCTCTTTGACAGGACAGTCTTCCTGCCTTCAGAGGTGGTCCCCTGTGGTCCACCGGACCCCAAGACCTGCCAGTACTGTGCCATGTTTCCACTCACCTTGGATCCAGATGACTTTACAACCACCAGCCTGTGATCTTCCTGCATGCCTCTGACCTTTTCTTCATCAGCAGCCTGATTCTATGGGAGTCTAAAGATGCTGCTGGTAGCCTGGGCTCCATGAACTTCAGTTGGACTGGGTTGGGATAGCTTCTTGATAAGATTACTGCTTAATATAAAGCCATTTCGTATATATATAATATATATATGAATGTCACCGATGGTGTTTTTCTATACAACCCAGACTAGCACAGTCTGTTTCTTCTTAAGAACTCATTTTCTTCTCTAAATTCACATTTTCATCATTTCCTTAGACATATTCTTCCTACTCAAGATCTTTGTCCAATCCACCCTCTATCCTATATCTAATTAAGTACTCCTGGTTATCACTTCTGTTTTTGTTACATGTTATCTAGCCTCTTCTGACTCATAGCAATGCCATGTATAATAAGAAAATATCACCTAGCCTATGCTATCCTCACAATTGTAGGTACATTTGAGCCCATTGTTGCAGCCACTGTGCAAATCTATCTAACTAAGGGTCCCCCTTTTGTTAACTGACCCTTTATTTTATCGAGTGTAATATCTTTCTCCAGCAATGGGTTCTTCACAACAAGCCTAAAACAGATGGAACCCCTGCAGCAGCCTCACAGGGTAAGTGTCAGACTCGTCCAGCATACAGAGCAAAGAGCAGGAGAAGGCAATAGGGCAGAGCCAGCAGTCTGCTCACCTCCATAAAAGGTCAAAATTCCCCTAGTTTTGACCTTCTTGGGCCTCATAGAACATGGTCAAGGTATAAAGAATGGAAGTACCAATTTCCTGTTTACGCTGGAAAATTTTAATACTTAAAGGGCCCTATCTTCTTTTCATTAGAATTGTAGGAAGAATAATTAACAACTTGTGATGTGCAGATAACACAACCTTCCTTCCTGAAAACAAGGAGTACTTAAGCACTTATTAATGCAGATCAAGAATTGCAGCCTTCAGTGTGGATTACAACTCAATGTAAAGAAGACCAAAGTGCACTACACTAAAAGGTAATATCATGATAACTAGAGAAAAAGTTGAAGTTGTCAATGATTTTGTCTTGCTTGGATCCACAATCAACGCTCATGAAAGCAGCAATCAAGAGATAAAAAAAACAAGTGGCATTAGGTAAATCGGATGCACAGGACCTCCTTCGAGTATGGAAAAGCCAGGATGCTACTTGGAGGAATAAAGTGCACCTGACCCGAGCCATGAAAGAATTCATGCATGTGACTTGTGGTATTGGGGGGAAATATGGAAAGTCCTATGGACTGCAGAAAGGACATGCTGATCCGACTTGGGAGAAGTGTAGCCAGAACGCTCCGAGAGGACGGATGGTGAGACGGTGTTTTACCTACTTTGGACAGTTTGTCAGGACAGACTAGTCCTTGGAGGAAGAATATAATGTTTGGTAAAGTAGAGGACCAACTAAACAGAGCAAGCCCCTCAAGGAGAGGGGTTGACACAGGGGCTGCAATAATAGGACCAGGCACAGGACCAATTGAGAGGATGGTGCAGGACCTGGCAGACTTTCATTCAGTTGTGTACAAGGTCACTATGGGTACAAGTCAACATGGTGGTGACACCTAACAACATCTTCTCTTCAACCTCAGCAAAAGAGAAGACACTAATGTATCACAAGTGATTTTTCTTTTTTTCTGTAAATTTCAGGTGATACATTTTAGTGAGATGAAAATAAGGGCAATGTTTTCTTGCTCCCACAAAAAGATTACATCCTTACCAGGTGGGGCATGGGGCAGAAGAGTGACCAATCTGGAGAGAAGAGGAGACTGCCTCTATAAAGAGCCATGAGACAAAACAGTGGTCCCAGATGTGCAATAATAGTGTGTCTGCTGCACAATGGAGCTGAGGAACAAGGATCTAATCCCAGGGCCCCGAGGAGTGACTGAGGACTTAAAGGGATTTCAAGAGGGCAAAAGTTCTGGGCATCAGATAGTGCCTGACACATAGACGGTACAAGCTGCTAGAAGCTTGATCCAACTCTAAGAATTGGGGATATTAATAAGTAGGTGGCCCAATCACAGCTCATGGCCAAGCAAACTTGGCTGAGAATCAAAAGACAGAGAAGACAGAAAGTGGACATTACCAGACTCCCTGATTCTTGAATCTTATTGAATTTCTAAGTGTCTAATTTTCTGATGATTTTTGTCTCTCTGATCATGTGCCAGGAAAATCTCCAAACTTGGATGAAGTCAACCCCCTAACTTTCCCTTCATCTGCTAACTAGGAAGCTGTAGAAATATCTCTGAATTGTACACGATAGCACGGTTATAAATTAATCATCTCTCCATAAACCTCAGTTTCCGGTCATCTCTCTCAAGATTCCTATCTCTACAGCAACTGTGCCAGAAGAGTGAACAACACAGAATGCCAGTTGGTTAGAACAAAGTGTTCTTGCATTGAGGGAGCGCTTGAGCAGAGGCCCAACGTCCATCCACTACCTCAGTGTATTGCCATATAAATATATGTACATAGTCCAATACCTCTATTTTATACATTAATGTATTTACATATGTACATACCTATGTTTATACCTCTATCCATAGCTTTGCTTCATAGATCTTTCTTCTGTTTCCTTTTACCTTCCTCCTGCCCCACCATCATGCTCACCCTTCTTTTTCCTCTTAGGAATTCCTCTCAGCTAGATTGCTGTTGCTCCAACACCACCAGCATTTCTACATCCTCCTCGTTGTTGATTTTAATTCCCTACTTGTTCCCCTGTCTATGGCATTGTTTGCTCACAGCTCCCTTCCCCTACCTCCTCCTTTCCTTCTGAAACCATTGGTCCCTTTACTTTTTCCTCGAGCTTGGTTCCCATGCCTATCTTATACAGGTAGGCAAACCAAAAAGGAGACTAAACAAAAGAAAACAAATGATTGAATAAAAAGAGAAATAATAATAACTAGTAAAAAAAATGAAAAACATACATAATTCCAGGTCTGTCTGCTGATCTTTATGACTATCTCCCCACTGGTCGTAGGGGATTCCCGGAACTACATCTCATTGAAGACAAAATGGGTGCCTGAACCAATGTGGTGAAGAAAGCTGATGGTGCCTGGCTATCAAAAGATATAGCATCTGGGATCTTAAAGGCTTGAAGTTACACAAGCATCCATCTAGCAGAGAACCAACCAGTCCACATGGAATAAGCACACCAGCCTATGTGAACATGAGGTGTTGACAGGATTGGGTAACAGGCATCAGAAGACCCAAAAGAAACAAACCAAAAAACATATTGCTGAGAACAAAGGGGTCGGAGCAGAAAACCAAAACCCATCTGTAGACAATGGGACATCCTCTCACAGAAAGGTCACAAGAAGGGATGAGTCAACCAGGGTGCAGTATAGCACTGATGAAACACATAATAGTCCTCTGGTTCCTTGAGGCTTCCTCACCCCCCACTCTCATGACCCCAGTCCTGCATTTCACTTAGGGCTACTCCAGTGCCTGTACCCAGGTTCAGATAAGAGCTCATGACTCAGGAAACCCAGGTCAAATAAACCCCTCTGGAACAGAAATGGAGTAGTGATACCAGGAGGGTAGAGGGAAGGTGAGGAGAGGAGAGGAGGAAGCAGGAAACAATCACAATGATGGACACATAACCACCACGACCTACCCCCAGAGGGAAGAACAACAGAAAACATGGGGGGAAGGGAGAGAGTGGTCAATATAAGATGAAAATAATAATAATTTATCATTTATCAAGAGGTCATGAGGGTGGGAGGAAGAGCAGGAGGGAAAAAGAGGAGTTGATTCCAAGGGTTCAAATAGAAAGTAAATCTTTAGAAAATAATGATGGCAACATATGTACAAATATGCTTGATACAATTGATGTAGGATTGCTATATAAGCTATAAGAGCCACTAATTAAACAATATTTTTAAAAAAGAAAGATTCTAATATCCCACAGTATTTTTAAACCTTCTCCACATCCTTCAAAAATTTACCTGAGAATTTTTTCCTGATTTCTTTCAGTTTATGATATTCTGAGTGTCTTCTTCTATTTATTTTTTCTAACTCTAGGTGTTTGTACATTTCATCATTATACTTGAATTCCCTTCTTGAGCTGCCTTTGGAAATTTTCTATGCAGCTCTTTGAGTTTATCATTTCTTCCATTTGCCTTTGCTACTCAATGATTAAGAGCAAGTTTCAGAGTTTCTTCTGACATCCATGCTGATCTCTTCTTTCTTTCCAGTCTTTTTAATGACCTTTTGCTCTCTTCATAAATGGTGTTCTTAATGTCCTCCCACAGCTCAGCAGGTCTTCTGTCATCAATGCTCAGTGTATGGATGAATCTGTTCTTGAGATGTTCTCAAAATTCAGGTGGGATTGACTCTAGGTCATATTTTGGTTCCCCTAGATTTTTAAAAAATGTCCTTCTGTTTTAAGCTGAACATATGAGCAATAGGTGGACTGGTCCAGGCTCAACCCTTGGCTTGGTTGTTGCTGCTGATTTTGAGCCTCAACATTGTCTCTTCCCACAGATGTAGGCGATTTGGGTACTGTGATTGCACCTGGAGAAGTCCATGTGTGTCATCGTTGCTGGTATTATTGCAGAAAAGGTACTGGCTATGAACAAATCATTAGGTCGTTGGTCTTGCAAAATTCTGTCATGCAATTTCCAGCTTTGTTTCTATCACCAAAATGATATTTTCCAACTACTGTTCCTTCCTTTTGGTTTCAACTACTCCCTTCTCTATGGTTGATAGGAGTTGAAATCAACTGAATCACAGTAGGTTTCTTTGGTTTGGTTTGTGGTAGTTCTGTTTAATTTCTTGAGGACCCACCAAGCTGTTTTCTACCAGAATGAACAAGACTTCCAATTTCTCTATAATCTCATTTTCATTTTTCTGATAGTAGCTAGTGGTTGGGAAGGGGAGGTGTGGTTTGATTTGCATTTCCTAATGACTAGAGAAAGTTTTATTGTACTTATTGGTTACACACACACACGAGGGTGCACACACACACACACACACAAAATAATTTTTTTCAAAGCTATGTATTTAAATTATTTTACAAAACAACCTTTTCACCTTCAATGTACTCTCCATTACACTTTATACATTTGTCAAATTTGTGATTCTATCCTTGGAAACATTTTTCAAACTCATGTGTTTGGATGGCTGACAGCACGTCCCTCATTTTTATCTTTGCCTCTGCTATGTCCTCAAACCGCTGTCCTTTCACATCCCTCTGCATTCGGGGAAACAAAAAGACGTCCCATGGAGTGAGGTCAGGTGAGTAAGGAACCTGGGGCAAGAGAAGTGTGCTGTTTCTTGCCCAAACTGGCACACTGAAATGGCTGTGCGAGCAGGTTCATTGTCGTGGTGGCAAAACCAGTCTCCCATCTGCCACAAGTCAGGCCTTTTTGGTCACACACTGTTACACAATTGTCTCAGAACCTCTAAATAGAAAGCTTGACGAACAGTCTGACCTGGTGGAAAGAACTCCCAATGCACTATCCTCCTCACATCAAAAAACAAATGAGCATCGCCTTGTACTTTGATTTCACTTGATGAACTTTGGGGCGGGGAGATGACAATGGCATCTTTCACTGGCTTGATAGATATTTGCTTGTGGGATTGTAAGAAGAGCACCATGCCTTTTCCCAATAATGACCTTGGGGAAGAAAGTCTAGGTCTTCTCAGAGCTGTTCTTCCGTTTACCTTGATGCTCTGGTTCCCAGTCCGTCAGAACCGGAGGCACAAATCTCAATGCGATCCTTTTCATCCCCAAATCCTCCAGTACAATTCACTGGACCAAGCTCCCCGATCGTCCAGATAACTTCCCCATCTCTTCACTCGTCCACCGTCAGTCTTGGAGCACTAGTGCAGGAATTTGGTTAAGATTTGTGTCCTGTTTGGATGCCCAGAACAAGGATTGTCATCAATCAACATTTCATCTTTTTTGAAATGAAAAACACTCTTACACTTGAATTTTTCCCATAGTGCTGTCCTTGTAATCAATGTTCAACATCCCAACAGTTTGGGCAGCATTTTTCCAAAGCAGAAAACAAAATTTCATAGCCACACACTCTTAAATGAACCAAGACAAAAAAATGAAATTTGAGCAAAACTGCTTTTATGAAAAAATGCACTGTGACAAGAAGAAACCTTCCCAGGCCACGTCACTAGGTGCACTAACTCAGAGAGAGTTGCTTGATGCTCGCATAGTGGGAAAAATGCATCCTGTGAAACTCCACCAGTGGAGCTTTCTTCCACTTTTTTTGGTACCCCCTCATGTATGTTGGTATATGTGTGTGTACATATACATGTATACACATACATATAAATGTATTCTTTGAGAAAATATATATTCAAATCATTTACCCATTGTTAATTTTTTCTTGTTCAGTCCAAGAATTTTAAACTGTATTCTAGATATTAAACATTATTCAGGTATATGGTTCCAGAGTATTTTCTGTCATTCTTTTTTATTATTATTATTAATAAGTCACTTTATTGGGGCCTCTTACAGCTCTTATAACAATCCATACATCAATTGTATCAAACACATTTGTACATATGTTGCCATCATCATTTGCAAAACACTTTTTTTCTGCTTGAGCCCTTGGTATTAGCTCCTCTTCTATTCCTCCCTCCCCAACCCTCCACCCTCATGGACCCCTAATAAATTATAAATTATTATTATTTTCATATCTTCCACTGTCTGCTGTCTCCTTTCTCCCACCTTGCTGTTGTTCATCTGCCAGGTTGGGGGAGGCGGGGGACATGGATATACATTGATCATTATAGTTGGTTCCCCATTTATCCCCCATCTCTCCCACCTTCCCACTACCATCGTGGTATTGCTACTCCCATTACTGTTCCTGAAGGTTTTGTCTGCCTTGGGATTCCATGAGTCAAGAGTTCTTATCTATACCAGTGTACCTGCTCCTATGCAGCTGGATTTTAAGGTAGAACTGGGGTCATAATGTATGTGTGTGTGGATGGGGAGTATTAAAGAACTAGAGGAATGTTGTGTGCTCCATCTGTGCAATGCTGCACACTGACTGAACCGATCCTTCCTTGTGACCCTTGTGTGAAGGAACGTCCAATTATTTACAGATGGGTTTTGAGCCTCCTCTCCAACTCCCATTATTTACATCAACATATGTGTTTCTTTGGGGTCTTCTGGTGCCTAATCAACACCTCATGATCGCACAGGCTGGTGTGCTTCTTCTATGTTTTGTTGTTGCTGCTCTGCTAGATGGCCGCTTGTTTAACTTCATGTCTTTAAAACCCCAGATGCTATATCATTTAACAAGCAGGCACCATCAGCTTTATTCAACACATATATTTATGTACCTATCCACAAGATGGGCATCACAGAATGCCAGACTGTCAGAACAAAGTGGTCTTCCATTGAGAGAGCACTTGAGTAGAGACCCAATGCCCGTCTACTACCTTAATACTTAACATTCAAATATATGTACATAGACTTATATCCCTGTTAATATATTTATGTATGTGCATGCATATATTTATACCTCTATAAATGTCTTTTGTCTCCTAGTTCTTTCCTCTATTTCTTTTTACTTTCCTCCTATCCCACTATCATGTTTGACCTTCATTCAGCTCTCAGTAATTCTGCTGGACTACACTGCACTTGATCAAACTCCACCAGGCATTCTATGCCCTCCTTGCCATTGATTTTAGTTCTCTTGCTGTTCTCTTACCTCTGGGTCTGTTGGCTCCCTCCTCACTTTCTCCTGCCTCCTCTCCCATGTCTCCCAGAGCCATCAGCCCTGTCATTTTCTCCTTGGAATTGGTTACCCTGCCTATTTTATTTGTATAGGCATGATTAAAAGAAAAAAGAAGAAAAATAAAAGCCTATGAATAGTCAGGTCTATCTGCTGACCCTTCTGGTTGCTTTCCAATTGGATCTGGAGATGGGCAGCACCCTGTCCACCAATTCTGAGGTCTGTTTTCAGGATTCCTCTGGGACTTCATTGCTTTGTTCCCCTTGTTGCTTGCTCTGTTGCACACCCTCAGTGTTTTGCTCCAGTGGCAGGGGAGAGGGGGGGTGCTCAGACTGGGCACTGTGTCTTCAGTGCTGTTCCCCTTAGCACCGTGGGTCAGTGAGGGGCGTCGTATCTTGTGGTGGAGCCAACCCCATGGTCCTCTCTGTGCATTGGCTGCTCCGAGCAGGAATGTCATCCTCAAGGCTTGGTGGGCCAGGATGCGGTTCTCTCTCTCTCTCTCTCTCTCTCTCTCTCTCTCTCTCTCTCTCTCTCTTTCTCTCTCCTCTCCCCCCTCCCTCCTCCCTCCCCCCTTCTTAGTTTGCTCCCTTGTGGTCTGGGCTGGACTATAGTGCTGTCCTCTGTAGTGCATTCTTTTTTTTTGCAGGGGGTAGTTGTCAACATAGTTGCGACTGGGGCCGGCCCAGCAGACCTTTCTGTTAGTTCGCTGCTTCTTGAGGCTTGGCGCCCCAGGTTGAGGTCTGGTCCCTTTTCACCTTCCTGTGGAGACATCAACAATATACCCTTCCCTGCATGTGGGTTAGTGCCCTGTTCCCCCACTATCCACATCTTCCTTCCATCCGCCCTCCTTTCCCCCTCCTTTTTAGTTGGCTGCCATATGCATCCCTTTGTTGGGTCCGACCCCTGCCAGAGTGTCTTGACCTCGCCCGGCAAATTTATGCATTTGGTGGCTTTTCCTGTACTTTTTAAGCTTATCTCTGTGGACTCATATTGTACTTGTCATTTTGTGCTTGCCTTCCTTTGCTTAGCATAATTTCCGCCAACTCTTCCCATGCGATGATGTGCTTCATAAGTTCACCACTCATTTTTAGGGATGCATAGTACCCCATTGCATATATACAGCAGAGCTTTTTAATACATTCGTTGGTTCCGGGAAATCTAGGCTATTTCCAATTCTTTGCTATTTTTAACTGTGCTGCGATGAACACAGAAGCACAGATGTGTGGTTGACATCTGCTTCTTACTTCTGGGTACACGCAGAGGGAGGAGGACTGTTGGGTCATATAGGAGCTCGATTTCCATTTGTTTTAGATATCGCCATATCGATTTCCATAGCACCTGCACACCTACAGAACCACCAGCAGTGCATGCAAGTTCCTATCTCACCACAGCCTCTCCAACACTTGTTGCTTTCTGATTTTTTGAATTGGGCTATCTTTGAGGTCTTAGGTGGTATCTCATAGTTGTTTTAATTTGCCTTTCCCTTATGGTTAATGATCACAAACATTTTCTCATATATTTGTTGGCCATTTGGATTTCTGCCCCTGTGAAACTTTTGTTCGGGTCTTTTGCTCATCTCCTTAATGGGTTATTTGGTGGTTTGCTTTTTTTTCTTATTGCAGGCTAGCAGAGTATTGCAATTTTAGTAATAAAGACTTTGTCTAATGCGTCATTGCTAATGATCTTTTCCCAATCTGTGGGCTTTCTTATTACTCTCTTGGCAAAATCTTTTAATGTACACAGGTGTTTTATCTTCAACATATTCCACTTGTCGATTTGTGCTTCCTCTGTGTTTGTGTCCTTCCCTATTTACAAAAGCCTCTGTATCCCCTGCACCAACGTTCTTAGGTTTGTCCCAATTCCCTCATTGATAATCCTAATACTTTGGGGTTTTACCTCAAGGTCTGTGCTCCACCTTGAGTTTATTCTGTGCAGGGAGTGAGGTAAGGGTCTTGCTCCATTTCTCTGCAGGTGGATATCATTTTCTATCATTCTATATTTTATTTCTTTACTTTTTTCATGGGGTCATTTGATGCACACACACAAAAATTGAGTTGAATCAAATTTAGTTTTCCATTTGTTATATGTATTTTGGGTGCCATATACTATCAAAACCAAGATCTTAAAGATTACCTCTATGTTTTCATCTAATAGTCTAATGACTTTAATCTTATATTTGAATTCTTGATCCATGTTCAGTTATTTTTTGCACATGGCATAATACATAGGATATGCTTCATTTTTTTGAATGTAGAGATTCAGTTTACCCAGTTTCATTTGTTGCTCCTGATCTTAGAAAGAAAGCTTCCATCTTGCTACCATTGTCCGTATGTTATTAAATACCTTTATCATGTTAAAATTGTTCCTCGTATTAAAAGAAATAAAAATTTCCCTTTCTCTCTTCCTTTCCCAATATTATTAGGTTCTATCAACTGAATTTTTATCTCTGTAAATATTTGCTATAAATTCCACTATAACGAGATCTCATGATAGAATTCTGCAACACAAATGACTTGTTCATCACAAATACATTTTTAAACAACACAAAATGTGATTATATATGTGGACTTCTCCCAATAGAATACACAGAAATCCGATAGACTGCATCTGTGGGAAAAGACCATGGAAAAAGTCAATATCATCAGCTACCATGAGGCCAGGACTGAATGTGGACGAGACCACCAATTTCTCATATGTAAGTTCATACAGAAGCTGAAGAAAATTTAAACAAGTCCACGAGAACCAAAATACAACAATTTTGAGAACATCTCAAGAACAAATTTGCTGCACTGAACAATAATGACACCAGACCAGATCAGCTGTGGGATGACATCAAGAACATCATTTGTGAAGGGAAAAAAAAATTCATTGGAAGGACAAGAAAGAAATAAAGATCCAACTGGATACCAGTGGATATTGCTGATGTCGGATGGACCTTGGCTGAACGCAGAGAATCCCAGAAAGATGTTTCCTGTGTATTATTGACTGTGCCATGTAATTTAACTGTTTGGATTATAACAAAACTCTGGATAGCCTTCAGAAGAATAGGAATTCCATAACTCTGCATTGTACTCTTGAAAAAGTTGTGCATGAATATAGAGGCAGATATGGGAATAGAACAAGGGAATACTACATGGTTAAAATCACGAAAACTCTGAATCAAGGTTGTATCCACTCAGCATACTTATTCAATCTGCATGCTGAGCAAATAATCAGAGACTCTGGGTTCTAAGAAGAATGGCAGTATCTGAATTGGGGGCAGGCATAGTAATAACGTGTGATATGCAGGTGACACGACCTTGCTTGTTGAAAGTGGGGAGGACTTGAAGCATTCCTGGTGAAGATCAAGGATTTCAGCATTCATAATGGATTACAATTTGAGGTAAAGCAAATGAAAATCCTCACAATTGAACCCTTAGGTCACATCATGATAGAGAAAAGATTGAAGTTGTCAAGAATTTCGTCTTGCGTGGGTACACAGTCTATGCTCATGGGAACAGCAATAAAGAGCTCAAACAATGCATTGCATGGACTACATCTGGTGCACAAGACCTTTTAAAAGTGTTTAAAAGCAAGAAGGTTGTCTGGAGGACTAGGGTATACCTAACCCAAGCCATGGTGTTTCCTTTTGCTTTTGGCAAACCATTTTATTTGAAGATAATTCAGACATCATACCATTCCATCGTTAAATCACATCAAGAAATATTGTACAATTGCTACAAAAATCAATTTCAAAACATTTCTTCCTTATTGAGCTCCATAATATCAACTCCTGTTTGATGACCCTTCCCACCTCCCCCACCGAATTCCCCAGGAACTCTTATTCTACTTGCTGTCTCTGTGGGTTCACCAATCCCGGGTTTCATATACCAAAAAACATAGAAAATTACATAGCAAATATTCAAGAAGGCTATCCACAATAACAGAATGCAGCATAGATAAACCCCAATATACGCATTTACACAAACACATAGAGAAAATATCAAAAACCAGATCAAGCCCAAAATGTATCAGAAAGGAAATCAAATGAAAACGTTTTAATTGTCCAAGAAGTCAGATTTATCCTTTTATTCTGTTATAGTCGTCTCTCCAATACCCTCTGTCTGGTAACCAGTCTATTCCCCTTCCTCAATAATGATTAGAGGGAAATTACCAGAGGTTTATTCCCTGTGTAGCTCCTGAAAATGGATTTGGGGTTCCAACTCTCATCCGTAGCCTTCTGTACCCCAGATTCTCACAATTTAATTCTGATACTATGGCCTCCTTTGAATTTGGATTATGCAATTTACAATTCTTGGGCTACAGATATTGGTGTGCTGCTTCCATGTGGACTTCGTTGTTGTCTCACTTAGCTGGTTGCTGGTTTGGCAACAAGCTTTTAAGATCTCAGACACTGTTCTGACAGCCAGGGAGCAGCTAATTTCTTCACCATGCTTTGCTCCGGCACCCATATCTTCTTAAGGGCGAGTCGCAATCAAGGTGCCACAGATTTTCAATTGCCTCGTATGCATATGAAAATTGGACATTGAAGCAGCATTGATGTGTTTGAATTATGGTGCTGGTAAGGAATATTGAAAGTACCATGGACTGCTAAAAGTACCAAGAAATCAGTCTTGGAAAAGGAAGACAGTATGATGCACTTTGGACATGTCAGAGGAGATAATTTCCTGGAGATAGACATCATGCTTGGTAAAATACAGGCAGTGACAATGAGAACTATAGCTTAAACCAACCAATACTACTGCCATCGAATCAATTTGAATCAACTCACAGCAACCCTATGTAGATTTTCTGAGACTGTAAATTTCACAGGGCAAACCATCTCATTTCATTCCTGTGGCGTGGCTACTGGGTTGACTTAGTACCTGACCCATAATACTACCAGATCTCCTTGGATAGCACTGAAACACATCCAGTGTTTCCAACGCCAAGACCATAAACCCTCCCAACAATGGAGAAACGTATATTGGATTTTACCTCAATAATTGTGGCCACCGAAATACAGACTCCAATAAAGAGAGACAATTGCATTTTAGACCTTTCTATTCTTCTTAATTGTAACTGTCCTAGAACTTAGAGAAGAAAATGTGATATAATTTAATTCTTTACATATATATAAGATGTTTAGTTTATATTACCAGATATAGAATATGTTCCCAATAAATTATTGTTGTGAGTATTGTCAATTATCATCATTATAATCATAATCTCCAATAATCCAAGGAGATATGACTAGAAATCAAAAGTTTGTCACTATTTAGGTGGTATGGTGACGTGTCTGGATTTAGATTTGGATTTTGTATATACAAGTTTAGGTCTTTTATTATTTTTCCAGCATGGCTGGGTGTCAAGTTGATTCTGTCCCTATTGATTCCATATGACAGAGTGAAACTGGTCCATAGGATTTCCTGGATTGTCATTTTTTTAAGAGCATATCATTAGGCCTTTTCTCTATGGGAGTCCCTGGTGGATTTAATCCGTTGATCTTTCAGCCGAGCATTATGCCATTAGATCTTCTTAGAGTAATACAATATTTAAAAATTATATAGAAATGTGTATGATCTGTTAAATGGAAAACCAATTTGTTTTGTAAAGTTTCACTCCAGTCGAAATGTAGAGCGAAACTCGACACCAAAAGAAGCAAAGCAATTGCCCCACAGAGGCCAGTCGAAGATATTAGCCTGGAACTGTGCCTTTCAGACTCCTAACATCTTATTCTTACTTTTTAATATTAAGGGAAGGGTGAAAAGGCAGTTTAGACACACAGGTGCAAGGGAGATTTGGAAATAAGCAATAACATTATGGGAGGCCATTTCCAGGTGATCTGTGTCCATCGTTCCATGCAAGGCTGGATTGGTTGTGAGTTTGGCTCAAGAACTTTGTTCTCTCTGCTGTTATTGCTGATAAATCCATTGTAATAAGCATAAGTCATTCAAGATTTACTGTTTACTGTATCTGTATAAAGTCAAGAACACAGCACTCTATGGACTTAGAAGGATCAATTTTTTTCTTTGAATTTGTAACACTTTTTTTGAAGGAGAAAATAAATTCCTGTAAGAGTGTGTTTGATTCCCATTGCATTTCTAGCATCTTGGCTCAGTAAAGTGGACCTTCAGCACTGCCAAGCGCACATCGACTGCCCTGAATTACCCAAGGCCTTAGGAGACCATATGTTAGGCATCTGACATATGTTAAAAAGGAGCTGGTCATATTTCTGAGATAGATTTCCATAATATGTATTCCTCGGTGCTAGAATTAGCACTGTAATGCATCGTGTTTAATTCATGCTTAATTACATTTAAATCTGTGAACTTTTCCATGAAGTTTTCACAATTGCATTTCCACTGCAGTCGTCACGCTTGCTGGAATTTTCAGGACTTTAAACATAAATGTCAATGCCTTGTGAAATTTCACAATTATGCTAGTCACTGTCATTTTTCACCCAGCCATGAATCAACATAATTTGATGATAGCTGTACAATTATGAAAATACTATCTAATAGGCATCAGCCAAGTGAACCCAGTGCTAAGCATTATAGTAATGAAATCAGGGGAAAGTCATGAAATTACTAGCCGGCCTGAACTTAACAGAACATGAAGTCATTTAACTTAATTGACAGTGCTAGCACTGAGCTTTTCTATCTCTGCAGGAGAAGTTTCCACATAGATTAGAGCTGCATAGGGATGGGCTGCCTTCTAGTTGCCATTTACACAGACCAGGCAAAACTACAGGCTTGCGCTGGCATTTCATAAGCACTCCACCTATCCCTGTGAGTACCATCGCCTTCTGCTATGTTTGAAGCAAGTCCTGTGACACTCCCTATCAGAAAGACTTAGGATCAGATCTGAATGGAACTTTATAGATATCCTACTCCATTACATTTATTCCAGAAGAAAGAAACTTGGGTCCAGAGAGAAGTGACTTTCCTAAAATCACAGCTATATGGCGTTAGGACTGGCATGGGAACTCAAGTTTCCTCGTGTGCATCCAAGAAATCATTTGTGGGTATCCCCCCAAATGGAATTTCCCCCCAAAGCTATATATGTAATTTTTTTAAAAACCTATCACCTTCAAGTCCTCTTCATTACACTTAATACATTTGTCAAATCTGCAATTCCGTGCTTGGAAACATTTTTCAAACTCATCTGTTTGGATGGCTGACGGCACCTCCCTTGTTTTTTTTTTTTCTTCACCTCTTCCATGTCATCAAATCACTGTCGTTTCATGTCCCTCTTCATTTGCAGAAACAAAAAGAAGCCACACGGAGTGAGGTCAGGTAGGTAAGGTGTTTGGGACAAGAGAGGCATGCTGTTTTTTGCCAAAAACTGGCACACTGATATGGCTGCTTTACCAGGTGCATAGTCGTGGTGGCAAAACCAGTCCCCCATCTGCCACAAATCAGGCCCTTTTTGTCATACACTGTTATGCAATCTTTTCCGAACCTCTGAAAGGAAAGTTTGATTAACAGTCTGACCTGGCGGAATGAACTCCAAATGCATTACCAGTGGACATTTTCATCTTTTCAGGAAGTTGACAGAAGCCCAGATGAGGTTTGTCATAATCAATATTTCACCTTTTAGGAAAAACAAGAAAACCACTCCTACACTTGAGTTTTTCCTTGTAAGCTGTGTTCAACATCACAACAGTTTCTGCAGCATTTCTCAAGTGGGCAACGAAATTTCACAGCTGCATGCTGTTCTCTTAAATCGGCCATCACACACAAAAAATGTTTGAGCAAAACTGCTTTTATGAAAAAATTCCCTGTGACCAGAGAGAACTTTTGCAGGTGATGCCACTGGGCGCACTAACACAGAGTGAGTTGCTCTACCGATGCTTACCTAGTGGGGGAAATGCATACTATGAAACTCCTCTCTGCCCAGCACAGTTCTGGGTTTTTTGAGTACCCCCTCGTACTAGAGCACATCTAAGTAATTACAGTTGAGCCTTAAGTTTTGCTTCTGTCTGAGAAATCAAACACCGACCATGGGAGTTTTCCTCCTCCAAACCCAAATAAAGTCCTCCCTACTAGTTCCTCTATGCCAGCGGTTCTCAACCTATTGGTTGTGACCCCCTTTGGGGGGTTGAACGACCCTTTCACAGGGTCACCCAATTCATAACAGTATCAAAATTACAGTTTTGACGTAGCAACAAAAATAATTTCATGGTGAGGGATGGGGGGGGATAACAACATGAGGAACTGAATTAAAGGGTTGCGGCAGCAGGAAGGCTGAGAACCACTGGGTTGAAGGAAATAGCATACAGCAGAGAGTAATTCCTGAAATAACCTTTAACATGGATTTCAATAAAACAAGTAAGGCATGAAGGAATTGGACAGATAATATTTGATGAAGGCAAATGATGGTACAGGATAATGGGAGGGAAAAGAGACAGGGTAGGGAACAATGGTGGGCAGTTGGAATCTAAAAGTTTGGAGAGCTGACAGACTTCAGAAGGACAGCAGTGTGTGATTACAATAAATAGGAAAATGAGGGGAAGGGGCTCTGGTAAAGAGTAGCAGAGACAATACCCAAATACTAAAACCCACAGATAATGTCCAATGGTCAGTATTTTGTATATCTAGTGAGAGGGCCAATCTCTTCCTCAGAAGAAAACTCCAGAATAAGTCATCATTTCCCCAGAGTTTTGCTATAAAGCTTCCACATAAACAATTTGGTCGGTTGTGAAATCCATCAAATACTAAAGAAGTACAGCGAGGTCCTGATAACACCTCCACCTTCTTCTCCTTTCCTCCACCTCCATGCAGCACGCACGCTAGGCTGGATGGACAAGGCAGTTATGAGGACAGGGCTCTGGCCTCTTCTGTTTGCAATGAGATGAAACTCTAATGGGGACAGGATTTGTACAGAAATGTAATCCCCACCAGGGATAAGAAGATGTTCTCTTTACAGGTAATTTTCTAGAGAGTCTTAGTCAATCACTGAACCAGCAAGAGACAGAGATAAGCACAGACACAATCATCAGGAACGTAGAACTCAGTGAAGTGAGAGGGCCGCAATTATATCATGAAAGTAAAGGGGAGAGAAAAAGATTAAGGAGAGAATTTAGTAGGGGAGAAAGCTGGAAATGTATCAGTGTGGAGGAAGAATAAATGTAACTTTAAGTTAGCATCTAGAACAGTGTGCATCATGACCCCAACACAGAGTTGTCATTCGTGTATCATATTTGGCAATCTTTATAACTACGTATCTCCAGGAGAACGTTGTAAGTTAGTATGTTAGTACCAGACAACCAAAATGACTGTCACAGAGGCTATTCTGACTCATGGTGACCTTACAGGACAAGAAAAACTGCTCCCATGGGGTTTCCAAAGAGCCGGCAGGTTGGGAAAGATGACTATTTGGTTAACAGCTGAGCACTTAATCACCCTACCAGAATGACACTTAACAACCCAGGCGCATGATTTAAAGTTCTTGATCACATGCTACCTCCTAAAATGATTATCTACACATTCTTTTTTTTTTTTTGGTATAGTTACGTTGGATGTTCCTTTATCTTCTTTTGATACTTGCTGCATCACTCAATTTTTTCCCAAGTCATTCAGTATTTCAAATCAAGTCTTGAGTTTTTTCTCCATTTCTTCCAGCTTGAGAAAAGTCAAGTTCATTTTTCCTTTATGGTTTGCAAACTCCAGGTCTTTACAGGTGCCATTACAATATTTTATTTTGTCTTCTAGAGCTGCCCTTCAAAGTCTTCTTTTCAGCATTTTCACACACACACACACACCCTCCCCCCACCCCCGTCGTGTCTGCTATTAGCTTTAGTTACTCGGCATACAAAAACAAGTTTCACAGCTTTTCGGACATTCATTTGGGTCTTTCCTGTTTTCCTTATCTTTTGAATGACCTTTTTCTTTATTCATATGTTGTGTCATCTTAAAACAATTCTAGTCCCTGGTTATTATTGTTTAGTGCAGTATAACTAATCTTGAGATGATCTCTAAAGTCAGGTAGGCTATAGTACTCAAGATTGAGTCCATCAACTGTTTTCATTTCCTTCAACTTCATTTTGAATTTGCCTGTGAGCAACTGATGGTCTGAAAGAGTCCTGATGGCACAGTGGGTTACATGTTGGGCTGCTAAGTGCAAGGTTGGCAGTTAGAAAACTATAAGCTGTGCTGTGAGAGTAAAACAAGGATTTCTGCTCCCATAAAGATGTACAGTCTCAGAGATCCACAGGGGTAGTTCTGGTCTGGTCTATAGGCTGACCCATAAGTCAGAATGGACTCAACAGCAGTGAGTTCTTTTGGAATTGAAGTGTACCCCAGCACTGACCCCAAGATCTTGCTTTAGCTTAAGATATACTTTTTCTATTTTTATTTATTTTTAAATTTTATTTATTTATTTTTAAAATCATTTTATTGGAAGTTCTTATAGAGATCTATCATAGCATTCCATATTCCAATCATATCAAGCAGTATTGTACAATTGCTCCCACAATTAGCTGATGATATTGAACTTCTCCATAATTTCTTCCCACAGATGTAATCAATTTCATTCTTATGTAGTCTATCTGATAAGATCCACATGTACAGTTGTTATTTGTGTTGTTGTAAAAAGATATTTCCAAAGAATAATTTATTAGGCTTCCAAAATATTATTGTGTGATCTCTGGTATTTTTAATCACCAAGACCATACTTAAACCTATCAATTCTTCTTTGATTTCAACTTCAATTTTCCATTCACTGGTAGTTATGAATGCATCCTGATTGTTTTTTGATCCATTTCAAACTACAAAAGTTGATTTAAAAAAAATCTTCAACTTTTCCCCATTTTGGCAATAGTGGTTAATGAATAAATTTGATTGATAATCTTACTAACCAGGCTTTGAGCATTTTATCGCATAATCAAGAACTGATGGTATTAAAGGAAGATGTCCAAGCTGCAATGAAGCCATAACCAAAAGCAGAACTCCAGGAATTAACAAAATACTAATTAAAATGTTTCAACCAACAGAGGTAAGAATGGAAATACTAACCTGTCTATGTCAAGAAATTTTCATAACAATCAACCTGGTCAACCAATTAGAAGAGCTACATATTTGTGTTCATTCAAAAGAATGATTATCTAATAGAAATTATCAAATAGCGTTGTTAATATCACACAAAAGTAATACTTGGTTTAAACCCGTTCAAAACAGTTGCACTGATAGGGGATTTCCAGAAGTTCAAGCCAGATTCAGGACAGGCTATGAAATAAAAATATATTGTTGCTGATGTCAGATGGATCTTGGCTGAAAGCAAATAAAATGAGAAAGAGGTTTTTCTGTTTTACATTGACCATGCAAAACATTCAATGGTGCTGATCATAGAAAATTAAGGATAGTACTGGAAAGGGTTGGAATTTCAGAGCAGTTAATTGTGCTCACGTGGAGCCAGGACATAAACTGACAGACAGTTATTGGATTAGCACAGATTAAAATAAAAAAACCTGTACATCCAGGTTGTACGTTGTAACCGTACTTCTTTACTCTGGATGATGGGCAAGTACGTCAAGAAGCTGGACTATATGAAGAAGAATGTGGCATCAAGACCGAAGGAGGACTCACCAGCAATCTATGACATACAGGTGACACAACTTTGCTTGCTGAAAGTGAAGAAGACTTCAAGGGCATATTAATGAAGATGAAAGACTACAACCTCAGTGCCAAGTACAACTCAACAAAAAGAAAACAAATATCTTCACAAGTGGACCAATAAGAAACATCATGATGAGTAAAAAAAAATGGAGTTATCAAGGATTTCATCTTACTCAAAATTACATTCAATACTCAAGGAAGTATAGTCAAGAACTCAAATGACATACTGTATTGGGAAAATTTGTTGCATAAGACCTCTTTAAAGTGTTAATAAAATGATTCTGTCACTTTGAAGACTAAAGTGTACCTAGCCTAATCCATGGTATTTTTAATTTCATATGGATGGAAAAGCTGAATAAGGAATAAGAGCGACAAGAGAAAAGGAACACCTTTGAACTCTGCTGTGAGTGACAAATATGGAATACACCAAGGACTGTGAGTAGAATAAACAAACTTGTCTTAGAAGAAGTACAACCTGAATGTTCCTTAGAAGGAAAGGTGGCATGACTTCATATCAATTCTTTTAGGCATGTTCTCAGGGGACACCAACCCTGGAAGAAGGGCATCATGGTTGGAATACAGAGGAACAGAGAAAAGGAAAGAGACCAAGTAAGGAACAGGAGGGGGACATAGAAGGGGTGGTACTTGTCTCCAGGAGCACCTACCTCTTTTGTTCTGAGACCAGACCTGAATGGCACCCGCCTACCATGACTGAACATTCTGAAGGACGATTCTACAAAAATTCTAATCAAGAAGCCAGAGTGGGCTAGAGTGGAAAACAATCTTCTCACAATCCATACATACATCAATTGTGTAAAGCACATTTGTACATTCATTGCCCTCATCATTCTCAAAACATTTGCTCTCCACTTAAGCCCTGGGCATCAGCTCCTCATATTCCCCCCTCCCTCCCTGCACCCCCCTCCCTCATGAACCCTTGATAATTTATAAATTATTATTTTGTCATATCTTATACAGTCCAACATGTCCCTTCACCCACCCCTCTGTTGTCCATCCCCCAGGGAGGAGGTTATATATAGATCCTTGTAATCAGTTCCCCCTTTTCCAGCCCACCCTCCCTCCACCCTCCCTGTATTGACACTCTTACAACTGGTCCTGAAGGGATCATTTGTCCTAGATTCCCTGTGTTTTTAGTTCCTATCTGTACCAGTGTACATCCTCTGGTCTAGCCAGATTTGTAAGGTAGAATTGGGATCATGATAGTGGTGGCGGGAGGGAGGAAGCATTTAGGAACTAGAGAAAAGTTGTATGTTTCATCGTTGTTACACTGCACCCTGACTGGCTCATCTCCTCCCAGCAACCCTTCTGTAAGGGGATGTCCAATTGCCTACAGATGGGTTTTGGGTCTCTACTATGTACTCCCCCATATTCACAATGATATGATTTTTTGTTCTGATGATGCCTGATACCTGATTCCTTCGACACTTCGTGATCGCACAGGCTGATGTGCTTCTTCCATGTGGATTTTGTTGCTTCTGAGCTAGATGGCTGCTTGTTTACTTTCAAGCCTTTAAGACACTATATCTTTTGATAGCCGGGTACCATCAGCTTTCTTGACCACATGTGCTTATGCACCAATTTGTCTTCATTGATCATTTTGGGGAGGTGAGCACACATGATATGATGCTTTTTTCTTTGATACCTCATAACTGATCCCTTCAGCACTTTGTGATCACTGCAGGCTGGTGTGCTTCTTCCATATGGGCTTTGTTGCTTCTGAGCTAGATGGCCAGTTGTTTACCTTGAAGCCTTTAAGACCCCAGATGCTATCTTTTGATAGCCAGGCACCATCAGCTTTCTTCAGAGTGGAAGATAATTTAAAATATTCATGAGCTCCAGACTTTCTGAATCAAGGAGGTGATGAGGACCCTTAAAATTATTGCTTTGAGGAAGAAGATGGCAACCAGTTAGATTTACACCTCCCTCCCCACCAGAGCTCCTGCTGGCAGACCAGAAAATTGGGAGGTAGGGTGAAGGAGACTGGGAGGCTGAGTCCTAAAATAAGAATCAGGGTTTTAGGATCTGTCCTCAACCCTGCTTTTTAAATTTCATTCACAAGGCAAACTGAGAATTCACTGAATCACTCTAAGTTTGGTGTGTTGGGCTCATGAGTCTCTGGCCAAGCAGCTACCTGCGCCCTAGTTTGGTGAGTAGCAATTTCCCCAGGCTGACTCCCCAAAGGTGTCATAATCCCAGACTTGAGGAGAACCTATGAGAGCTAATCACAGAAAGCCACGCCAGAGTGCCCAGTGTGTTTAGCAGCCTTGAGCTCATAGCCTTGGGGTTGGGCAGGTAGCCATAGATTTGGAGCAATTGAAAGAGAATTTTACCTTAGTCAGATGAAGGTGTGGTAGAAAGTAGTTCAGGGGGCCAATTCACTTCCAGTTGACTGAGAAGGAAACAACCTCTCTGATAATCCAGATATCTTCCTCTGGTGGCCACTGAGACAGGTCCAAAATCAGAACACCCCATACACCCAATATAAAAAGGAGAAAAATATATTTTCTCTATAAAAACTGCAAATCCCAGATTCATTGTTTAACTTCAAGACAACTGGTAGAATGAGCATTTTAACATATATTAGCATAATAAGGGAACCCCATGCTAAGGAATGCCAGAAGACTTTCAACATAACAAAGACCTCCTGGAGCAAGCTTCAGTTTCAGAATAACTTTATTCAATTCCAGCTGGCCAGGGGGTGGGAAAAAACAAAGCAACTCTGAGCTATTGGAGTATCAGTGGTCTTGGCACAAGCTAGGAAAACTCCACAAGCAAAAAGAGGGGAGCTACTCTCTGCCCTCAGTAAATCCTACACACAGCTGGGGTGGTCCTATATGTCCTCTGTGTAACTGGGGGATCCCCTTCCTTCCTGGGGCCCTACATGTGGCTATAGGGAACTCCCCCTCCCCCACCTGATGAAGTGCTGCATCCAGCCCGAGGCAGCTTAACCAGTGATCTTAGGTGCTCAGCACTGCTATGGAACTGCCCCCTCTCCTCCACTGTGATCTTGCCTTCAAGGGTAATTCTGCCCAGCATCTGTGGGACCCTACACCCAGTGATCTTAGGTGCTCAGCACTGCTGTGGGAACTGCCCCCTCTCCTCCACTGTGATCTTGCCTTCAAGGGTAATTCTGCCCAGCATCTATGGGACCCTACACCTAGTGGGCACACCACCCCGCTACCTTGAGGCAGGGTTGGAACTGCTCCAGCCCCACTATAAGGCAACCAAGCCTTATTTATCTCCTTACTGACTATTCTCTTTCTTCTCTCCTTAGTCTCTCTCTCTCTCTCTCTCTCTCTCTCTCTCTCTCTCTCTCTCTCTCTCTCTCTCTCTCTCTCTCTCTCTCTCTCTCTCCTATCTTTCCCACCGCAGTTGGTCTCAAGGGCCCAGTTTTTTCTCTATTTTTCTTTATTTTTTCTTCTTTCCCCCTCTAGTTCCTCTTCTCTTCCTCATTTTCCTTTCATACATCACTGCTGGCTTTGGGGCCTCTATCCACCAACTAGAGAAACTCCTCCCAAATAGCAGGGGGAACTCCAGCCTGCCCTCTGTGGGAGCACTACACACCATGCAGGGCAGCTGTGACAGCCCTCCTCTACAGAGCTCCAAGCTGCTGAGAAACCTCCATCTGGCCTCTATGATGATCTTGTCAACGAGAGCAATTCTGCCCAGCACTGGTGGGACCCTGCACTAAAAGGGCACACCAAACTTCCACCTTGGGGCAGGATTTAAAGCCCTCTGGCCCCACGTTCAGACAATCAGGTATCAGCTCTCTCTTAACTCTTTACTTTTCTCTTCTCTCTTTCATTGCTCTTTCCCACCACAGTCAATCTTAGTTAGCACCGTTGTTTTCTTCCCCCTTCTTTCCCTTTACTTTCTTTTTCTTTCTTCTCTTTTTTCTTCTTTTCTGTTTCTCTCCCTCTCTTTCCTTCCACATGCCACTGCTGGTTTCCAGCCACCTACCCTCTTCACGGGGCAGCCCCACCCACCCCCTGGGGAGAGCTCCAGCCTGATCCCTGTGGCAGTCACGAGGCCATGCTACACAGGGCATGGCACTGGGCTTAGCTAGCTCTTCATCTATTTTTTCTCTCTTTTCCTTCCTTTTCTTCTTCTTTTGCTCTTTTCCTCTTTTATACTCTTCTTCTACCTCTTCTCTCTTTCCCAACCAAGTCTCAGCAGATTCAGTTTTTCTTTTTTGTAGTTTTCTTTTTTTTTTTTGACCCTTTGTTTTTATTTTTGTTTTGTCTTTGCATTTTGTGTGTGTGTTAGCTTGTTTTTAATTTTGTCTATGTTTTCTCCTTTCTCTCTTTTTCTTCTCTTGGCCCTCTTGACTTTCACAAGCCACTACTGGTCTCCAGGTCACTCACCTTCAATTAGGGCAACTCTGACAGCTGGGGAGTTCCCACCCACACTAGTTGGCTTTAAAGGCAGCTGGAGAAATCATGCCAATCATTCACCATGCTGCAAACAGCTGGGGGATCTCCCCTTTAAATGGCTGGGGGAACTCCTGCCTACACCCCAACACCCTACAAGTGACTGGGGAAACTCCTGCACACCGTCTGTAGTGCTCCATGCTGCTGAGGGAACATCTGCCCAACTTCCATGGAGTTCTCTCCAACTAGGGTAATCCTGCCTGCCATCTATGGTGCTCTCCACCACAGAGGGTACACCCCCACACCCTCCACAGCACTCCAGTTGCAGAGGGAAACACCACACGCCTTCTGAGGCGTCCCAAGCCCTGTGAGAAAAACCACTATGGCTAACTGGGAGATAAGCCAGTGAAACACCATCCTCAGGGGCCCACAACCACCCCACCAGCGTCCTGTGAGAGGACTATCCAAATTACATTACAAATAATAGAATACTTGTGGCCACGGAAAGAGTGAAACAACAGGAAGATATAGCTGGTGTGCTTCTTCCATGTCGGCTTAGTTGCTGCTTCTGAGCTAAATGGCTGCTTGTTTACATTCAAGCCTTTAAGACCCTAGACACTATATCTTTTGATAGCTGAGCACCATCAGCTTTCTTTGCCACATTTGCTTATGCACCCATTTGTCTTCAGTGATTGTATCAGTGAGGTGAGCACACAATGATATGATTTTTTGTTCTTTGATACCTAATAACTGAACCCTTTGTCACCTCATGATCATGCAGGCTAGTGAGCTTCTTCCATGTGGGCTTTGTTGCTTCTGACCTAGATGGCCACTTGTTTACCTTCAAGCGTTTAAGACCCCAGACACTATATTTTTGATAGCCAGGCACCATCAGCTTTCTTCACCACATTTGCTTATGCACCTGCTTTGTCTTCAACGATTGTTCCAGGAAGGCGAGCACCATGAAATGCCAGTTTAATAGAACAAAGTATTCTTGCATTGAGGGAGTACTTGAAGGGAGACCCAATGTCCATCTGCTACCTTAATACTAAACTTATACATATATGCACATAGATCTATTTCCACATCCTCATATATAAATATATTTGCATATGTACATGCCTTTATTTAGACCTCTATAAATTCCCTTTGCCTCCTAGCTCTTTCCTCTATTTTCTTTGACTTTCCTCTTGTCCCACTATCATGTTCAGCCTTCATTTGGGTTTCTGTAATTCCTCTCAGTTACATTACTCTTAGTCATGCCCTACCAGGTCTCCTACACCCTCCTTACCACCAATTTGGATCACTTGTTGTTCCCTTGTCCCTGGGTTTGTTAATACCACTTCCTTTTCCCACACATCCCCTCTCCCATGTCCCCCAGAACTGTCGGTCCCTTTGTTTTCTCCTCCAGGTTGTTCATCCAGCCTATCTTATTTAGACAGAGATGCGGAGATAATATCATGCACAAAAATAAGACAGAGCAAAACCAAGCAACAAAATAAAACAAAATAGAGGCCTAAATACATGCATGCACATATGTAAATACATATATAACTAGAAGGGAAGAGAACTATGTACTCATTTATATATTAAGAATTAAGGTTGCATATGGACATTGGACCTCGACTCAAGTACTCCCTCAACACAAGAAAACTTTGTTCTAACAATCTGGCATTCTGTGATGCTCACCTTCCTGACATAATCACTGAAGACAAAATAGGTGTGTAAGAAAATGTGGTTAAGAAAGCTGATGGTGCCCAGCTATGAAAAGATATAGCATCTGTGTTCTTGCAGTCATCTAGCCGAGAAGCAACAAAGCCCACATAGAAGAAGCACACCAGCCTGTGTGATCATGAGGTTTGGATGGGATCAGGCATCTAAGATACAGAACAAAATCATACCCAATGTGAAGTGGGCAGGGGCATGGAGTGGAGACCCAATGCCCATCTGTGGACAATTGGACATCCCCTCACAGAGGGGTCACAGGGAAGAGATGAGCCAGTCAGGGTGAAGTAGAGCACCGACTGATGAAGTACACAACTTTCCTCTAGTTCTTTGGTGCTTCCTTTGCCCCACTATCATGACCTCAATTCTACCTTACAAATTAGATTAGACCAAAGCATGCACATTGCTACAGACAAGAGCCCTCAACACAGGGAATCCAGGATAGATAAACCCCCTAAGGCCAACAATGAGAATCGAGATACCAGGAGGATTAGAAGAGGGTGGGGAGAGAAAGGGAGAATTTGATCACAAGGATCAACATATAATCCCCTCCCAGGAGGCCGAATAACATAAAAGAGGGTGAGAGGCAATGGAGGATGATGTAAGATATGGAAATAATAATCTATAACTTATCAAAGGTCCATGAGGGAGGGTGGGTGGGAGAGGGAGGGAGGGGGAAGAAATGGGGGAGCTGATATCAGGGGCTCAAGTGGGAAGAGAATGCTTTGAAAATGCTGATGGTGGCATATGTGCAAAGGTGCTCGATGCACTGGATGAATGTATGGATTGTGATAAGAGATGTAAGAGCCCCCAATAAAATGATTAAAATAAATAAATATTGATTTAAGAAAAACCTTTAAAACATAAACTCCAAACATATCCCTTCAAAACTTCTTAAAACCAAACATTAGTTTAGCTTAACTAGTTAAAAAAAATCATAATAATACCATAAGCATGACGCTCTTTTAAGAACTATCTCTATAGGTTCACAATGACAACGACGTGCAAGACTAGATGGACACCATAGGCGCAGTGTCTTTATGCGATGAGGAAGGACAGCTCCAGAAAGGAGAGCGAAAATGACATCAAAGGCACTGAGTTGTACAGGGAGAGATGATTACATTTGTGTTTGTTTTGTGGCTTATGTGCTCAACGAGACCAAAATAAAATACTAATGGAAAGAAATAAGCAAAGAGAAAGAAGCAGATCCTCAATGCTGTGGATCAACACAGTGGCCATAACAATGGACTCACATATGGAGAAGGTTTTGAGACTGGTGCAGAACCTGGCGAGTTTTTATTCTGTTATAAGTGGGGGACATTCTGAGTTGAAACTATTTGTCAGCACCTAACAGCAACAACAAACGTTTATAGATGCCAAAGCAAAGTCATTCTCAGTGGTTTAATAATCACAATGAATCAGGGGTAGAAACACCTTCTACAACCTCCTTCTCGGGATATTGTCTTCCTTTTTATAAGCATTTCATCGAGTGTCCCCTAAGACACAGGGAAGCGCTCTGGAGTGGTGGTGTTCCTGTGTCAGCTGCCATCCGGCCGGCTCTGCCTCATGTCAGCATTATGTGCAACAGAGCAAAGCACTGCTCCGACCTGCACCGTCATCGCGACGTCAGTGTGCCTCCGTCTATTACAGCATCGACCCATTGAACCGAGGATTTTCTTTGGTTTTCACTGCCCCTTCACCATCCATGCCCCTTTCTAGTGATTGTTTTTTCCCGGTGATGTGGTCAAGGAAGGTATCTGAAGATAAAGTAAGTGCCTATATTTGTTTATTAGTTTGACTTGGGATATAGTCCCTCACATCTTGACTGACTTCTCATTGTTCTCCTATTGACCCAGCAGATACCCTTCAGTTTGTCAACAATTCAAATTCCCAACATGTTTGACTAAACGAAGTCAAACCAGCCCCACCTTGGGACTTTCCCTTAAATATTTACAGCAACAAAACCTCTTGCCCCCTTTACTCCACGTGCTCACAAACCCCTGAGTGCAAACTTCCAAGGGCAATGCAAAAGGTCCGAGCGCTTTGGGAAACAGCGGTGCGGAGACAAAGGGTGTAGAAACTGGTAGAAGGCAAGCGAACAACCGTTCCCTGTCCTGCTGAAGACATTTCCGGCTAGAGCAGACCAAGCCTTTGTCTGCCAGCGTTGTGCGTGCTGGCTGAAATATGCCTCCAGTTTGCCAGGATAAAAGAGATTCTATTGTGGAACCCTCTCTAGACTCAGGGAAATAATCATTAACTGTGGCTTCCACTAGCTAAAATTATGCCAGGTGGAAAAAGCCGTGGGCTTTAATCTGCTTGATCTCAAATGTCAAATTGGGCCTGAATGCTTCCTAGTGCTGTAAGTGCTGGCGGGGAGAGCCAAGCTCTTGTTGCCTAAGACCTTCTGCTCTCGGCTCAGGCTTTTCCTTCACATTTCCATATTAATTAGAATTCTTTGAAGTGAGAGAACAATTGTTCAACCTCCTATTATGTCCTATCAACAGGCCATTTTCAAGGTTTTACCCCAAGTTCAATGGTTAGACCTCAGTCAGCCTGCCTCCTGGTTACCATGACTTAGTTCTTCATATTTGCTGAGGAGACAATGGCCAATCCTGCTGTTCTAAGACTGGAAATACTACAGGGCCTCCTTCCACCTTTAATCTCTGTGCCCACGGAGCTCTGAAGGGAAAGACCCAGGAGGAGTCCCCTACAGGGAACAAAACAGACTATGTCATGTCTACAAAAGACGCAGAGAAACAAAGCCCTTCAGATGCACGTGGAAAACTGGCCGGAAGCTACGCAGGGTCCATTTGAAGCTGCTACAGAATCAGGCTGGCAACATGGGTTCTGAACAAGGGGTGCTGGTTGGCACACACAAAATACAATGAGGCCAGTGGTAGCAGACGAGAGGGCACCTCTATCACTCCAGATGGAAACTCTGAAAGGGGCCATGTGCTGCTGGCTGCTTGAGGGGGGCTTGTACCTGCCATGCCTCTGCCATCAGGAGCATGGCTGTCAGGCATGAGAGGCGACGAAACACATAAGCACAAAGTCATTACCCTAGTAGGCCATTTAGGTCTGTTGTTTTTGAAGTTATAAAAATTATTTTCCAAGAATAAAGAGAATTGAGGTCACTAGGTTCTCAAAGAATAGCAAAAAGTAAGTACCCTGTTTTTCCAAAAATAAGAGAATGTCTTATATTAATTTTTGCTCCCAAAAATGCGCTAGTTCTTATTTTCAGAGGATGTCTTATTTTCCATGAAGAAGAATATGGTACACATTTATTGTTTATTGTTTTACTGTTTTATTAAAAGAGACCTCGCACTTCCTGTCTGTTCTGGCTGCGGTATGGCCAACAGTGAGCTGTGCGGTGGCGCCTGCCGCTACAGTCCAGAGTCCAGGGTTATGGAAGCTTTGGGGGCCTTATTTTGGGGGGAGGTCTTATTTTCAGGGGTGCCTTATATTTCAGCGAGAGGCAAAGCTGTCAATAGGTCTTATTTTCAGGGGATGTCTTACTTTGGGGGAAATGGGGTAATAAACTTTATTTTTACTACTTGATTACTAACTGTGTTGAACCTCACCAATCCCCCCAAACCCTAATCCCACATCTAGGCAGGCAAGTTGATAAAAGAGTCTCAATGCTCCATCCTTGGGTGCCAGAAGGAAGTTCAAATTACACAAACCCTCACTCCTGTACAGGAACCTTCGCCGAGGCTGCACCCCTTGTAACCTAAGAATTTCAGATGCTCCTTTCATCTTCAGAACGTCTTTGACTCCTTGGTGGTATCTTGGCTGCTCAGCCCAGGAAGCCTCCTTACACTTGGTGAGTAAGCAGTGTCATCACGACCAAATTTGGGCCAGAATTCTACCCCACCGAGGAAGGATGTCTCAACACATTGTTTCAAAATCCACAATAGCAAATATTTGTCCAAAGATTCAACATAAGAAGACCTCTAAGAAGTATTCTTTGAAAGAAAAGAAAAAAAGGGGAATTGAGTTATATTAAATTAATTTATGATTTGCAAATTAGGGTAACCTTTTGACTCCTTCTCTCTCTGCAACTGAGTCAAATCCAACTCACAGTGACCCTGCAGGATAGAGTACAATTTTCTCCATTGGTTTCCAAGACTGTAACCTCAATCTTTCTTCAGAGTGGCTGGTGGTTTTGAACTGCTGACCTTGTGGTTAGCAACCCAACACACCACCAAGGAGATAAAAATGTTCTGAGTATGAAAGGAACTTCTAAAATTCTGAGACCACTTCTTAATGGCATTGCCAAGGAAATTGGGTCAGAACATTGTTTATGAAATAACAGTTGACCCAAACTCATGGTTTCTGGTATGATCTTGGTGTTTCTGTTACTCAAAACTGACGCACGCAGATAATTCTTCAAAATAGGCCAATGATTAGGGAAAATGAATTTCTACTAGTTGATCTAGCTCGTTGACTTCCTGTGATTCCCTGCTATTGAGTCACTTCTGACCCTGTGCATAACTGAATGAAACACCTCCCCCTCCTATGCGGCCCTCACAATTGCTATGTTCTGGAACCACTGTGTCAATCCCTCCTGTTGACGGGCTTCTTTTTTCCCGTCCATCTACTTTACCAAGCGTGATATCCTTTCCTAGGAATTGATCTCTCCTGACAGCATGTCCAAGTCATGTGAGACAAGTCTCACTATCTAAGGAATACTCAGACTGAACTTCTTCCAAGAAACACTTGTCGGTTCATCTGGCAGCCCGTGGTACTTTCATTTTTCTTTACCAGCACTATAATTCAAATATATTGATTCTTCTTTGGTCTTTTTTATTCAAATGTCCAACTTGCACATGCATATGAGGCGATTGAAAACATCATGGCTTGGGTCAGGTGCACCTTAGTCCTCAAAGGAACATCCTTCCTTTTCAACAATTTAAAGAATTCTTGCATAGCAGATTTACCCGATGCAATGTGTTGTTCGATCTTTTGACTGTTGCTTCCATGAGCTTTGTTTGTGGATCCAAACAAGACAGGGTCCTTGACAGCTTCCTCCTTTTCTTGGTTTATCGGGATGTCCTCTATAGGTCCAGCTGGAGGGATTTTGGTTTCCGTTGAGTTGTAATCCACACTGAGGAAGGCGATCCGTAATACTCATCAGCAAGCCCTTCAAGCCCTCTTCACTCTAGGAGACCATTTTCTACAAGGCTCAAGGTTCAAAAGGACATCAAAGGGTAAATGGCCTGGTTGGGTCATCCCAACTTGATGGACCCCAGAAATCTGATTCTATTAAAATTAAAACTGTTTCACAGTCTACCCCCTTTGGGTCAGGATTCTGCTGTAGAATCTTTGACCAAAACCTTTCAATCATGGTAACTAAGCATCAATATCTTCTCCTGACTTTGTGGCAAAGGAGGGAGTTGATGATAGAAATGATAGACATGGAGTCTAGCTCCTTCTCTGCCTGGCTCTCCTTTTGCTCTGCTGCTCCAGACAAGCAGAGACCTATTGCTGTCACTTGAGTGGCTGGTCCCAAGCTTTTAAGACCAAGGAGTGAGAGTAACATGCAATTTGCCAAACCCAGATGCATAATTCCATTTAGGTAAAATAATATTTATGCGTATATATGTGTGTATGCACATGCACATATGGAAGAGGACTTAATAATGTTCACAGGAAAATTCCATTATCTTTTCACTTTTCCATGAATGTTGAAAGCCCTTTATATATGCATGCATGCACACACACGAAGGGCTTCAAACACATTAACTAAATTAAAAGATAATGGAAATTTTCTACAAATGTTAAGATCTTCTATGTTTATATGTGTGCCCACACGCATGTAAAATAACCTGCTAACCCTGTCATTAAACTAAGTAAAAAGTAAAGAATAGGAAGGAGTTGAAAATTTCCTTTCAGATTTTCCCTTTTGAGTTCTATAAGGCCTGAGTCATTTACTATTGTCATATTAGTACATTATTTGTATACACTCCTACCAAAAACTAAAAAGGCATTCTACATTGCTACACTCCTGGAGAAAATTGAGTTATTATATATAATATATGTGTATATATATTTGCCTCACTAAAATCAAATTATTTGACTCAGTTATTCCATGTTTAGCTATAAACCCTAAAGAAATAATCACACCTGTACATAGAAATGCATATTTTAAAAACCTCATTTCAGTGTCATATTTAGGTTAATCTTTCTTTCTATCACTGGAATGCATACACATAGTTTAAACATGAAGTAAGTTATTAGGTTTTTGCTGAATAAAGTAGCCCATGTCCCAATACTTTTCATCGCACAAATCCATTTCCCTGCCTCCAGCCTTCTCCACTCTTTGACATTATTTTTCTGATGTGCGAGTCTATATTTTTAAGCAACATGCTTCTATTACTACTTGCTTATTCATCAATTTTAGACAGTGGTGTTTGAGAGGTCGGCTCATCTTCATCATTACCTTCACTCATCCTTACTTCCTATGCAAATCTTCCTCCAGTATCCCAATATAGCTACAGCTCAATATTTCATACCATGTACACGTGTGTGTATATTGCATTGACCCAAGATGTGTGTCATCACTGCATTTCCTTTCCTTCACAATAGTTTTACTGGGCTAATATTTCTTTTTTTCTCTCAATAACATTTCCTGATGTGTTTCTAATGTTTGCAGATTAAATAGATCAAACCATCAATCAGCTCCTTTCCAAGGCCTTCTTCAATTTCCTCCCTCTTGTGTTGAGTGAAGATCCATCTCTAGAGCTTCCTTGTTCTTTGTTTTGTCCCCACTTTGCTTAAGCTCAGCTTGCAGCAGCTTTCCAAGAAATTAGGTCTTTTAAATTTTTAAAAATGTATCTATAAGTAATTTTAAATATGAAAAATCTTTCATTATTTCTATTATAATTTCCTCACGTTTAATGTTAATTCCTCTCATATCATTGGATGTTGGACTTTCTTGGTTGGTCCTCTGATTTTCTTCTTTCCCCCGTTTTCTATCTTTCTTGGTCTTCTTTCTGAAAGAGCTTCTCAATCTTATGCTTTCCTCGACGTGCTTATTTCTGATGGCACATTTCTAATTTTTCAGAACAATCAATCCCTTGACTGCTTATTGTTATAGCATCATGTGTTTGTTTTATAGCTGCAGTATTGTGTATTACTCCAAAAATACTAAATATACATTTTTTTCATTTGTTTTCTTTTCTCTCTAGTTTATGGGTCCTTTTAAACGTTGATTTATTTGTTTTTCTCTGTCACATTGAATGAGTTCCTCAAATATATAGTGGTCCTTGACTGTGCATTCACATTTTGGATGAGCAGTTCCAAAATATGGTGTTTCCTAAACCTAACCTCTGCTGAGTTATGAAAACAAGAGCAGTATAATGATAAAGGACGGGGAAAACACCAGGAGGTTCACAGGGTTAAAGGCAAAGCCCTGGCAACATGGGGATGGACAAGCGAAGCCTTAGATAGATACACAAGCTGAACAAGTGGGGGAAGGAACGTGGGGTTATAACCAGGAATAAGTAAATAAATAAATATATATATGCTTGATAGAATATATTTATATGTAGACTTAATTTTGCTGCACATATATCCATGAACATGGTAGTGTATACAGGGGAAAGGTTATTAAAAACTTCTTAGCTGTAGCTGCTGAGGCAGTAGGAGCAAGACCATGGTACCAGGGACACCCAGGTCAGTTGGCATAACATAGTTCACACCAATAATGTTCTACGTCCTACTGCAGCGTGTAGCAACTGGGGACTTAAAAGCTTGTAAGCAGCCATCTATGTTGCAACAATTGGTCTTTCCCCGACCAGAGGAAAGAAGAGTGATGGACATCAAAAGACATAGAAACATTTAGGCCAACGAATTATTGGACTCCTTAACACTGGTTTCCACAACTTGGACCAAACGAAATAGACAGTGCCAGCCTACCATTTGAACTGCTCTGACAAGGACAACACGAGAAGGTCTTAAACAGAGTGAGCGAACAATGTGGAACAGAACTTAAAATCGTCATGAGACCAGGCTAGATCGGCATGAGACTGGTGGGAACCCAAGACTGTAACCCTAATGCTTCATGTCTGAAACTGAATCGTCTCCATAATGGAATGATCACCCATTTAAGATCAAAAGGCAGTGTTTACCCAAGGATAATGTTCAGAGGGTTAGGAAAGAAACAGGAATCGGAACAGGAAACATAGGGAGGCAGTGGGATAAATGATGGTACCTTGAGGAGATCGTGATGGATGGAATGAATTAAACCACAATGTGCATGAATTTTTGGATACTAAACCACAATCTGACCTGTGAACCTTCACCTAATTCATATTAAAAAGCCAAAACAAAATAGTTTTCTTAAGCACTTTTTTTTTTCTTAAAAAGCACAGCATAGACACAACAACAAACACAGACACACAGGAGAGAAGGCTTCTCTAAATTGAGGCATCCAGCTTCCTAACCTGTGAGAACAATACCTCTTTGTCCTTTCCTTGTGTGGTATTTCTGCTACAGTGTACAGGAAACCCTGACGGGACGGGCTTGATGCAAACAAAAAAGACTTTAAGGCCTGTTTCCCGAGATCTTTTCTCTGTGAGCCTTCACTTTCTCCGGGAATTCTCTAATCCCATGCTGGCATTCAGAGAGGCTGATGTGAAGATGTATCATTCAACCGTGTCTTTAAAATCCAGACATAAACTAGGAGCAGACACTGAGGGTCCCAGATGTGAATGTCCTGGGCTCCACGTGACAGCTGCTCGCTCAACTCGTCCCCAGGCCCAGTCCCCACCTCTGCGATACCATTGCAAACACTGCAGTACCGAATGTGACTAGAAGAGGGGAGACAGACAAAAGGACAGAAGGAGCCAGTGAAGTGTAGCGACAGAGCAATTGCTAGGTTCCCGGGGCTCTGGGCCATCGTGCTCAGAATGCATGGGGCTAGGACCTGGGGCAGCCTATGTTTATTGACACGAAAGGGTTGCCAAAGATGAATCCTACTCCTAGCGCCAACTCTGGCCAACACGTGGGGATCAAATGCTGGAAGCCGGATAAAGAGTACCAGGCAGCAGCTTCACGTAGAACTATATTGCTAAAATAAATCTTTCTGGTAGCTGGTCTGAAGCTCACTGTTTCTGTGTATTGGATTTTAGCTTATTTTTGTAGGCATATATTCTTGTAAAGACACTTATTGCAGACTGCAAAGACCTGATTGTGGAGGGTAGCGATGGAAAATGAATCATGCAAAGGGGAAAACCTCGCATTCTCGATGACTATCCTTGTTAACAAATATGTAGCCAGGGAAAACAGACAAAGAAACACCGCTCCCAAGCTATCGATGCTTATGATTCTCTGGAGAGCGCCATCCAGAACTGTCCCATCTGATTTGGCAAAGGTACTCGAATGGCACTCAGAAACTTCAAGTGGAAGAAAGCATTCCATCCCGGAGGGCCTTACCTTGAACAGCCACGGGGAGAAAATGAAGAAATTCTTTCCACTCTCTTTCTAGACGGTCGGTTTGAATTAGGTTCCTGCAAGAAATGAAAAAGAGGTGAATTTCTATGCCTTCCTTACTACCTTGCTGAAAGATATTTTTTTAAAAAGGTCACGTGATGGACTCATAGGTGATTTTGTCCTAACCTGGGGGATTTGGGATCCCTGGTAGTAGTTCACCTTGAAGGTAACAGTTCTTCCAATGCATAACCCAAACTGCTGGGTCATTAGGGTCTGTATAAGTCTTATGAAGTCAGGCTCCAGGGAGTTGGGCTTGGTCCAAGCTCTCTCAGGCTTTGCACAGATACAATTCATGTATTTGGTACCTATAATGTCATATATGTATAGGTTCTGCATGAGCACAGTGTGGCTTTCTGGGACTCCCATTCTTCCCAAGGCTGTCTACACTTTGTTATGGTCCACACAATTGAATGCCTTAGCATAGTCAATAAAAACAAGAAAACATCTGCCATCACCAATGATTTCCCTTTTTTGCATACCTCTTCTGAATTTGGCCTGAACCTCACGGAAGCAGCACCCAAGACATCAAATGGCACATTACGTTGGGTAAATCTGCTGCACAAGACCCCTTTAAAGTTTTTCAAAGTAAGAATGTTACGTTGAGGGCTAAGGTGTAACTGACCCAAGCCATAGTATTTCCGATCTCATTCGTAAGTGAAAGTTGGACATTGAATAAGGAAGACTGAAGAACTGATGCATTTGAATTGCAGTGCTCAATGCTGGTGAAGAATGTTGAGAATGCCACAAACTTCCAAAAGAACAAACAAATCTGTCATGGAAGAACGACAGCCAGAATGTTTTGGAGAGGCAAGAGTGGTGAGATTTCATCTCACCTGCTTTAGACATGCTGTTAAGAGAGACAAGTGCCTGGAGAAGGACACCATGCTTGGTAAACTAGAGGGGCAATGAAAAAGAGGAAGGCCTTTGACAAGATGGATTGACACAACGGCTGCACTGATGGATTCAAATATAAGACCCTTGGTGCCGATGGTACAGGACCAGGCACACGGGTCCTTGTGAATTGGAATGGGCTCCATAGCACCCAACAACAAGAACTTCTAAAGCCTCTTCTTCTTCCCTCGGATTAGTTGACTGACTTTCAGATGTATGTTTTCAAGTTCTTACTCCTGGTTCACTACTATGCCCCCTACCCTTCTAGCAAAATGCTGGATACATAGAATATACTCAAAAAATACTTGCCGTAGCAATCAGTGGTTTGCTTGTTTAAATGATCATTTACTACTTTCTTCACTTCTCTACTAATTCCAGCTTTTGAATAATCTGAGTGAAAATATGGTGCCTTAAGGGGAGAGAAAGTGGCTGAGGGTCAAATTGTTCACAGAATTTGCCTCTTTTCATCTACCTAAACCTATTTTGAGACTTGAGTATTAAAACCACAACTCTACCTACTCAAATGTTTTCACATTTGAAGTATAAGTGGGTGCGATCACTTTAGCAAATGATTCTAAGACAGTCCTTTCGAGCGAAAGCAACATAGGCTACCACTCAGCAATTCCACCCCACATTCACTGAAACGTCCCTCACACAGGTGCACAGGGGACATCCACGATACTGCTTATCGCAGCCTCATTCTTGAAGCCAGGGAAATGTGCCTCATCTACGTGTCCACTGACGAGAATTGCTAAAGAATGATTCATCTCAACAATGAGCTGAAATGAACTAAAGCTACTCAACAATAATGATGGATCCTCAAAACAAACACTAGTGGGAAAAATAAGCATGTATGCATGAAACTACATAATAAGCACGTATGCATGAAACTGCATGTAGTTGCACTGTTCATTCATCTTTATAAAGCCCCAAGGGAAGCAAAAGAAAACGATATCATGTTCATGGATGCATGCATACGCGAAAAATCATTGTGGGGAAGTAAAGGCACAAAAGGGTAACACTCAAGCGCGTGAACTCCCATTTCATCTGTGCAAGGATAACAGGAAGGAACATGGAGTTGTTTTGCATAGAATTGGTGATGCTCGAGTTCTCAGATAGGGTGGTAGTTTTATGAGAACTCATTTTATTAATATGCTTTACATTTTACAAGTATATTGAACATAGTCTGTTTATGAAGCACATATTTTATCATGAAAACTTTTGAAGTAACAAATCTTAAAGGTACCTCTAAAAGAACATTGGACTAAGTCCTTTTCGTTGGCTGAGCCACTGCTTTTAGCAAACAATTTCTTCCTGGAAGCCTTTCTCTGTTCCTTTTTCTTCAGTAACATGCTTTCCTCTTTTATTCTTGCCCCACTTGTACTTTTCACAGCTTCTAATCCATTAACCACTCTGACATATGGATTTAAATGCCCTTCTTATTACACTCAGTTGGATCCAAGTTCTCCAGGTCCGATTTTCTCCTCTGTCGCATAATCATCAGCTTGTCTTATAACCTTTATATTCAACCCTCTCATCTGATTGTACTGCCGTCTTCCTTAGTCTCATATCACCCCCACTCAGAGCCACATCTCAGGAGTAGCCCCTTCAGCTTTAGACGATCTCTTTTAACCTTGTTCTTTTGGTTAAATGATAATGGTTGGCCCAGAGTTCACACATGTGCCTTTAAGTTTCTTTCCTCTAATTCCCTCTTTGACCTTCTATAATCCATCTTTTAAAGATTCCCAATGGTGCTGTGGTTAAAGACCTGGCTGCTAACTGAGAAACTGGCAGTTCAAACCTACCAGCTTCTCTGTAGGTGAAATATGTGGCAGTTTGTTTCTGTAAAGATTACAGAATTGATGAAGTCCCCCAGGGGAATGCCAAAAATAGACTTTAGGGACAGGACAGGACGTGAAATCCCATCAGACTGGACTAGAAAACACTTCTGAAGGTCAACAAACACTCCTAAAGGACATGGAAGTGGAACTATTTAAGGCTTGTCCCTTTTTTAGTCGTTGGATTTTTGTTGTTGTTGTTTTCTTTTGCTCTATCTTGTTTTTGTACTTATTGTAGTCTCTACATGTCTATATAGATATGATAGATGGCATAAACAATCCCAGAGGAGAAAACAAGACAGATGGTTCTAGGGGGACATTAAAAAAGGGGGAGGCAAGAGAAAGGAAGTGAGTGTTAACAAACCCACGGACATGGGAACAAGTGATCTAAAATTGATGGCAAGGAGGGTGTAGGAGGCCTGGTAGGGCTTTATCAAGGAGACCCAAATGAAGACCAAACATGAGAGTGGAACAAGAGGAAAGTAATAGGAAATAGCGAAAAGAACCAAGAGACAAAGGACACTTATAAAGGTCTAAATACAGGCGTGTACATATGTAAATATATTTATATCTAAGGATAGGGAAATAGATCTATGTACATATATTTATATTTTAAGTATTAAGGTAGCAGATGGATATTGGGTCTCTACTCAAGTACTCCCTCAATGCAGGAACACTTTGTTCTAACAACCTGGCATTCCATGATGCTCGCCTTCCCAACACAATCTCTAAAGACAAAATGGGTGTATAAGCAAGTGGTAAAGAATGCTGATGGTGCCTGGTTATCAAAAGATATAGCATCTGGAGTCTTAAAGACTTGAAGATAAACAAGCAGCCATCTAGCTCAGAAGAAGCAAAGCCTACATCAAAGAACAAAAAAATCTTATCATTGTAAATGAGGATGAGTGCAGAGTGGAGACCCAAAGTCCACCTGTAGACAACTGTACACCCCTTACAGAAGGGTTGTGGAGAGAAGAAGAGCCATTCAGGGTGCAGGGTAGCAACGATGAAACATACAACATTCCTCTAGTTCTTAAATGCTTCCTCCCCCCACTATCATGATCCCAATTCTACCTTACAAATCTGGCTAGACCAGAGGCTGTACACTGGTACAGATAGGAACTGGAAACACAGGGAATCCAGGACAGCTAAACCTCTCAGGACTTATATTGAGAGTAATATACAAGGAGGGGAATGGGAAGGTGGAGGGAGAAAGGGGGAACTGATCGCAACGATCTACATGTGACCTCCTCCCTGGGGGACGGTCAACAGAAAAGTGGGTAAAATGAGAGATCAGTCAGTATAAGACATGAAAAATAATAATAATTTATAAATTATCAAGAGTTTATGAGGGAGGGTATAGAGGGGAGGGAGGGAACAAAATGAGGAGCTGATACCAAGGACTCAAGGAGAAAGCAAATGTTTTGAGAATGATGATGGCAACAAATGTACAAATGTTCTTGACACAATGCATGGATGGATGGATTGTGATAAGAATTATACGAGCCCCCAATAAAATGATTTTTTTAAAAAAGATTACAGAATTGGAAGCCCTATGGGGCAGTTCCACTCTGCCCTTTGGGGTTATTTGTCAGAATCAATTTGTGGGCAGTGGATTTGATTTTCTTTTGGAGTCTGGCTTTTACCTACTTCAGCGCATTAAAAAATAAAGCTATCAGTTACTCCTGGGATGAGGCGAGGGCAGTTACTCAACCTTCTGTGCCACCCTGAACGCTTTGACCTCACAGCTGTCTTGATCTTCTGAAATGCTTTCTCTGGGTCAGTTGACAGCTCCCACAGTGGCAGCAGGAATGGGTTCCTCCTCACCTAGGATGTAAAGGAACCAGCAGAGCTGGCTGCTCAGGGGACTTTGCATGCAGCAAATTAGCTCCCAGCCAAGAAAGCAACCTTGAGACGTGAATCAGTTTTTCATTTGAAAGTTGAATAAAGGATTGATTGCCTTAGTTGAAGTGCCTTCGGGAAAGAAAAGACTTGCCAATGATTAGAAATCATAGACCTTCTTTCAAATAAGTTTCCAGAAATTTAGCAAGAAGTAGATAATAAAAGTTTTCAAGGCAGCTATATTGTATCTGAAGTAAAAGTTATCCTCCCGCATGCCGCCCCCTCTCCCCCCTCCCTGGATGACAATCAGGGCAGTCATATGTCATGGGCTACCTGCTGGTTTGCTAGCCCAACAATCAGCTGTGTGAACCCACCAGCTGCTCCGGTGAAGAAAGATGAAGCTTTCTGTTCCCGTAAAGATGTACAGTTCTGCTCTGACAGGTTCGCTGTGAGTCAGAAATGAATTGCTGGCAGTGAAGCAAGTGAGGGTATTAGTTTTAAAGTAAGAAAATGTTTTGTTTTTGTTTGGCTTCTTTTCATTTAAGTCAATAAATAATTTCTACTGAAATTTAAGGCACACTTAAAGAAATTTGCACATGCTCCTTACAAGTGGTACAGTTTGTACCTATGTGCTTATTCTAACCCTCCATGCTTCAACCCCACCTACTGGGTTGTGGGTTTGAAGGGAGAAGTAGGAGGCAATTAGCTTCTGTAAAGATGTACAGCCTTGAAAACCTACGGAACAGTTCTACCCTGTCTAGAGGATGGCTTTTGGTCAGAATTGACACAATGGTGTAAACTCTACCCTAGGGAAACTCCCATTTTGTGGATAAGGTCTGTGACCTCACAAAGCATGTTATATTCCACTGTCATTCCTAACAATTCGTAGATCATATCATGAATGATGATGTTTACATCATTATAAAGCTGTGACACTATGTTATTACCTAACTGTCAAACCACTGGGAATCATGGCTCAACCTTATTGACTCATACCTGGTGGAACATGATTCCATCCATAGCTACAGGATAGTTTTTTTGAATGGGGACATTCCATGCAGCCTGTCACAATTGAGCTCTAAATTCCAATTTATCTTTATAATGTCATATACTTTGGCCAACCAGCCCTCTTTGCTCCCCTTTGTATTATGTGAGGTTCTCTAGAGAAGCAAAAGGAGTGCGGCTTGTAGATGATTGTCTATAGAAAGAGATTCATATCAAGAAATGGCTGACACAATTGTAGTAGGTAAGACCAGTCCAGTCCAGTTCAAATTAGGCTTCTCTTGACTCTTGGAAACTGATAAACAGGAAGCAATGTGAGAAGCAGAGGTGGGGCGGGGGGGGGGCACTGGCTGGCAGATGCTGTGAGAAGTAAATGAATAGAAAGTCGACTGAATGAATCCACTATTGGTAGGCTGCTGATGCCGGGAAGGAAACACAACAAAGATTCAGGAACCAGATGCAAGATCCAGCTCAAGCAGAAGACAAAGGGGTAAAGAGGATCAGATTCTGCTCAGTCTCTTTCTTAAACAAACACTATTACCCCCACCCCACCACCACCACCACCCAAGGATGTGTCATCAGGCTGTGTGACCTAATGATAGATTGGGCTCAATTCCTACCCTTACCCCAGAGTGTCTAGTTGACAAAATCCCTATCATATCCTTTATGTCTTGGTTTTTCTTCTTCTCTGTCTGCTCTTGCAGTTTGTTTGTTTGTTTGTTGGTTTTTTAAGGAAGGATCTTCTTGGCCTCTCCTTTCTACTGGCCAAAATTCCTTCCACTTTTTGACAAACAGCAATACTTGGTTTGTGCTCTTTCTGACCTTATTTTGTTCTGTTTTATAAACTGGCAATATTACTTCATTAACTTTTTATTTTAAAATAATTTTGAATCCATAGAAAAACTGCAAGAGTAATGCAGAGCATATTGCACTTTACACATATGCACTGCTTTTTAAATATTCCCAAATTTGTTGTGTCTTTTCATCCTTTGTGTGCATGTAGATATCGATTTTCCTCTGACCTGCATTGTAGAGGGTTGTATATATCATGTCCTTTACCCCTTATTATTTCAATGTGTATTTTTAATAATATCCAATCACAGTACAGTTACAAACTTCAAGAAATTTGACATCAACATAATACATTTTATTTAAGTGACGTATTACCATTGTATCAGTTGTCCTAATAAAATAATTATTTATACCCACCCCTCCATGCTGAAGTCTGTGAAGTATTGCATATTGTATTTAGATGTCAATAGCATCTAAATATAATATGCAATTTATATTTATAAATTTATATTATATGCAATTTTAAATTTAACATTACAACTAGTAAACTTTAGCTATATTTCTCATTGCAACTAATAAGCAATTAGCAGTCATACTAAGAACATATAAATACCCAGCTTTAATCACACTCTTCTCCCTCGCATTATCATCTACTGATGATTCTTATCTGCATCAATCTTTACTATGAAAGTTACAAATTTATGAGTTTGCAACGCCACTACTCCGTCCACATTTATTCTGTCTGAATTATTCTTTAAGAAAGAGCTGTCCTGTTCCTCGTCTTCGACTTGTTGCTGTTGGTAGTTGCCATAGCTCTGCCGTCGTGACCCCATGTGCAACAGAAACCCTGATCCCCCTGCACCATCTGCAAACCACTGCTGAGTTCGAGGTCATTTTGGCAGCCACTGTGTCATCCCAACTTGTTGTGGGTCTTTCTCTTTGTTGATAACCCTCACATTACAAAGCATGACGTCCTTCTCAATGGAATTATCTCTCGTCCAAATTATGTAGGATGAAGTCCCACCATCTTTGATTCTAAAGAGTATTATGGCTATTCTTCTTTCAAGGCGGATCTGTTTGTTCTTCTGGAAATCCAAGGTATATTCTTCAAAAGGATCGAGATTTCTCATGTCTTATTTTCCATTGTCCAGCTTTCATGCACATATAAGGTGATTGAAAATACCATGATTTGGGTCAAGTGCACAAAACCTCTCAAAGTGACATCTTTGCCTTTGAACAACACCAAGATGTCTTTTGCAACAGATTGACGCAAAGCAATTCCTTGTTTGGTTTCTTGACTGCTGCTTTCATGGTCATGGATTTTGGAGCCAAGTAAAATAAAATCCTTAACAACCAATGCTTCATTTGTTTATCAGTTGTGAGGATTTTTATGTTCTTTATGTGGAGGATTAATGTTGCAGTTGTGAGGATTTTTATGTTCTTTATGTGGAGGATTAATTCAAACTGAATGCTGTAGTCTGTGATCTTCATCGATAAGGCCTTCATAGCCTCTTCATTTTCAACAAGGAAGGTTGTATCCTCTGCACATGGCAGGTTGTATTAGTCTAGAGAAACAAATTCACAGAGACACTCTTTATCTACAAGAGCAGTTGAATATTGAGAAAACCATCCCAGCCCAGTCCAGATCAAGTTCATAAGTCCAAGATTGGCCCATATGTCTGATCTATAACATCCTCTTCAGATTCATGAAACATAGGCAATGATGCCAAATGCAAGAAGATCACAGAGCGGTGGGTAGGAAGTTGTGTGGATCCAGAGGTGTTGAAGCATCTCAGCACTGGCAGGATTCTCCACGTGGCTTCTCTGCCTGTGTGGCTCTAGCATGGTTCCATGTGTCTTGTCAGTAGTGTCTCTCAGGGAGTCAGCATAGAGAGTCTCCCATCTCCAAGGAGGAAATATTGGAGTATTCAGAATCCTCAAGAGAAGTCCAGGCCCACACAGAGGTCTCATTGGCTCTCACCTTATTGTTAGGATAAACTCTACCCCTTCCCTCCTAATCCTCAGATTGACACCAGATTACATAACTCCACACAGGTTATTCATGAGTCTTCATCCTATCCTGATGCCATGTCCTTCTTGGTTTCGTGCAGTTTCTCAGATTGTTTTTTAAGAATACAGATTGAATCAAATTCAAAACCCACTGCCCTGGAGTCAATTCCAACTTATAAATTGAATAAGCAGAGTAATGAGTATAGTGTAGTGAAAGGTGTACACTTAAGATAAACCTCTTTCTTGTCCTGTTCCAGCAACTGACTCCTGATGAAGCACAGGTGACATGGGAGCACCGTGAAGTCTTCCGGAGTTCCTATTCTCTGAAATGCTAGCCACGTGTGTTACCATCCACACAGCTGACCACCTTGGTACAGTCAATGGAACACGGTAAACATGGCCCTAGTATTGTCTGCTTTCACCCAGGCTCTTTCTTTCTTTTTCTCTTAAATAATTTTATTGGAGGCTCTTAGAGCTCTTTTAACATTCCATACATCAACTATATCAATCACATTTCTGTATATATTGCCATCATCCTTTTCAAAGCATTTTCTTTCTCCTTGAGTCCTTGGTATCAGCTCCTCTTTTCGCCCTTCCTCCCCCACCCTCCCACCATCATGACCCCCTGATAAATTATAAATTAGTATTATTTTGCTAACTTACACTTTCCGCTGTCTCCCTTCACCCACATTTCTGTTGTTTGTCACCCTCAGGATGGGGTGGGGGGGTTATTTGTTGATCATTGCAATTGGTTCCCTTTTTCTCCCCACACCTTACCACTACCCTCATAGTATCGCTACTCCCTTCACAGCCAGGCGCTTTCTAACCTATGACAAAAGATCCATATTTTGTCCATTCCAAAGAAAGGTGATATGATAGAATGACAGAACAGAATGATATAATTTTGCAAGACTAATGACTTTTTGCTAGTAAATATTTTTCAAAACAAATGACAACTACACACTTGAACTTCTTCAGATGGAACACAAAAAAATCAAATTGACTACGTACATCTATGGGAAGATACCATGGAAAAGCTCAATATCAGCAGCTAATCATGAAGTGCTAACCTGTAAGGTGAAATTAAAGCTGAAAAAAATGAAAATAAGTCCAGGAGACTCAAAATCTGCATATATCCTCCCTGGATTTCAAGAACAGCTTTGCCTCAATGAACACTAACGAGAGAAGGTTTGATGGGCTGTGGAATGACATCAAGAACCTCGTTTATGAAGAGAGCAGAAGATCAACAAAAGGACAAGAAAGAAAGAAAAGATGAAAGTGAGTGTCAGAAAAAACTCAAAGTTGCTCCTAATCATAGAATAACCAAGGTACCTGTAATAAATGATGAAGTCAAAAAGCTAAAAAGAAAATTTCAAGGGTGCAAGAAGACAAAGTAAAATATAAAAAATGTGAAACAACATACAGTTAAAAAATGAAAAGGAAGAACATGCTTAGCAGATCTTAAACTGAATGAATTCAAGAAAAACTGAAGACTTGAGTTGCCATACTGAAAGATTCTATGGGAAAAATATCGAACGACGCAGGATGCATCAAGAGAAGCTGGAATGAATACACAGTTACTATATTAAAAAGAACTCATTGACCTTCCACCGTTTCAGGAGGTAGCAAATAAGCAAGAACCAATGGTACTAAAGAAAGAAGTTCAAGCTGCACCGAATGCAGCAACCAAAAACAAAGCTCCAGGAATTGGTAGTACACCAACTGAAATGTTTCAACAAGCTGATGAAGAACTGATGAAAGCACAGACTCTTTGATGCCAAGACAGAAGACAGCTACTTGGCCAACTGACTGGAAGAGATCCATATTTTTACCAGTTCCAAAGAAAGGTGACCCAACAGGAGGCTCAAATTATAGAACATCATCTCGGGTATCACATGCAAGTAAAATCTTGCTGAAGATCGTCCAACAACAGTTACAGTAGTACATTGATAAGGAGCTGCCAGAGGTTCAGGCCAGATGCAGAAGACATGGAACAAGGGATGTATCATTGCTGATATACGATGGATCTTCACTGAAAGCAGAGAATACCAGAAAGACGTTTACTTGTATTTTATTGACTATGCCAAGGCATTTGAATGAATGGATCATACAAAATTATGAATAGCCTTGTGAATAATGGGAATTCCAGAACACTCCATTGTTCTCATGTGGAACTTGTACATGAATCAAGAAGTAGTTGTGTGAACAGAACAAATGAATACCGTATGGTCTAAAATCAGGAAAGGTGTGTCAGGGTTGAAACCTCTCACCATACCTATTCAAAACATATGCTGAGAAAATAATCAGAGAAGTTGGATTATATAAACCAGAATGTAGCATCAGGATTAGAGGTTGGCTTATCAACAACCTGTGATATGCAGAGGACACATCTTTGTTTGCTGAAAGTGAGGAGGATTGGAAGCACTCGCCGACAAAGATCTAGAATTTCAGCCTTCAGTATGGATTACAACTCACAACTGGACCATTTGTAAATATCGTGATCAATGGAGAAAATATTGAAGTTGTCAAAGATTTTGCCTTGCTTGGATCCACAATCAATGCTCATGGAAGCAGCAGTCAAACGTGATTCCTTTCATTGGGTCAATGGGCTACACACAATTTCTTCAGGGTATTGAAAAGCAAGGAGGTTGATTTGAGAACTGAGGTGCGCCTCATTCAAGTCATGTTATTTGTAATTACTTCACATGCATGTGAAAGTTGGACATCAAATAAGAAAGAATCAAATTTAACGCATTTGAATTGTGTGCTGGTGAAGAACATTAATAGTACCATTGACTGCCAAGCAACTAATCTGTTTTGGAAGAAGTACCCGCAATGTTCTCCTTGGAGGCAAGGCTAGAGAGACATCATCTTTCGTGCTTTGGACATGTTTTCAGGAGAGACTAGCCCCTGGAGAAGGACATCGTGTTTGGTAAAGTAGAGGGGCAGCAGCAGAGGGGGAAGTCCTCAAGGAGATCTATTGACCCAGGGGCTGCAACAATGGGTTCAAGCATGGAAACAATGGGGAGGATGGTGCAGGATCAGGAATGGTTTCCTTCTGTTGGGCTGAGGGTCGTTATGCGTTGAAACAGACTCCATGGTACCTAACAAAAACAACAGCAACCTATTGAAGAGATTATCAATATGCCTTTTGAAGAGTACCCATTTAATTTTTGAGGACTTGTTTTCTTTCCGGCATATTGAGATAGTGTAGACTCGTTTGGGAATCTACTTGCTCAAGTCTGAAATCATGATATGTCCACACATATTCATGCATTTTTTTCATCATATTAATATCTGCTATGCATCACCCACTCTGCTAGACTCCACAGATTCAGTGATGAGTAAAACTAGAGATGAGCTTTTTCCTCGAGGAAATTACAGTTAATTATATGAGACAGACATTAATAAGCTATCTTCTCCATATCTTACACTCTTCTTACAATTCTCTCCTGGGGTGGTGAAGTGGGAGGGTAAGAGACAAGTAAGGGGGATCTAGTTCATATCTGAATAGGTTTATTCCACGCAAGAATGTATAAACCTGCCTTTATAATCCATGGACTACTTCAGACAAGCTCCCTCAGGAAGCGCTTGTCGTATTTTCCGTAGGAAGCCTTCACAGGGAAGGATCCAATCAAACTAGTGGCTTTCATGGGTATTTGGTGGGCCAGTGCAATTCAAAGCAAAGAGGCAGTCAGCTCAGAAGGATATGGCAGCTTTTCTTTGATATTCTGAAAGGTAATCTTGGTAGATTTTCTCAAAGGATGCAGAACAATCGTGGGGGCTTAGTAGGAAGAAATTGTAAGGAAATTGAAAAAATGCAGGGAAGTTGCACCAAGGGATTTTTTTTTTGTACTGTGACAATGCGGATGCTCCTGCTTTAGGGGCAGCCAAAGGTGCCCTAGGAGAAATTCATTGTGAAACATTACCCCATCCAACCTGCTTCCTTGACCTTGTCCCTTCAGGCTTCCTTTTGGTCCCTAAATTCAGAGCACATTGAAAAGGAATAGGACTTGAGTCCCTTGAGGACTTCAAATTTATAATTTGGACATAGTGTCAATTGAAGAGCACAAAATTGCTTGGAGAAGGGTTAGAGAGCTGGAAACTGTCTTGAAACTCTCTTCAAAAGTGTTTGTACTTTGATGGAGAATGTGTTGAAAACCAGTAGCTTCACATCTTGGTATGTCTATTGAGTAAAGGTTTCTATGATTCCATAGCAATATTTTTGACTTACCTTTGGACATGAATTTCTCATAAATTTTATTGAATGTTCACTAAATGAAAGCTTCAGTTACTTCCTAGGGATTTCCAAATTTCTCCTTCCTCTGAATCATGGCAGGAAGAGCCTGCAGTCTTGTAAGAAACACCATCCAGTCTAAGTGTGTCTTCACCCAGCACAGAAGGTTGTTCGTGGCAGAAAGACATCGGGGAACACCTGGGCATCTTCACTCACTTACTCACTCTAGTGCCAAATGTCTAGGCCCAGTGATCGACAGGGGAAGACCTACTGTTGACTGCTAGCAACAAATGGAATTGAACTAAAACTTTAAGAAGGAGCAAACAATGCCCAAGTCAGAGATGATACAATGGAATGGAACTCAGTTATAAAGAGAAATGAAATCCCGATACATGATCCAACATGGTTGAAAATATGTCACCAAGTGAAATAAGCAGAAGCAAACGGTCCCCTAGTATCTGATCTTATATAAAACATGTAGATTAGGTAAACATATGGAGATTAACTTTCACCACAGTTATCAGTGATGGGAGGAATCATTGTCTAGGAGCCATTGAGTTTCTTTCTGTTTACAGATATTTGGTGACTGATATAATTAATGTCACTGAATTGTCCATGTAAAAGATCATTGTATCATTGCCTTGGCAAATGATGTATTATCTGGATTTGTAGAATAAGAGATCTATATGTGGGAAAGGACATTATGCTTGATAAAGGAGGCTCAGTGAAAAAGAGGAAGACCATCGCGGAGATGGATCGGCCCACTGACTACAACCATGGGTTCAACCCCAACAGTGGTTGTGAGGACCCTGCAGGCCCAACAGTGTTTCCGTTTTTTGTGCATGGGGCCATTTTGAGTCGGAACGCACTGGATGGCACCTAACCATAAAGGATGTGTGTATGGTTGAAAAACCACAGCTGAAGGTGAAATGTCTTCAGTCCCATATTGTGTGATTCTCCTTCTTGCTCTCTGAGCTTCCACAGAACAGATTTTTCTTAATTCCTTAGATTTTTTTTAATTCCAAGAGTCCCTGAGTTCTCCACATTGTAATCATTGTTTCGATAAGAGAGTCCATCCCTGCGAGTTCCCCACCCCCCTTTGTCAACTTGTTGTTTCCGAAGTTAGCACTCCCTCTATTTCCCTGCTCATTACATTTATAGTCGGAGATACAGAATATCAGCACACCGGCAGGAAACTTGGATTTTTTTCAATGACAATAGACGTTGGGATAAGAAAGGAAACAGGAAAGAGCCAGCCTGGCATTTAAGGTAACTGACTAGAGAGGTGTCCTCTCACTTGAACTCAGAAACTTAACCACCTTGACAAAAATGTTAGTGTTCTCACCTCTATCTCTAGAAGACTTGCTTGCAGTCTGAAAAAACTAGAAATGAACAAGTCATTGCACACACATTCAAAATAAATGAAATGTCCCAGGCTGTACGCAGAAGCTCCTGACTTACGTGGGGCGGCTACTTCCTGCACCGGTTATGCTATTTCAGAGGACTAGTGTGACTGTACGTATACCTCAGGGACTTTGGGGAATGTGATTTACTCCATTTAATATAGACAGAATGTGCATGCTCTTATATCCAGTTGTGCAAAGCTGAGTATGTCAGACTGCATTACTGAAAAAATGTATTTGGGTATGTAACAGGGAATTTATAGGGGGCTTTCTTTCCACAAGCTCACCACATTTCTTCATTTTCTGAAAAACTGTATGAGGTAGCAAAACGTACCCAAGAAACTTCCATTCAAGAGACCTGCGGGCATTTAGTTTTGGTACCAAAAAGTGTTGAGAATAATGTAATCAATAAACTGGGAATTGAATGGCTAAATTATCAAATTGTGATTGCTTTATTCACCCTCAGATCAAAAACTTTTATATTCAAGGATGTGATGATTTGCTTTCTAAAATTATGAATATAAAAAATTGGCACGTACCCTTTACTTTTCTAATGAGAAAAGTTACACATTTATTGTTGTTATTTTTAAAACCTATTGTTATGTGACCATTAAATCGGTTCCAACTCACAGTGACCCTATGTGCAACAGAGAGAAACCCTGTCTATCCTGCCCCATCCTCACAATTGGTCCTGTATTTGAGCTCATCATTGCTGCCACCATGTCACTTCACCTTCCCCAGGGCCTTTCTCTATTTCAACAAGGAACTGCTCTCTCCTGACAACATGCCTAAAGTACTTGAAGTCAAGTCTCTCCATCCTTCCTCTAAAGAGTATACACTTCTTCCAATACAGATGTGTTTGTTCTTTTGACATTTGATACTGACTATAGTCTTTGCCAGGACCATAATTCAAATGCATCAACTCTTCTGTGACCTCCCTTATTCTATTTCCAACTTTCACAGGCATAAAATTTGAATGAAAAATACCATGGCTTAAATAAGGGACACCTTAGACCACAAAGTAACAGCCTCGCTTTTCAACATTTTAAAGAAGTCTTGTGCAACAGATTCATTTCAGTGTAAAATTATTTCATCTCTTGATTACTTCCATGAGCATTGATTGCAGATCCAAGCAAGACACAATTCTTGACAGCTTCAACCTTTTCTCCATTGATCATGATGTTCTCTCTTGGTCCAGTTGTCAGAATTTCAATTGTATTACAATCCATACTGAAGGCTGCAATCTGAGATCTTCATCAGCAAATCCTCCTCCCTATTAGCAAGCAAAGGTTGTGCCATCTGCATTCTGCAAACCTTCCTCCAAAAGTGATGCCACATTCTTCTTTATATAATACCGTTTCTCTGATTATATCTTCAGGGTCCAGATTGAAGAAATATGGTGAGAGGATTCAACCCCGACACCAACTTTTCCTGATTTCAAACCATGGAGTGTTCCCTTGTTCTGTCTACACAACTGCCTCTTGATCCATGCACAGGTTCCATGTAAGCACAGTGGAGTGTTCTGGAATTCCCATTCTTATCAAGGCTATCCATATTTTTATGATCAAAACCATCAAATGCCTTGGCGTAGTCAAGACAAGTAAACATCTTTCTGGTGTTCTCTGCTTGCAGTCAGATCCATCTGACATCGGTAATGGCATAGCCCTTTTTCCACTTCCTCCTCTGAATCTGACCGGAACATCTGGAAACTCCCTGTCAATGTACTGCAGCAAGCATAAGTTGGATGAGTTTTGGCAACATTTTGCTTTCATGTGATATCAATTATATTGTTCTATAATATGAACATTCTGTTGGGTCACCTTTCTTTACAATGGGTACAAATAAGGATGTCATAGTCAGCTGGCCAAGTAGCTGTCTTCTAAGTTTCCTGGCATAGAAGAGTGTGTACTCCCAGTGCGACGTCAACTTCTTGAAACAATACAATGAGTGTCCTATCAATTCTTGGAGGCTTGTTTTTGGCTAATGCTTTCAGCGCAGTTTGAACTTTTTTCTTCGGCACCCTTGATTTTTGCTTATATGCTCCCTCCTGAAACAGTGCAATGCCAACTAGCTCCTTTTGATACGGGAACTGCGTATTCTTTCTTCTTTTGATGCTCCTGCATCATACAATATATTGCCCATCAAACCTTTTAACATTTCAAATCAAGGCTTGAGTTTGCTCTTGAGTTCTTTCAGCTTCACATATGCTGAGCACATTCTTCCTTTTTGGATTTCTAATTGTAGGTGGTTTCATATTTTATTATAATTTTTTACTTTGTTTTCTTGAGCTGTCCTTTTAAATCTTCTATTCAGTTCTTTGACCTCAGAATTTCTTACAAGTGCTTTAGCAACTCTATGATTAAGAGCAAGCTGAGTTTCTTCTGACACCTACACCGATCCTTTCTTTCTTTCTTTCTTTCTTTCTTTCTTTCTTTCTTTCTTTCTTTCTTTCTTTCTTTCTTTCCTGTCTTTCTAATGGCCTTTTGCTTTCTCCATGAACAATATTCTTGAAGTCCTCCAACCCATCATGAGGCCTTTTGTCATTAGTACTGGATACCTCAAATCTTTTCTTGAGACTCTCCCCCAGATTCAGGTGGGAGAAAATCAGGGTCATATTTTGGCTCCCATGGACTTGTTTAATTTTTCTTCAGCTTCAATCTAAACTTATATATTAGCAAGTGGTGGTCTGTTCCAGTCAGGCCCTAGCCTGGCTTTAGCTGCCCATATTGACCTTCTGCTTTGTCTCATCCCAAAGAGGTAGGCACTTTAATTTCTTTGCATTCCATCTGGAGACGTCCATGTGTACACTCAGTATTTGTGATGTTGTAAAATGATATTGGCTGTGAACAAGTGGTTGGTGTTATAAAATTCTATCATGCAGTCTCCAGTTTGGTTTCTATCACCAAGACCATACTTATCAACTACTATTTCTCTTTGCTTCCAACTTTTGCATTCCAATCATCAATAATTATCAATGCATCTTGATTGCAGTCCCAAACCAGCAGCTGCTTTGGGGGCAGGGGTTGGGGCTCCAATAAAGAGTTGCTGTCTTGGAAACTCTCAGGGGACAGCTTTACCTTGTCCTATAAGTTTGCTATGAATTGGCATCGATTCAATGGCAGTGAGTTTTTTGGTTTTAGGGGCTCGTCTCCCAACCCTATAAAGCCCAATGCCCAGTTGTCATTCTTGAGCTGTCATTGGCTAATTTTTGGACTGTCACCAAGCCTTTGCTCTGAATCTATCTTATTCTGAAAACGTTACTTACAGCCAGTCCACCATGGGTGATCTTGCTTGCATGTTAAATACCAATGGCATAGCTTCCAGCACCCTAACAACATATAAGCTGCTCCAGCACCCCCAAAAAAGGATATATGGTTGGTGATCCTTAAAGATAACCCTTCTTAAGTGTCTTTCCCTACAATACCATCCAAATAGAGCAACATCTTTCTAACTTTATCCATGTTTAGGGTCAGAAAACTCTCAAAGAACCACCTGAAAAGAAAGCCAAGCCAAGGGGAAGGCTCAGTAGAAAAGGAATATGCTGGCTGGTTCCTGGTTATTCGGACAGAAATTCTCTTTGTAATTTAAGGTAGAAAATAGAGAGTTGGCACATTTGGCAACATGACCTTCACTACTCTCTATCTTTTGCTGTCTAATTTCCTGTAAAAAAAACTTTTTCCATTAAAAAGAGCAGTGAACTGCTTACAGGGTATTTAAACATCTATTCCAGTCTGCAAGTCTCTGGAATTTCACTTCACTAGATCCCACCTCTAAGCTTTTGGCATTTTCTTATATGGAATGTAAATTCTTATTTATCTCATTCTATTCAGTGCATGTGTGGGGAATTTTGAACATGTAATTTATTGAGTCATGGCAGGAACTATAAGTCTATTTATGTGACTTTGAAACTAGCCCCGCTTGCAGTAGCAAGCTTAATGAAGGCTTCTGACAGCACAATAAGAGGTTCTTATTATGTTTAAATATGAGTGTTTGAATGTGACACTTTTTCCTGGTGTGGGTAACACCGTGCTAGAAGGCTCTCCACCTCCCAGCTCTCATAGCCCTTATCTTGCTGCATTTATCACTTCATGTTCTGACTATTTGTTCACAGAACTGTTTTCCACAGAGGCCTATGGAATTACCAAGGTCAGTGACCATATTTTCATCCTTTCAACACATATCTTTGAGCACCTGTTACACATCACACAGTCTAATAGGCATGGAAAATGCTATGATGTAAAGGTAAATAAGGCTTGCTGAGGAAAACGCATCCACCTTGGTGTATTATTAGCTATTCTCAGTGTATGTGCTTGCTATGCCAACTAATGCTACATGTAAAATTCGTGACCTCAACAGCAAGCATTTGTTCTCATGTCCGTGAATCCATAGGCTCTGTAGTTTGACCTTGGCTGGGCTCTGGAGGGGCGTTCAGCTTCAGGCTGCAGACTGACTGAACCCAGTTCCTGACTGTGAGTTGGTTTAGGTCTGGGACACGTGCATTCATTCTGTGGCACAAGCCATGCACAGAGAAGCCTCTCCTCATGGAAGAACACTGGTTCCCAAAGCTTCTGCTTCCTGGCATCACTCATTTTCCATTGGTTAATTCCCGTCACAGAGCCTGCTCAACTTCAGCGAAGCAGGGATGCTCCTATTGTAGAAAGACAATGCCAAGTCCCATGGCAACGAGTGTGGGTGAGCACTTTTAACACAGGGCGCATGCAAAGTATTGCCAAATAGGATACAACCCACTGCCGCAGCACGGTCCTTCCTTTTCTCGCTACAGTTATCCACTCTACTTTGTTCAGCCCCTTTTTAGTGTTCAGCTTTTCACTACGAGTTAGGTGAAAGTTTACAAGGCGAATTGTTTTCATTCACCAATTCATATACATTTCATGGTGCTGATTGCAAGTCCCATCTTCTTCCTGCATTTACCTTATACCGTGTCCTTTCCTAGCCCATTGCGTCTCCTGAGCTTTTCCTCTGGGTGAGAGCTGCTCTTTTCTCTTGACAACTGATTGTTCTCAGAGATGTGAATCTTCCTACTGATACTTTATAAGTATCACTTCTAAGTGATACTTTATAAGCCTGTTGACTGTTTGGTTGCAAGTCAAGTCACAGGGTGAACTCAGTTTTAGGGTTCAAAGGTGACAAAAGGCTATAGTCTTGGCCTTAGACAAATAAGCCAGGTATTTATTTTAACTGTATTTTTTAACTCTGTATTTTTTTTATGAGATTGTGTTTTGTTTCACAGTTCTCTCCCCCTCTAGCCAGGACCTCCTATTGTGAGCCCTTTTAGAACAGCCAGCCTTGGTAGCCAGGTCTCATCTGCTTCATCTGGTCTTGGGGTCTGGAAAGGTGAGGTTTACGTAGTCCATTGTTCCTTTGGACTTGCGGTTCCCAGCTGTCTTATTTTCTTCACCCTCCTTTGGATCCATAACTGAACCTCAGGTAGTCATTCATTCGCCACTCAGACTCCAAGGTAGGATACAGAATATGGTCTTTGCAAAGTGTGTTATGCCAATTGACTTTGATATTCTCCAAGACTGTGGTCCTGAATGTCAGGCACAGTGACTCATTCTCTGAAGGTTACAGCTAAGACATTTTCATAATTTTGTCCCCCGTGTTCTCTACTCTATAACTGCGTTGGTCAAAATAACCTCTGTGAAATATATATTCATGGGTGTAGTTTCATTTGCCTTTCCACATCTGCTCCGTTTGTATTTCTATCTATACATCCATTCATAACAATCGTTATGATGTTTACTGCAGGATGGCAAAAATAAAGCTCACTCCCATCGAGTGGATTCTGAGTCAGAGCGACATTAGGGGGAGTGTCTCTGTCCCCTTCAAAGTAATCATCCGTCGACTCACTCCTGCAGTAGGATTTTCCTTTATCGCATTTGCCGGTGGATGCTGTCTTCAGTGTTTTCCTCGCCCTGGTCATTGTATCCTGATCTCCCTTGCTGTGTGTTGCCTTTCCCTTCACCCTTGATAATGCGCATCTACTCCCCAGCTAATGGTTTCCCCTCCCTTCTTCTCACAGCTCTGGTGACCTTCAAATAATATTTCTTTCTGAGTGTAAGCCTTTTCTTGATTTTTTATAGTCATGGTCTCGTATACTGTTTGTTTTGTTGTGATTGACTAATTTCACTCAGCATAATTCCCTTCCTTTAGAACAATGAACCATTTAAGATCAAGGGGCAGCGCCTTCCCAGGAATAAATCTCGGAGAGAAGAGCCATGACAGGAATAGATACCTGCACAGCCATATTCCCTGCAGTGTTCCTCACAAGAGCACAATGATGAGACAACCTGTCCCTCTTTGTATCCTTATTACCCATACTCATACCCATTCAATAGCTGGCTCGACTGCTCTATGACCCTCATGAAGTCACAGATCCTGCATGTTTTAGGAATTATTCATCAAAATGTTCCTTGTACATAGTATGTTCTCAATTAATTTGTGCTGAAGTAAAGTGAATTGGTAAGTGTACTGGTGGAAGTTGAGAGACTTAACAGATCATATGGAACAGAGGTTCTTAATTTTGTTCAATAAAAACACCTGAGGATCTTTAAACATTCTAGGCCTGTACCTTAATCAGATCAATCAAATCTGATCTCCCAAATTAGAAATTTGGTCTTAACACCATTTAAAAGCATACTAAATGATTCTAATATTAGTAAGAGATAAGAGCTCCAAACCTATAAATTGGATTTTGTCAGACTGGGTGGCTTTCTTGAAAGAAGTGGCACTTCAACAACTCTTAGACTAAGGAACCCTGATGGTATAGTGGGCTACACATTGAGGTACTAAACACAAGGTCAGCAGTTCAAACCCACCAGTTACTCCACACAAGAAAGATGAGGTTGTATACTCCCATAAAGATGTAAAATCTTGGAAACCCAAAAGTTTTCACTCTTTGTTGAAACTGTCCACTTTCAGTTAGCAGTAGGGCATTTAACCCTAACATGACCAGGGCTCCTTGAGTAGCCCTCTAAAGCAGAACACCCTCACAGGCTCCTGGAGAGCAGAATTGGTCTGCCCCCACTGAGTTCCCAAGGCTGTAAACCTTTCCCCTGTGGAGTAACTGACAGTTTCACACCGCCAACCTTTCAGTTAGCATCTGAGTGCTTCACCATACCACCTGGAACTCCTCAGTGGGGAGGGGCAAATTTCTAAACAGAAGCAGTTACATATGCCAAGGCACTGAAGTGAAATAGAACCATTTCAGCTGGTGTCTAGCTCACAGTAAGGTGACTGAAGAGGAACCTAAGAAATGTAGTTCTGGGGAGACTTCTTCGATGAAATGACCAGAAAGACTTAGGCTTTGGATGGAAAACCTTCCCCACGAGGAAGGAGAAGCACCTGGGAAAGGCTCTCCCCGTCTCAGCCACTTTCCTTGCCAGCTTGCCAGCAGGGGGAGGCTTTGTTCAGAGTGGCTTTTGCCCAGTCTGTGCTTGCTGCTGCGGTTGTTAAGCTGCCGCCTTCCCTGCTCCTCTCCCTTGTTTACGTAACTCCCAGGCTGCCTTCTAATTTCTAGGATATGACCGTCTTTCCACACAATATTTCTGTTTGTGATGACTTACATTACACCGAGTTACATTTTAATAGGGGGCAGAGTCTTAATGGAAGTTGAATTACATTTTTAGCAGGCAAATACTTTTTGTTAATTGGCAATATAAGAAATAATCATACCAAGTACATTCCTGCTTTTTAAAGGAACTGCTCTCCAAAATAAACTTTTCGGTAGCACCATACTCTTCTGATGCCTAGCCAGAGGAGTACCTTTCCAAAAAAGATTTTTAATCAGTAAAAGCCTTGCTGTTATCAAAAATTATTTACCCTTCTTTGCATCTCTTACTAAGAAATATTTATTTTTATTAAATATTAATAATTAAATATTTATTTATATTAATATTTATTTATTTATTTGTTTAAAATTAAATATTTATTTATTTATTCTTTATTTACTTACTTTTGTCTTATTCACCAGGAAGCAAAGAACTAAAATCAAGCAGTTCAATATTCACCTGGGTTTGGCTATAATTAATTTACTTTCCTCCTTTCTCTGTACATTTTTAATTCTTTATTTTCACCTGCAGTACTTCTTCTTACATGGGTCTGCAGTCCTCATATACCATCTGTACATGACACACATACACGATGTACATGCGGAGGTACCCCCTCCACAGGGAGGAGCTTTCCTAGTACACATTTTTCCTGCCAGGTGAGCACGGAGCAACTCGCTCTGATTTACTGCAACCAGGTGGCGTCGCCTGGGAAGGTTCTCTCTGGTCACAGTGAATTTTTTCATAAAAGCAGCTTCACTCAAACCTCATTTATTGTCAAGGCAGATTTAAATGAAAAACATGTGGCTGTGATTTTTTTTTTCCTGCTGGGTGAAATGCCAAAGAAACTTCTGTGATGTTGACAGCGCGATGGGAAAAACTCAAGTGTATGCGTGGTTTTCCCGTTCAAAAAAGGTGAAATGTTGATTGATGGCAGACCTCATTCTGGATGTCCATTAACTTCCTGAATGGATGAAATTGTCATTCCATGGTGCATTTAGATTTTGTTCCACTGGGTCAGACTGTTAATCAAGCTTTCTGTTCAGAGGTTCTGAAAAGATAGTTGAGCGGTGGTAAAGGCCTGCTTTGTGGTAGACGGAGGACTGGTGTTGCCACCATGGCGATGCACCTGCTCAGGCAGCCATCACCCTGCATCCGTTCTGGGCAAAACCCAGCATACCTCTCCGGCCCCACGTACCTTCCTCACCTGACCTGGCTGCACGTGGCTTCTTTGTCTTTCTGCGAATGCAGAGGAACATGAAAGGACAGCGATTTGCCGATGACAAGAGGAAAAGAAAGAAATGGTGAGGTGCTGTTAGCCATCCGAACACACGAGTTGGAAAAATGTTTCCAAGAATGGAATTGCAGATTTGACAAGTGTATTAACTGTAATGAAGAGGACTTGGAAGATGATAATGGTGTTTTGTAAAAAAAAAAAAAAAAATTAAATACAAAGCTTTGAAAAAAATTCCAGGTTTTATGGTGTGTGTGTGTGTGTGTGTGTGTGTGTGTGTGTGTGTGTGTGTGTGCTGAAGCAAGAGGTTTCCAGCTTTGGGCTGTGAGCTGCATGGTCGGTAGTTGGAAAGGACCAGTGATTGCTGGCAGAAAGACTGGGCTGTCCACTCTCGTGAGGAGTGACAATCTCTGGAATCCCCCGCGGGGGCGCTGTGAGTCAGTACTGCCTCCATGGCAGTGAGGGTTCTCTTATTGGATATGACAAAAGCCAAGTCACGTTCTGAACACACTAAATATTCAGAGATGAATGAATGCCTCGGCAAAGAGGTATCTTAATAACAAATTTATACTTTGGTTTTTAGTTTTCAAATGATCTCTACAAAATGCATTTCCTTGCTTTCTAGCTTATAATCAAGGTGCAACTTTTTTGTTTAATCTTTCAGATTCTCTTCCGGAGAGACGCATATTATGGATAGGCACATATGCACAAAGGCGCGAGTAGTTAATATTTTCAACGTCTCATTACAAAGGGTGACAATTATGAGATATTTATTTGCTGCAGTACCAGGTGGAAGATATATAACCACGAACAATGAAACAGTAAATGCAAAAATAACTGCCGCCTGCTGCCTTTCTTGCATCTTTTGAGAGAAAATAGTATCACTTGAAATCAAGTCATTTTAAGCCCTGTCATTGTGCAGCAGGGAAGAAAATCTAAGAAAATGAGCAGTCTGCCCTCCTGCTCCAGGAAGTTACAAATGCCAGATTCAATAACCAAATGCAGACTTAGAACCAAAAATTAGGCCATTCTTGATGCCAACACCATGGTGGATGTTTCTCGCTCCTATAGAAAGAGTAACACACACACACACACACACACACACCCTTTAAAAGATATCCCTTGCCACAGCTCTACCTTCTAAATCCAATCAGCAATGTTACACCGCCTCATTTTATGAACAACTATTAATCTTGACCCCTGTGTTACTGGCAACTATTGATCTCTTTCTGGTCTGTATTTATAAGGGAGAAAGCTGCTTGTTTCTACTTACTAATGTAAGAAACAGATTTAACACGAGACACTTTGTCTGGGAAATGCATGCACTTCCAGGTAAATAAGCGCTTACCAAAGGGCAGGTGCATCTAGGCTGCATTCGGACCTGGTGCTGTATTACAACCACTTGATACACTTGATGCGAATTGTACTGTACTGTTGTCAAAATTGCACCTTATCTCAAAGTTAGTTTCTAATTCATGTCACTTTTCATAACTTAATTCTGAAAACCTAGAACAGATTGCATTCAATTCCTACTAATGGGATTCTGAAATAATTTAAATATCTTTCTATCTTGAGTCTTCAGTTATCAGCAGTGTTGCATTGACTGGTAAGCAAAGCTAGGTTGACTTGTGCTTATTCACTAATCTGTTGTGGCCATGTTATACATTTGTTCGCCCCATCGAAGATTCTGCTTCTAGTTATAGCTGGCATCAGCCCACATCCCAACTCTAAAGCACCTCCTACAAAATCAGACCCTTGTAGCAAATATACAATCCCTTACAAGGGCAGAGTACCCAGGAAGAAAGGTAAAGCACAGGTGTGTGTGTGTGTGTGTGTGTGTGTGTGTGAGCGCGCGCGCTTACTAATCGGGAGTGAACAGTTTCACATGGATCTCATCACATGTCCACATGTGGTGAAAGAAAACATGTGGTTAAAAAAAACATTTAAAATGGCTCGCCATAGAATTGTGAGAAAGCACTGATAAGCGGGTGCTTACTTTGCTTATTGAATATTCTGCCTGATTAGTCTAATATCCCTGTTAGTTCAGAATGAACAGATGTTTATTAAATCATACCGCATCCACACGGCCTTCCTGTAACAGATAAAATACCAGTGAGTGGACCTCCACAGTCCTGACCCAAACCATATTTACAAAAAAATCCCAAAACACCACAAGCATTTGTCTCCTGACAAATAACTTTTCCAGCTATCTATAGAAATACGTAAATAATGCACTGTGGGGTAGCTTGCTTATTTTGTTCAGTAAATGGTGCGTTTTCAAAATGGATGTAAAATTCTCTTTTTTTACTTGATCCCAAGTCTCCAGTAAACTGTCCTGTGGTTGTTCGTTACATACCAATCCTTGTTCTGTGGCACGAACACAGGAGCTGTAGGATGCAGGTCCGTCGGAGGTTAATCTCAGGCAGTGGGAACGTTTCTGGGCTTCCATCTTCTTCCAAGCCAGTAATCCTCAAGTCAATCCCACCTCAAGCCCACCTCATGTGTGTCTAAATAGAACTGTACGCCACAGGGTTTCAGTGTTTGGTTTGGTTTTTCCTCAGAAGTGGATCTCCAGGCCTTTCTTCCAAAGCACCCCTGAGTGCCGACCCTTTGGTTGGCAGCTGAGTGTATTGACAATTTGCACCATCCATAGACTCTTCCTGCATCTAATTCCAAAACCAAACCCATTGCTAAGGAGTCCATTCTGTCTCATGTTGCCCTTTTATAGAGCTTAGAAAATGATAAATCTTTGTAAAAGCAGACAGGCTCATCTTTCTCCTACAGAGGGGATCCATTGGTAGATTTGAGCCCCTGGCTTTGCAACAGGCCCAGCCTACGGTGCTGCCAGGTCTCCTTCTCCTCCATCTAGAAATGTAGAAAGCCCTAAGGAATTCTTCCACTGTGCAGGAAAAGTGATCGACTAATGGCAGCTACCAGCGTGTGCTGAGCGGGGCTTTCTCTTTCCTTCCCAGTCAGTTTCTCTCTGGGCTCCTTCCTCCCCCAGCCCATACTCATCTTTCTCCTCGCCTCCTTGGCTCCCTTTCCTCCTCTATTTCAATGGTTGCAACCTTCCTAGTGCCGCGACCCTTTAATACAGTCCCTCATGTTGTGGTGACTCCCCAACCATAGCGTTATTTACGTCACTACTCCATAACTGTAATTTTGCTACTGTTATGAATTGGGCAACCCCTGTGAAAGGGTCGTTCAACCCCCACAGGGGTCACAGCCCACAGGTTGAGAACCGTTGCTAGATAATTTACATCTTTTGAAAATAAAACCTAAGCAAAATGCCAGGTTCTATACCAAGATATTTACAGAGGAGAATCTAATACTGCCCTATAGCTGCTGTTTTAAGTTCAGCCTAACATACTATGGAAATGCCTTCACGAGTTTAATTTTCTTTTCCTAGTTGTATCATCGTTATTATGTCTTTTGATTGGTTGAAAATTCAGGTTGATAAGAATCTTAAAAGAATCCCAGAAAGTGTAACTGTGGTTGGAAAGGCAGCGAGGGATTTGAAGAGGACAGGTCTGATGAAAAGGAAGAAGGTGTGAGCATCTTCAACTGGCCAGAGCGGGAGCAGTGAGAAACAGGAAATCTCAGAAGGAAACTGCAACCAGCTAAAGGGGGTTTATAAAAGAATCATGGCCATTTTTAGAGATAAAGTATGAAAGGACAATGATTTTATTAATTTCTTTTTATTTGAGGCTACAATGAAGAGACCAGAATTGCATGTTTGAGGTCTGTATGGGATTCAGACTTTACCATGAAAACAAACTAGACTCCCAACACTGGCCAATCCGAACCCGCTGATGCTGTAGAGTTGCCAACTCGTGGTGACCCTTCAGATAGGGTTTCTGAGACTATAAACTGTTATGAGAGCCGACAGCCTCATTTGCTCCCACAGAATTGTCTTTGAACCGCCAACCTTGAGGTGAATAGTTCAACACGTATCCCACAGTTCCACCAGGGATTCTGTCAACCCTCTCTCTGCCGCAGAGTTGATTCCAGCTCCTATCGGACAGTCTAAGGCAGAGTGAAAGTATCCCCAGGAGGAGGTATATCTTTATAGAAGTAGAAAGCTTCATCTTTCTCCCATGGGGGGCTGGTGGTTTCGAAGAGATAACTGTGCAGTTAGCAGCCCAGTGCTTACCCACTCTACCATCAGAGCTGGGCTTCGAACCCTGGGGAAGGACATGAAATGAAACCAGAGTCTGTGAAAGCATGAACTGGGTGATGCAGTGTGGGTCTGGCAACTCACAATGAAGGGCCACGGTGATCATTTCCTTTGAGAAGCCAACCCCCGCCCATTGCCGTGGAGTTGATTTGAACTGAGAGTAGCCCTGTAGGAGAGAGTAGAACTGCTTGTAAGGTGCCCATGGCTGTAATCTTCAGGGAAGTAGACTGCACATCTTCCTCCAAAGGAATGACAAGGAGATTCAAACCACCAGATTTTAAGTTAGCAGCCGCATTCTTAGCCACTGACCACCAGGACTTCTGTGAGGACACTTCATACAAAACCTGATCCGAATGTCTATAAGAGTTGAAGGTTTCCCAGGTCAGACCAATCTACAGGCAAGAAATGAACAGATGGTGGAGATTTGACCACCGATGCTGCAGGCATGACTATGGGCAGCAGGCAAAGAAAGGGGGCATGGGCAGCTAGTCGGTGCACTGGGGAAACATGCAAAACACAAGGGCAAGACTTCCCCCTTGCCTTCTCCCACGAACTAGCCTTTTGAGGTCGGGGAAGCCCTATGAACTCTGTCTCTAAATTTCTTCAAATCTCAAATAGGAATGTTAATAATAATCTCTTCCCAACAACCTCAATGAGATGTGAATGTCAAATGAAATGAAGTAAGAGAACTTAACAAAAAGACTAAAATCACGTATGCAAGGCCTGATTAGTATTTGTTGATTCTCTCACCCACTGAAGCACCAGCCTGCGTGCAGCGCATGTCATGCTTGTGTGTGGCATTGTTGTCCCAAACCCACCCTAACACACCCCACTTTTAACAGACCAGACGAGATGGTTTTTACAAAGGTGACTTCCCTATTGTTCTTATTTTGCTGTACGTGTAAAAGTTATCATGATAAGGATTTTCATTTCAAGTACTCAGAAGACTTTGGAACAAAGTTAAAATTAAAGGGGAGTTTCAAACCCTCTTCACTAATGCTTCGATGGTGATGACAACAATACTAACACAATCTGCATGAATAAAGACTGGTTTCCTACAGAGTGAAGTCATATGCATATTGCACCTTGAAAAAGACAAAGTTATACTTGGGGAGAAAGACTGCTGGCCTCAGACAAGTATCCATATTGAAGGATGACCTTGCTGGTCACCAATCAGATGGGTCTTGAACCTGGAGGCTGGAAATTCAGTGGTCAGTACATTTATCAGTCAAGTGCTAGCTCTGTTGCCTGATGTGATAGACACTGATAAAGACGGGAGGGCAAGAGCAGGAGTGTTTTTTTTTTATAAGCTTGTGCACCAGCCAGAAATGGGGGGATTCCTGGATGCTATCTGCCTCTAGATGCTTGCTAAGTTCCACATATGCAGGGTGAAGGTTACCTCATGATCATGTTATGCATACAATTTCATGTGATTACAGGTTAAGCATGCACAGCATGGGCTACAAAGATGGTGTGCATATCTCCTTATAATATGAACGCCTGACCCCGGGTGTTTTTACTGTGCTAGGAGCCCTGGGGTATGGTGGGTCAGGCGTTGGGCTGCTAACCGCAAGAACGATGAGGCTTTCCACTCGGTAAGGATGTGCACTCTCAGACACCCACGAGGCAGTTCTCTTGGTTGCTGTGAGTGAGAATTGATTCGATGGCAGTGAATGAGAATGCTTTTAGGTCCATGACCTGTGATTTACAGAATTTGGTTTTGTTTGTTTTTGCTTTTTGTATTTCTCTCTTCTGTTGGTGTCAGCAGGCCTTCTGATCTTCTGGTTAGAAAGAGTACATTTTTGCTCTCTTCATCTCTCTGGGAAGAGTTTGTCAACTCCTCCACGGACACTGCACACGCCTGTCGCGAATGTTACACATCCCATACAGAGGGAACCAGGCTTCGGGGAAATGATTCATGTCGACTCAATTTACAAGTCTTGAGATTAAATATCCAGAATGCCAATGTGCAATCAAAATTATAACTCTCCATTGGTCCATCTTGAAAGGCCAATCAATGCTCGCCAGAAGGTCGCTTGATGGATTTGGCTTCAGCTTACTGCTCAGCCTGGATGGCTGCTGTGGTCAAGGCAAGAAAGCACTGTGGGCTGCCTGTGCTGCGCAGGCCAGATGCTTAGCTCACCGATCTGAGAAACCATCCTTTCGTACAAACAGAGGCACAAGTCCATCTTCCCCCCGTTGATAAAGGGGAGTCCGTGGGGTGCAAGCACATGATGTACTCGGCTGCTCATCTGAAGTTTTAAGATTCAGGTTCATGTAGAGGCAGCACAGAATAAAAGCATGGGAGAGCAACTTCTGAAACACAGGCCACTGAAAACCCGATGGAGCCCAATTCCACTCTGAACTGGAATTACTACGAATCAGAGTCAGCGTGTCAGCAACTGATTCCTGGTGAATTGCGGACCGGTCATATGGAAACATTTCATTAGACTTTCTGCCCCTCCTTTTGCCATTGAGTACTTTTCTTCAAGGTTTGACCTGTGAGATGTTTCCTGCATCTTTAAAGTTTTCACACATCTTTACTCTGATAGGAAGGAGCTTCAATTTTTTTTTGGAAAATTAGACCTAAAAAAATCGTGGAATTTTTCCATAAACTTTTTGAAGCCCCTTCACTCTAAACGTTTGTTTTTAAATCTACTTAGAGAGTGTGGTAGTTACATAATCTGGTGTCAACTTGCGAAAGGGTAGAGTCTAGCCTGTCGATCAGGTTGCAGCTTGATGACCTCATTTGGAGGCACCATGGAGATAAATAGCTCACTGGAGGACAGATACACACAAACTCTCTGCTTTGTATTTCTGATGACAAGGTACATGGAGCTACACTAGAGTCCTGGAGCTGGAGGAGCCACGTGGAGACCCACGCCAGTGCGGAGATGCTTACCCTGCCACTGGATCCACAAGATTTTCCACTGACTGGACTGTGATCTTCCTGCATTTGGCGTCATTGCATGTGTTTTGTGAGTCTGAAAAGGAATTTATAGATTGATATTGGACATATGGGCTAATATCAAACATATGCAATTGATCTGGACTGGGATGTTTTCCCAATATTCAATTCTCTTGTATACAAAGCTCTTTCTTATACATATAAGAGTGTCTCCCCAGATTTGTTTCTCTAGTCAACCTGGACCAATGCAGAGAGTAATCTTATTTTCAAATAGCCAGGTTCTTATCGTAAGTATTATGACAGCAACAATTCTTCATATTTCCATGATTCTGTTTTATACACTTACACTTCTGGACCTTTCACCAGGGTTTCTTGTAAAACGTTCATCACACACATTTCCCACCCCACCCCCACATATAAAAGCTCCTAATTTCCTTAACATGTTAAAAGTTGGCTCTTCTATGACTTCTGGGTAGGCACAAGCTGATGTTCATTAAAAGAACTACATGACCAAACTCGTACTATAGGAGTTAAGAAACTTTGCTTGGATAGCCCTTCTCTGCAATGGAGAAAAGTGAAGAAAGAGCATGCCCTTCATTTGGCAAGAGACATTCCTGAGATTAATCATGAAGCAGCAAGGACACCATTCTAGCATCATGGGCCCACTGGAGCTACGCAGCATTCTCTTGGCTGTAAGGGTTTACTTTCACTGAATGGAAAAATTGAGTCACAACTCACTGTAATATTTGAGGCTCAAATAATCTTGCTATAGGAACTATTCCTGTCCAGCTCTAAAGATAAAACCACAGAAAGTTGTGTGCTTATATGTTTTGCAGTGGGTTTGGGGCTTTACTGTGTGACTTTGTTCTTCGCTGCTGCTGGCTGTATCAAGCGGAATGTAGCATCTCCAGTGTGGTCACTGGGTTCAAGTCGCACCTCATCAGGTTGAATGGGAATTTTGTTACAAGAATAAAGAGAACCAAGACAAGGTGAAGGGCCTGGATGGCGTCCTGCTGATCCTGCCCAACTGTGGCATCCATGACAGCCACCCCCCTCTGACCCAGGGTGTGGGGTGTGCCATCTGCAACCTCAAAGGACAACAGCCAGAACCAGACTCTGATTGCAGAGATGAAGGAGAGGCGGAGGGCCTGGTCAATGCGTCTGCCACCACAAAGAAGGGCTGTGAGGTTGAAAAGCAGGGTGAGACTCTGACCCTGAAGTGTGCCAGCCAGCCGAGAACCACCCAGATACCTGTAGTTTGGGGATCTGTTTCATTGATTCTTCATGTTCTACAGTTTGTGAAATTCCAAGTGTGTGATGATTTCTAAGTACAAATTCAGAAATCTGTAATCTCATAGGGAGAAGGGTTAAATGCATATCCGCCTAAATGTGTGAGTAGAGAAGAAGTATTCTGGGTGTTTTGTCCTCTGAGGGCAGCCTGTATTCTTGTCACCGACGGTCCGTATAATCTATAACTTCTGTGCATGCTGCATCCACAAGGACAAAGGCCGGCAGACAGCTAGGTTTTTACTTGTCTACTTACACATTTAGGCTTAAATGCATTTAACTCTACTCTATAAGAGATCACATGTTCTGGAATATTTCAGTGATGTGCTGGTAACGGAAAGCCAGCAGTTCGGATCTGTTCAATGGCTCCAAGGGAGAAAAGACCTGGTGAGCTGATTCCAGAAAGATTCCAACCTAGGGAGCCTTGGGGATCAATTCTGCTCGGTTCTGTTGGAGTCACTGCGAGTAGACATCAACTTGAAGGCACGCGACAACTGTCACAGACAATCTATTAAACGCATTTTTATGTCTCTTAATCCTCACAGTGAATTTATGGGTTAAAAAAAAAAACAAATCAACAACAACCAACTCACTGCCATCGATCACTATCATCACTGCTGATGAGAGCAATCCTCAGGAGCAGACTAGTGCTGCCCCCTGCAGGGGCTGAGACTGTAAATCTCTGGCATAGCCGACAGCCTCATCCGCCCTCCACAGAGAATGGATGGGCTCCCACGGCTGGCCTGGTGGCTAGTACCCCAACTGGTGACTCACGACGCCACCAGCGCTCGACTTTGATCTGTGCTCTTTTGTTTATTATTCAAATGGACATCAAGGAAAGACTAGATAAAAAGGAGAGGTGAATTAGCTGATGGCATCAGAAATAGTACAGTAGCAAAGAGGTCGCTTATTACCAACAGACCGCGTGTTCCCGCAGTGCTCGCTCCTGCCATTCCCGGTCCTTCTTGCGATCATTCCACAATTAGCCATGGCTACTGTTACAAAATCATCTTGGGCAGACAAAAACGAGACCCACTACCATCCAGCCTATTCCAACGCAGAGCAGTCCTTTCAAGGGTTTCCAGGGATGTAACTATTTAAGGAGCAGATAGCCTCTTCTTTCTCCTGAGGAGCAGCTGGTGGCTTTGAACCGCCCACCTAGCCAGTAGCAGTCTAATGCTTTCCTGAAAGTACCACCAGAAATCAAAAGCTGGGGAGAGTATAAACCTGAGGTTTTGTCGATACAGATATACTCCCTGGCTCCATTTTGACTCGCAATCAACAACTTTCCCACAAATTCGTAGTGAAAGTCATCCAACAGCTAACGCTCTTACTCTAAGACTCCGATCGATGCTTTGAGCTGTAAAGGAGAATATCTCATGACCGAGAAGTATTTAAATCAGAACTCAAAGTGCTTTGTATCTATAAAGCTATAATTAAAATAAAAAGCATGCATACTCTTCAAGGTCTCGTCGTTTTTCTGTAACTTCCAGACTTTTTGGTATTTACTGCTCAGGCTTACGCACATTGCCCATCCCACGCCTCTGAGGCAATGTCACCCACCAGTGGAGTCGCTAGGAGTGGTGTCCCCCTCCCCATCGTCCACCTTCCACACCAAACAACTCAGAATCCTTAGTAATGCTCATCACCCATGTTAATCATCGAATAATATGCGATGAGGGCAGTTGTAAATTGCTGAAGTAGAATATTTCTTAGACTATATAAGTATTAATAAAATTGCTTTTCAAAATACTTCTACATTGAATTATATTATTAGTAACAGAGAGAAAGATTTTTTTTAAAAAATTTTCCTCCTCTTGTCCTTTAATTGCTACTCCATTAAAGAATCGTTGTTGGCACAGCAATTGGCCACTGGGAAAGAAAGACCACCCACAGAAATGAACGCAATAGCCTGTGCTTGTAGCGCACGCGCACAAAGCCACACAAGCTGCCGCAGGGTGTACTTGGGGAGGAATGGCAGCTCTGACTGAAGTGTGCTGTTGGGCAGTGGGGGTGGGGGGGTGGGGATGTGCCATGGAATCGATTCTAACTCACCGCAGAACAAAGCATTGTCCAGTCCTGCGCCATCCTCACGATTGTTCTCTGTTGACCCCATTGTCACAGCCACTGCAACAATGCATGAGTCCATTTGGATGCTCCTGGAGTTAGGCCCCCCAAGAGATGGACTGACACAGTGGCTGCAGCAGAGCCTTCAACCCTGAGGACGGCACCGGACCAGGCGGGGTTTCCTTCTGCTGGGCAGAGGGCCGCTGGGGGTCGGAAGTGGCTCCCTGGCACTTGACAAACGAGTTCTTCAGCAACACGATGTCCTTCTCCAGGGACTGAGCTCTCCCGACAACCTGTCCACAGCATGTGAAACAAAGTCTCGCTGTCCTTGACTTTAAGGAGCATTCTGGCTGCACCTCTTCCAAGACAGATGTGTTTGTCATTTTGCAAATCCAGGGTACTTTCAATATTCTTCAGCAGCACTTTAATTCGAGCCTATCGATTTTTGAAGTGCATCAGAAGACATAAAAGGTGAAATAGCATCTCGTTTCAGCCCTGTCAGTATAATGATGTGTGCAAACCTCACAGACGAGCACACCGTGCTCTTGTTATAACAACGAGGAGATGTTCATAAGAAACAATACATTGCTGCTGAAATACTGAACAAAAAATTATAGACAGTCACTCTGGTGTCATCTCTTTGGAACGTATAACCTGGTGCTGCTTGTATTTCCTTAGTGATGCCACTGCGCACAACACTTCTGCGGTGCGAAATAGCAATACTTTTCTCTAGGAAACCAATAAAGCTCTTCATCACAAATGGCCCGTAACCTCTGGCTGTGTTACCATACCTTCATTCCCATTGTTTGCTTATTCCGAGGAAGCTTTGGGGTGTTACCATCTCCAGCTCCCACTGGGATTCATCAAACTACAGCATGTAAACACAACTGTTCCCGTGCCCTGGTCATTCAAAAGCATGTAGTTAGCACCTTCCAGTGCAGACCACTTGACTATAAATCATCAATGCTTTACATTTTAGAAACCTACCCAAGCCCTGGAAACATTTTCCCAGTGTTAAAATATGAGACCCATGCTTAATATGTATATGAAATGCCACTTAGTCAAACAAATCCACTGAGCCACAACCTAAGCGGGGGAAATATGCCTCTTAGAATCAGAGGGCACTCAGCCTTTGAAGCTGGTTGTTAAAACTTCCATATCCATCTGTCTTTCCCCCAAATCTATCTCCAAGTCACCTTCTCTCATCCTTTGCACACAAACGCACACTTAATCATAAACAAATCCGTAGAGCAGCTGCGTGCATGGCTACTCCATCATTCGGATCTATCACTTCCCACCACCTATGGCTATAATAGGATTTCCACCACCACCCCCTTTGATTAATACTTCTTCAACATTGCTTGCCCTTGCCTACCCAAGAAACTCTTTCGTGGGGAGGAAACAAAATGGCACCCTCTCTTACAGTGGTCCCACAGAGACCACGAAATGACTCAGCGCATTACAACTTCAGTTCAACCAAGCCACGTGCTCTCCTGGAGAAAGGATGGAAAATGAGTTGCCAACTACAAATGCCTAAAGAGTGTCTCAATTAGCGCTTCTCACGGGTGCCTCTGGTGGCAGTACTTCTGACCTGAGACAACTGAGACACACGCGTTTACTCCTGAGTCTGCTCATTAGCCTAATGAGGATGGAGTCAGGCAAAGAGTTAATTTGTCTAATTCCATCGGCCTGCCCTTGGGTGCGTCTACGGGGAGAATACCAAGTGATGAAGACCGACAGAGATACACAGAGGACAGGGATTTATGGAACAGCCTCTCTGATTAGGCCAAAGACACAGGCTGATGACATAATAGGATCAAAACTGGAAGGACCTTCCTAATGGTTAAATCCAGACAGGTAATTTTATAAGGCTGAAGAATGTATGACATTATTAACACAATGATACTTGTTCAGAAGGGAGGGATGTATAGAAAAACATTGTTCAAACTGCAAATTGTTATACATGCACATGTATACAATGCCATTAGATTACTCCCTGTAAAACAAGGGTAGAGAGATAATTTAAACAATAGAAATGCTGCCATATATTTTCACAGGAACAAAATCATGTATGCATTCTTCCTTTCTCTCTCTCTCTCTCTCTCTCTCTCTCTCTCTCTCTCTCTCTCTCTCTCTCTTTCACACACACACATACACACAAATATCTGATTATTTGCTTTCCCACAACTTCAAACTCACTAGGATTATTTGTTAAGAATATGGAGTTTCAAATGAGCATACAAAATTATTCCAAACTTTTCCTTTCCTTGAAGACTGAAAAAATAAAACATTTATGAGTGCTATTTGATAATGAACATAAATTTTCATTCTACCAGAAATAAGGATTTTTAGTGAATACTTGTGTGGGTGATTTATATTTTGATTAACGGTTTTCGCTTTCTTTATAAAGTTCTACCTTAAAATGAGTACTATAAAAATGTCTATTTCATGTTGGCAGTACTGCTGACAGCATGCCTTGATCTTACAATTAGAGATTAAGCCGCAATTACTCATCAGATTCAGTAATTCTAAGAGTTGATTGAGGGTTTTTTTCTGGACAATGGAATGTCATTTGCATTGATTATTTTATAATATTAATTTTCTCATCACTTTTCCTTTAAAAAAATCATTTGAACAGTAAGTATTAAAGACCTTATTTTATCCTAAGGAATGAAGAAAATGAGTAGCTTTCTTCAGTTTAATAAAAAAGAGAGAGATTATGAAGATAGCAAAGGATATACATTAGTCCTGTGTTTTAAAATGTTTGTTTGTTTGTTTGTTTTCTTATGATGTGGAATTGAAACAGGATGAAACTTTACATGTTGTGGGTGAGTCTTTTAATAAACTGACCTTTGACAATGTCCCCTCTAAAGCTAAAATGACATTGTAGCTTTCTTAGTTGTCAAATCTTTTTGTGAGTGTGTGTGTGTGTTTAATCTCCTACTGATGTAGTTAGTGGAAAGCACACTAACAACTTTATGTATATTAGACATAAAAGTAGAAGAGACAGAGATGAAATAGTTAATAATAGAGATAAGACATAAAAATAGTATGACTACAATAAAGGGAAAGGGCTATATTCAATGAAAGGCAAAGGGATAGCCCAGTTTATCTGAGAGTGGCCACAGAGGCCATTCTGAGTGATCCAAATAACGCTTAGGACTTAGATTGGGACAGGGCGGGGAGAGAGAGATCAGGCGAACATCACAGGAAAGAGTTCAAGGACGAACAGTGAAGACCAGCGGAGCTGGAGTAAAGGGGGAAATGGTACAAGAAGAGGCTGAAACTGTGTTCAGAGTCCAGATTGAAGAAGGTTGAAGAGAGCCTGGGAGTTGATCTAGAATGCTGGCAGATAGAGTCTCTTCCCCAAACCCTTAAAAAATAAGTTTTGTATTTTTTTGTTTTTTTTCATGGCTCTTTTCAGTTTATTGCATGAAGGAGTTACACTAGGCCAAGCTAAAAGCAGACCCCAAATGGTTCCATCATACAAACTGTGAGGTTTTAAACTTGTGACAAGGGATAGAGGGAATTTTTCTACTCATTGCAAGGAAATCCTCACTTAAGCTTCCATGAGCCACAAGCACTTAAAACCCATGAACCTTCAGCTGGCCGTCCTTAGCCAGTTCAATCTCTACAAGGAACTGGCATATGTTCTTGCGCTGATCCCCCTGGAGCTGAATCACTTCTCCATATTCTGGATGCTCAATCACAGTCCCATTGCAGGCAAACTTCTTCTTAAAGGCCTTCACTAGCTTCTTTTTGTCACAGTCATCAGCGATCCCTCGGACAGTGGCCAGGGTCTTCCTGCCGTTGCGCTGTTGAATTCTTATATGGATATAATCCTCTGTCCCCGCAGGCAGCAGGTCATCACCCTTACTTGCATCAGCAAAGGGGTCGAAAGAGTGGAGGTTCTGGATAGCGGACATACAATACGATTCCTTGTCCTCGGTGGAAACGGCCTGCGGAAGGCGGCGGCTGGAGAAGGCGGGCAGGGGGGACGGAACATCGGGAAGCGAGGGGGCTTGAGGGGGAGGCCGCTGAGTCCTCGGTGGCGGCTCAGTGACTGGGACAATAAGTTTGTTTTTAGCAAAAGGCATAAACCGTGAGGTACCAAGAGAGATGGATGCAAGAACATCCCCCATTTAAGTGTCTGAAAAGCATGTAAGCTTTTCTTTTAAAATTTGATAACTGACTTATCAAATCTGAGAAATAGTTCTCTGGGAAAAGCTAAGAAGTACCCTAATTTACATGAAAGAAGCCTCCGAAATCACAAGTATTGATATAAAATTACCTCTGGAGTTGACATAGAAATAACTAAAAACAGAAGAACTGAACAATTGAAAACCCATTCCGGAAGGACCTGGGCTCTGTGGCAATAGGAAAGGATTTAATACAGAAAGTTATCTGTTTACAAGGTGCTGCATGTTAGCTAACCTTTCCCTTAAAAAGTTAAGAACCTGATAGGCACCAGGCTTTATAATGAATATGCTGAAGACTAGATGACAGTTGATAAATTATCTCACAATTCTAAAAGTCCTTTTTAACATAGAAGTTTGCTTCCAGCCAAATCACCAAATAAATATGAGGGGTAAATAAGAGCTCAAGTTTATCTCTCATGGGCCATTTCTTAAGAGTTACAGGATAATATGCTTCTTCAAAATGAGAAGTAAAATCAAGGAAGATGGAACCCTGAAGCAAAGAATTAGATTTTATCCCATGCATCCCCAAGAGCATGGTGAAGAGAAATGCCCACCTGGTAAATCACTTAAAGTGGGGGGCTACCATTCTAGATTGGATCAGACAAGAAGCCTTCAAGTTCAGATGACATTCAGGTGGGAATCTGAGAGAATATCTGCTCTGTCTCAGGGCACTCAAGGGTTTCTTTCCCAACCCTGGGACATTGTAGGTGTGCATTAATTATCAACACACAGAACACAATCCAAGTAAACAAAATAATGATTATTAGCTCCAAAGAAAACAAATTAGCACAGGAAAAAAAAACACTGATTACTATATGATTGAGCCCTGGTGATGTTCTCAGAGTTATAATAAATACTATTGATTGATCACTTAATCGTGCTCATGGGGAACCTGCCCATGGAGCAAGAGGCAGTTGTAGGAAGAGATCAAGGGAATGCTACATGGTTCAATGTCAGAAAAAGCTGTCTGTGAGGGTCATGTAATCTCGCCATACTATTCAATCGATGCTGATCAAATAACCAGAGAAACGGGATTCTATGAAGGAGAAGGCCGCATCAGGATTGGAGGAAGTCTTATTAACAACCGCAATATGCAGATGACACAACTCTGCTTGCTGAAAGTGAGGGGGACTGGAGGTGTCTCCTGATGACGAGTTTGCAGTCTTCAGTGTGGATGACAGCTCAATGTAAAGAAAACCTAACGCCTCACAACTGTACCAATAGGTACCATCATGATAAATGGAGAAAAGTTTGAAGTTGTCAAGGATTTGTCTTGCTTGTACCCACAATCGATGCTCCTGGAAGCAGCAGTCAGGAGAGCAAATGATGCATAACATAGGTGAATCCGCTGCACAAGACCTCCTTAGATGATTGAAAAGCAAGGAGGTTTGAGGACTAAGTGGGTGCCTGGCTCAAGCCACAGTATTTCAATGATCTCATGTGCATGTGAATGTTGCACACTGACTAAGAAAGACTGAAGAAGAATTGATGTATTTGAACTAGGACGCTGACAAAGACCATGGAAAGTACCACGGACTGCCAAAGGGACAATCAAGTCTGCTCGAGAAAAGTCGAGTCAGCATGCCCCTTGGAGGCAAGGATGATGAGACTTAGCCTCACATACTTCAGACAGGTTGTCAGGAGAGAGCGTACCTGGAGACATCCAACATGCTAGTACAAATGGAGGGAGAGTGAAAACGAGGACGGCTTACAAGAAGATTGACACAGGACTGTAACAATAAGCTCAAACATAAACACAAGGTCACTGTACATCAGAACCAGCTCTATGGCACCTTACAGCGTACATTTCTCTAACAAAAATCATGACTGGGAAGATAGAATGAAAGTGGGTGGTGTGCAATGTGTGGGTTTATATGCCAGCAATCTAAAATTTCATCTTCCAAAGGTGGAATTTAAGATATAGATGCAGTGCAGCGAATAACTTGACATGGCCTTTCAAGCCATAGTACTCGTGCCTGGTCAGATTACAAGGTGCTTCTGGTGCACCAAGAGGACTGAATGGTGTACTAGTAATGCAAATCAGGTTTATGAAATCGTTGTGTGGTGGGACCATGGAAATAGGTACTTGGGTATAAGCCAACCCGAATATCAGCCGAGGCATCTAATTTTACCACAAAACTGCATAAAACATGGACTGAAAAACTCGGCTTATACTCAAGTATAAACGGTATATGAAACTCACAAGAAGGTATCCTAGTGGTGCAGTGGGTAAAGCATTGGACTTCGAATCACAAAATCAGCCTTTGAAAGACCAGTCACTCACCGGGAGAAAGCTGAGGCTTTCTACTCCCAGAAACAGTTAGAGCATCTGAAGCCCTCAATGGCAGTTCTAGACTGTTCTATCGGGTCTCTGGGTCAGAAGTTTCACTAAACGAAGCTGACAAGCGGGCACCAGGCACGTCCAGGGGAGTTAGGGTTCTAGGTGACTCCCTCCCAGCAAGTCGACTCCGACTCACGGCGACCCTGTGAGTCAACAGTTCCATCTTCCCTAAGACAAATGCCTCATTTTCATAGTGCTGGGTCCTGACCTGGAGACAGAGCACATCCTGTGGACCAATGAGAGAAGACTGCAGGCAATGCCCAGGTGTTGCGGATCTCGGTACTGGTGCATTATGCTTTCTTGCTTGTGGTGCTGTGCACCCCTTTGCCTGTAATTAATCTTTCATGAGCGTACCTTGTTGGAATCCTGTGAATCCTTTCAATTATCTGACCGCGAGTAATTGCTCCCCCACATGGCGGCCAATCAGATTTGGTCATTAACACAGTAGAAATCCCCTCTGGACACTGCTAGAAATAACTAGGTTGAACTTTACAAGGCTTTGGAGTTTCCACACTGGTAGGTGTGAGCAAAAAAAATTAAGTTATAGGTATCAGATGTTCGTGGTCTTTGTTCCTTCTTATAGGTGATCAGGAGACTGTTTTAAATGATATAATTTGTCAGAAATGTAGGTTAGAGAGATCATTTGTGTCCAAATCTTTGGAAAGACAGTTTTATTCTCGAAACCTCGTGTGTCTCCTCTGTAAAATAGGAAGTAGTACAGAATTTACATCGTAGGGTCACGGTGTATAATATGAGGGGAACCGAGGCGGTTAGTGGGAAACTGGAACTAAAACATAAATGGAATGTTTCCATGAATTGTTGAAACCCCTGTACACGTAATGCCCACCCAACCAACCCACAGCTGTCGGGATGATTCTGACTCCTGGCGACCCTATGGGCCTGGGTAGAAATGCCCCTGTGGGTTTCCAAGACAATAGTTCATCACAGGAGCAGAGGCTTTGTCTTTGTACCATAGCGGCTGGTGATTTTGAACTGCTGGGCTTTCAGATAGCAGCCCTCCCCCCCCGCCCCAGCCACCAGGCCGCCGAGAGTCCAAAGCACTGTACCACCAGAACTCCCTCACATGCAAAAAGCAAGGACAAGTTGAGCATGATGTAAGAATGCCGTAAATATTAGCTGTTGTCATTTATTCTCTCTACAACCCAAGATTCCTGTCAAATGTGAACTTTCAAACAAATCTGGGTAGTGTATTACTTTACAGATCTTATTACCAGGCTTATATGTTTTCATTATGCTCAGTAACAATGTCTCACTTACTCTTCAACTTTGTGTCTATTTTATGTTCCTTTAATGATAATTCCCCTAAACACATGGATAGAGAACTGTAACTTCCAACCTCCAATTATAGTAAATACCGTATGTGCACCATTGGAAAGTTTATCTCTTATTAAAAAGCCTGTATTTTCTTTCTGTACATGACATATGCTCAGTAGAAAATTATGAATGTGTTTATTGGGCCACTAACTCACATTTCTTCCCTGGTTGTTAATCACGGTTTCTAATCCCAATGGTATAACTAGTTTTCTAGCAGCCTTCTCATCTAATGTTCTGAATTTATAGTCCGTTCTTACAGCTAGAACGTGAAAGAGCTAGGGCTGAAATTCAATTGAATTCATATTAGTGCTGAAATTGTATGAATATTTAGATGACATCATATATGTCTGGGGGAGAAGTTACCCTTTACGGTAGTAATACTAGCTTGTGAAGACATTAACAAATTACAGAAACTACTCAAATCAATTTATAGCTCAATGTTGTAGGAAAGGCAAACAAATGTAAGATAGTCATTCTACCAATGGGTTAGTGGTAAAATGGAGCTCAGAGATACTTGAATTTTTTTATCCATAAAGACTTGAAGTCCCATGTACCTGGAATACCCTCCAAACACAGCACACTGCTGTAGCCAAAGGTTTTTGAAATGGATTTCCTTTCCAGAAAACTCAAATAAATAAGCAAACAGAAAATTATTGTTGCTCCTGCCTGATGCTCATCATCTGTGCATCACCCTCTTATTTGCATATATTAATAATCACTTAGAGGAAGCATCACCTCAATTAGGAAGAACGGAGAAGATAAATCAGTTCCCACCATCAGTACTCCCCTATGTTTGCCAAAATCAACAGACATGCTTACAATGGTGCTCAGTGAATCTTTTTTTCCCCCAAACATTTTATTAGGGGCTCATACTACTCTTATGACAATCCATACATACATAATTTTGTAAAGCACATTTGTACATTAATTGCCCGCATCAATCTCAAAACATTTGCTCTTCACCTAAGTCCCTGGCATCAGGTCCTCATTTTCCCCCTCCCTTATGAGCCCTTGATAATTTATAAATTATTATTTTGTCATGTGTTGCCCTGTCTGACTTCTCCCTTTACCCACTTTTCTGTTATCCATTCCCCAGGGAGAAGGTCACATGTAGATCCTTGTAATCAGTCCCCCCCTTTCCAACCCACACTCCCTCCACCCTCCCAGTAACACCACTCACACCACTGGTCCTAAAGGGATCACCAACCTGGATTCCCTGTGTTTCCAGTTCCTATCTGTATCAGGGTACATCCTCTGATCTAGCCAGACTTGCAAGGTAGAGTTGGGATCATGATAGTTGGGGAAGGAAGCATTTAGGAAATAGAGGAAAGTTGTATTTTTCATCGTTGCTATTTCATACCCTCCTCCCCAAGACTGCAAGACCCTTCTGTAAGGGGATGTCCAGTGGCCTATAAATGGGCTTTGGGTCTCCACTCCTCAGTAACCCCCTCATTCACTATGGTAAGATTTTTTGTTCTAATGATGCCTGATACCTGATCCCCCCGACACCGTGTGATCGCACAGGCTGGTGTTCTTCTTCCATGTGGGCTTTGTTGCTTCTGAGCTAGATGGCTACTTGTTTACATTCAAGACTTTAAGACCCTAGACTCTATCTTTTGATACCCGCACACCATCAGCTTTCTTCGCCACAATTGCTTATACACCCATTTGTCTTCAGCAATCATATCATGGAGGTGAGCACACAATGACATGATTTTTTGTTCTTTGATGCCTGATAACTGATCACTTTGGCACCTCATGATCACACAGGCTGGTGTGTTCTTCTATGTGGGCTTTGTTCCTTCTGAGCTAGATGACCACTTGTTTACCTTCAAGCCTTTAAGACCCCAGACACTATCTCTTTTGATAGCCGGGCACCATCAGCTTTCTTCACCACATTTGCTTGTTCACCCGCTTTGTCTTCTGCGGTTGTGTCAAAAAGGTGAGCATCATAGAATGCCAATTTAATAGAAGAAAATATCCTTGCATTGAGGGAGTGCTTGAGTGGAGGCCCAATATCTTTCTGCTACCTTAAAACTAAACCTATAAATACATGCACATAGATCTATTTCCCCATCCTCATATATAAATATATTTGCATATGTACATGCTTTTATTTAGACCTCTATAAATGCCCTTTGCCTCATAGCTCTTTCCTCTATTTTCTTTGACTTTTCTCTTGTCCCACTATCATGCTCAGTCTTCTTTTGGGTTTCAGTAATTCCTCTTGGTTACATTACCCTTAATCACGGCCTACCAGGCCTCCTACACCTTCCTCACCACCGATTTGGATCACTTGTTGCTCCCTTGTCCCTGGGTCTGTTAACACCACTACCTCTCCCCCTGCCCCCTCTCCCATGTGCCCCTGGAACTCTCTGTCCCTTTGTTTTCTCCTCCAGATTGTTCATCCAGTCTATCTTATTTAGACAGATCTACGGAGATAATAACATGCACAAAAACAAGACAGAGCAAAACCAAACAATATACAACAAAAACAAACCAATGACAAAAACCAAAACACAATAAGAAAGAAAAGTTTGTAGTTAGTTCAAGGACTGTCTGTTGGCCCTTAGGAGTGTTTTCCAGTCCAGTCTGTTGGGGCACCATGCCCTGGCCCCAAAGTCCACCTTCAGCATTTCCTGGGGACTCTGTCATTCCATTTCCTTGCTGTGCTGTTGCCCCCCCTTAGTGTTTTGCCTTGGTGTGTTGGGATCAGATCGGGTGCAATTCCCACACTGTGTCTCTGTTGTTGTCCCCTGTAGGGCTATGGGTCAGTGAGGGAAGTCGTGTCTCATAGTGGGGCCGGCCATGTGGTCCTCTCTGTGGACCGGCTGCTCTAATCGGGAACATCATCCTCAAAGCCTGGTGGGCCAGGATGTGCTCCACTCACTCCTGCCTCCTCCCCCTTCATCTGCTCCCATGTGCTCTGATCAGATATGTCGCTCTCCCGGAGCTGCAGATTCAATACTGTCCTTTAAATAAAATCTGCGGGGAGGGGCAGGTGTCCACTTAGTAGTTGGGATTGAGGCCAGCCCCTCAGACCTCTCCACTGGTTCTCTACTCCACGATGGCATGTTGCATTCACATCTTGGAGCACTGGGTTGAAGTCTGGTCCAACTTTCCCTGTGGCAATATAAACAATACCCTCCCCTTGGGTGGGTTAGTGCCCTGTGACCCCACTACCCATTTCTTTTTATTATTATTATTATTTCTCTCCCCACCTCCTTTATAGTTTGCTATCCTATGTATCTCTGTATGTGGTCCGGTCCCTGCCATATTACCTGGTCCTCACCCTAAGAATATTTGTATACAGTAGCTTTTCCCTTATTCCCCTTTTGCATTTTTTTTGAAGCTTACCTCAGCACTCATGTTGTACTTGTCCTTTTGTGCTTGACTTACTTCACTTTAGCATGATTTCCTCCAGTTCTTCGCATGCGGTGATGTGCTTCATACTTTCATCACTCCTTTTTAGCGATGTATAGGACTCCGTTGTATGTATATACCACAGTTTTTAATTCAGTCGTCAGTTGATGGAAATTTGGATTGCTTCCAGCTCCTTGCAATTGTGAACTGTGCCGCAATGAACATTGGAGCACAGATGTCTGGCCTTGGTTTGTTTCTTGCCTCTTCTGGGTATATGCCCAGTAGGGAGATTGCTGGGTCATATGGTAACTCTATTTCTATCTGTTTTAGATATTGCCAGATCAATTTCCACAGTGGCTGTACATACTTACAAGTCCACCAGCAGTGGATGAGAGTTCCTGTCTCCCCACAGCCCCTCCAACACTTGTTGCTTTCTGATTTTTTGAATTGGGCTACCTTTGAGGGTGTCAGGCAGTACCTCATTGTTGTTTTAATTTGCATTTCTCTTATGGCTAAAGATCGGGAACATTTTCTCACATGTTTGTTGACTATTCGGATTTCTGCCCCTGTGAAACTTCTGTTCAAGTCCTTTGCCCACCTCTCAAGTGGGCAATTAGTTTTTTACTTTTTGAAATCTAGCAGAGTATTACAGATTTTAGTAATAAGGCCTTTGTCTGATGTGTCATTGCTAAAGATGTTTTCCCAGTCTGTGGACTCTCTTATTACTCTCTTGGCGAATTCTTTAGATGTACACAAGTATTTTATCTTCAGTATATCCCATTTGTCAATTTGTGCCTCCTCTGTGTGTGTGTCCTTCCCTATTTCTGATAGCCTATGTATTCCCTGTGCCAACGTTCTCAAGTTGGTCCCAATTCCCTCATTGATGGGCCTAATAGTTTGGGGTTTGACTTCAAGATCTGTGATCCACCTTGTGTTTATTCTTGGGCATGGAGTGAAATAAGAGTCTTGCTTCATTTTTCGGCAGGTAAATATCCATTTTTTCCAGCACCACTTGTTAAAGAGGGCATGTGCTTCCCATTGGATAGTTTTTTGGGGCCCTTATCAAATATCAGTTGTCTGTATGCTGATGATTTTATATCTGGGTTTTCAGTTCTTTTCCATTGGTCTGAGTATCTGTCATTGTACCAATACCATGCGGTTTTGAGAACTGTGACTGTGCAGTATGTGCTAAAGTCAGGTAAAGCAAACCCTCCCACTGTGTCCTTCTTGAGGAGTTCTCTGCTAATTCTGGGCTTCTTCCTTCTCCATATGAAGTTGGTAATCAGTTTTTCCATTTCTTTGAAGAAAGATGAGGGTAATTTTATTGGGATTGCATTAAATTTATATAGTACCTTTGGCAGAACTGACATCTTGACTATATTGAATCTTCTGATCCACGGGTGCTCAGTGAATCTTAATGGAAATTTAAGTCCATAAGAGGGGCACCAGGGGATATGCCTGTCTTAGAGAAAGTTATTTCACTTTTATCAGTGACTAGATAATGTGGGGCAACCTGCCATTGGGGCAAAAATGCTAAGTATTATTTAAATAGATCCCCAAGGGAAGAACACACCCCATATTATGTTCCTAATTGGGAACTTTTGACCTAGCTTCTATCCAGCCTGTGGTGACCCAAACCTCATGCTGCAACCAACCAGGACTCCAGATTTTTGTCCTTTTGAGGCACACATGTCTTCCATAGGCACCCAGGAAGATCTGGTCTGGACATCCTCCTAATTGAACTGGACTTTACTTTAACACACTGCAGCACATTAAAAGAGCCGAGACACTCCTTGTGTCTTAAGGCTGAGATGCTCTAGTGTAGGAAGAAACAAATGCCTACTCTCCCAAAGTTTTGGATTTGGAAGTCATTGGACTTTGATTCAAATTTCTTGCTTTGTGGGTGCCCCCAAACGGTAATTACAGACTAACATATGTTTGCTATTTTCATATTCTCTGTGCTTTGTTGTGACCTCTTAGTGTACCAGGCAGACTTCTTTCTGCCTTCGTGAATGAGTATTATTCAAAGGTTTTCCCTATTTCCAGTCATCAAAGTTTGCATAGATAATGGCCAGTCACTTCAGCTTTTAATCTGAACAAGTCAAGAACCCATGCATTTTAGTTTGAAAAGCTGTCCTGTACAGATAGATAGCCATTCCTTTTCTGAACACTATTTTAAATTCTATTCTATTAAATTAATGACACTATCAAAGGAGTCCTGGTGACATCATGGTTACACACTGGGCTACTAACCAGAAGTTCAGCAGTTTCAAACCACCCACTGCTCAACAGGAAAAAGAGAGAGCTCTCTACTCCCATAAAACCTTGCAGTCTTGGAAACCCACAGGAGCATTTCTGCCATGACAATACAAGAAAAAGTGACCTGTTCCATGTGTGTGTACCGTCACTGGAGATCTGCAGCTGCAGTTGTTTGCCATTTTAAGATAGATGTATCCTGTGTAAACATCGTCGTCCAAAACGAAAAGGAAATTCATGAAGCTGTCATGGTAGCTCCACCAGCATACATAACCACCTTCCACTTTTTGAGAAATATCTTATTTTGAATTAAAAATCTAGGAGTTTTTTGGTTGTCAAACAAGTAGCCATCTACTTGGTTAAGACCACGTGAAATAAGTACCTTTCCTAGTTCAGAAAAGGAAAGTCTATAGGTACAGGACAGCTTTTCAGACGAAACTTCATGCATTCTTGACTTGCACACATTAAAAACTTAAGTGGCTGGCCATTAGCCATGCCAACACTGTGGACTGGACCTAGGGAAAGCCTCCCAATAATGCTCATCCACAGAGGCAGAAAGAGGTCTGCCTGGACTGCAAGAATTGTAAATGATAAAATCCAGTCCCAGAGGGGGGGATGATGTTAGAACTTAAATCGGAACCCCTAGTTTGCAGAGTGCTGAAACTGAGAATAGTGAGAACCCAAAACCCATTTGCAGGGTCCCCGTATGGTTAAGGCGATGGTAAAGGCCCTCTGACTACAGAGCAGAGATGGGAAGGATCTTGTCACACACGGGGCACTGTAGGGTGGATTACTGTGGCTATAATTAAGTCAAAATGCCACCAATCTTCCTCTTAGTCCAATGTGCCATTGGCCTGCTGTTAACATTTCTGCTTTGTTTTCTACTGAGGTTTCTCTGTTTCATTCTGTCACTGTCGTTGAGCCGTGTGTGTGTGTGTGTTCTGCCTTGATTTCATGTTTTCCTATGTGTGAAACCCACATTAAGTAAACATAGAGGAATCACAGGATTAAGAGTGTCAAAAAAATAGGGCAAGGAGGCTGGAGGGAGAGGGGGAAGCTAACAATGAGTACAAGAAAGAAGAAATGTTTCTGAATTGATTGTGATGGTCACATAACCTTTAAGAATGTGATTGAACTATGGAAATATATGATATGTGAATTATGTCAGTGAGTCTGCTAAAAATAAATAAGCTAATTTTAAAATGCAGCCTTAATGTAGGTATAGAGTGTAATACATGTAACACAAAAAATGTACATATTCATTGACTATGTTATTGGGTAAGGCTCTTACTCACCAGCGTAAGCTTGTGGGGAGTCAAAAGTTAAGTGTGATTTTTCTACTATGCAGGAATTAGCACCCCTAACTCTATTTTTATGCAAAGGACAACTATATCTCCAAGTATATCTTTTGCGACTACTTGTGCAAAAGTCAAAGAATCCTGCATAGCAGTCATTTAGGACTATGTTATCATTGTCATGTAGAGACATGCCAAAAATATAGTTAAAAAAATAATTCTCCTGAAGTTCCATGGGCAGCAGGGACCCCTGTGCCAATGAGCACAGGGAAGTCTGTGTAGAGTAAAGGAAAGATAAGCAGCTCTTAAAGATAGAGTTTAAATTTGTGGAAGGAAGACAAAAGGATCCTCTGTTCAGGCAAAAGGGTTTGACGTAGGAGATTATCAGGTGAGTAGATGTGTTCAAGTGATGTAAGTGGAACTGAGTGTTCCCATTCATAAAAGTAAGGCTGTGAAAGGTAAATTGTGGGCTAAGTGAGGAAGGCCCTGGAGTTCCAATTAGGGAGAATGGAGTTGATGCTAGTAACAAATATCATTTTTTAAGTATATAAAATATTTTTCTATATTGGTTTAGAATAATTTTTTCTTCAGAGTACATGCAAAGAAATTTTGCTTTGGGGTATGTTTGAAGGTAAACATTGGTAATTCAAGATTAGAAAAAAGAGAAAATATGGTATAAAGACTCCATCTGAAGGAAATGATAAAAGAGACAGAGAAAGATTTAAATACCAAAATATTTATGACAGCACTGTAAATAACATGAAAACCTGGAAATAATTTAAATATCTAACAACATGAAATTTGTTAAATTATGTATACCCAGATGTTGTAGCATTAAAAAATTTTTCCAAATTATACTCGGTGATATGTGGATATGAAGGAAGCAGACATGATTTAATATTAAATGCAAAATCCAAGCAATAAAACTGTTTACATATACATGTTCTTGCCTGATATTTAAACATTGTATCTTTCTTTATAAAATTTTAAAATGAAACCTCCACTTATGAAACAGAAAGTATTAACAGTATTACTTACATTTTTGACAAAGATGTATTATAACAAACAAGCAATTAACATCTGCTATATTTGAGGATAAGTCAAAAATATTTTTTTAAATTAGAGAAACCCTTTTAAAATTTTTAAGTTAATATTTTGAATGTGTTGGGACTTGGGTAAAAGTTTACAAAGAAAATCCATTTTCCACTCAGCAGTTTATAACATTTGCTTCTTAGAGTGCAATTCCCACAATATAACATCATTTATCTCACTTTCTCTGTTTACTATTTCTATTTCTTCTTCTCTCCTAACCCTTCCCAATTTGGTCTTTGAGTATACACTGTCCTTTTGACTTCAAATGATTGATTATTCTAAGGACTTTGTACCACTTATTGCTCCCCCCACAGACCTGTGTGCTATTTGGCTCCGCCCCCAGTCTGTCAGTTGGCCCTACGTTGGTAGCTTGTCTACTGCTGTGATGATGCTAGAATCTGTGCCACTGGCACTTAAATACCAAGAGAGTCACCCACACGGAACAGGACGCAGCAGAGCTTCTAGATTAAGAACAGACTAGGAAGAAGAAATAAGTTGTCTACTTCTGAGAGATTAGCCATTATAAACCTTGTGAACAACAGCTGTATGACTCATAAACTATGGATAGCATTGGGAAAAATAAGAATTCCAGAACATGCCCATGTGTCCATGTGGAACCTGTACATGGATCAAGAGACAGCCTTTCAAAGAGAGCAATGGGATAACGGATGCTTTAAAATCAGAGGTGTACATCAGAACTGTACCCTTCCATTATAAATATTCAATTGGTATGCTGAGGAAATAATCCATGAAGCTGGGCTATATGAAGAAGAACATGGCACCAGGACTGGAGAAAGGCTAAACCACCCTGCAGCATGCAGATTACACAATCTCGATTTCTTAAAACAAAGGGCTTGAAGCATTGAGGATAAAACATAAACACTACAGTATGGCTTTCAGAGCAACAATCTTATGATCAACAGAGCAAAGATAGAAATGGTTAAGGATTTCATTTACTTCATCCCACAAGCAACATTCATGGAAGGACCAGTCAAGAAATCAAACAACAAATTACATTGGATAAATTAGCTTCTCGAGATGTCTTTAGACTGTTAAAGAACAAAAATGTCACTCTGATGACTAAGTGAGCCTCACCCAAGTCAAGATTTTCAATCACCTCATATGTATGTGAAAGTTGGACAAAGAACATGGGAGTCAGAAAAGGAATTGAATTAAGGTGCTGAAGAATACTGAAAGTACCATGGACAGCGAGAAGAATTATAGCCAGACTGTGCCTAAGAATGAAGGATGGGGAGACTTATGTAGTACACTTCGGACATATTCTAAGAAGGGATAAATCCCTGGAGAGGGCAGCAAGTACAGGAGAGCATCAACAAAGAGAGGAAGACCCTTCACGAGATGGACTGACAGGGTTGCTGCAACACTGGGCTCAAATACAGAAACACTTGTGAGGATAAGGCAGGGCAGGGCAATGCTCTGTTCTGAGTACATAGGTAACTGATAAATGGTAACTGACTAACATGATTTGGTAGAAAGTTGACACGTGGAGTTAAGTTCAGGTCCAGATGTGACAAATAACTAAAGGCCAAATTCTTGGGGGTTTTAGCAGTCCTTATTTGACCAGTAAACCACTTAAGCACATTCACTTCATCATTTCTTCCCTTTGTCTTTTCTACTCTATGACTAGGAGGAAGTTTCAAAGTCTCTTGTGACATCCATTTTGATCTTTACTTTCTTCCTGTCTTTTTCATGACCTTTTGTTTCCTTTGTGGATGGTGTTCTTGATGGCCTGCAAGAGAACTCATTAAGTCTGCTGTCCTTAATGTTCAGTGCTTCAAATCTATTCTAGCAATATTCTCATGTGTCAGTGGGACATACAAAAGGTTGTATTTTGACTCTCGTGCATTTACTTTCATTTTCTTCAATCTGTTCTACAGGTAGCTCCTGACCTGGTGTTAGCTACTGATAGTTTCTCCATCAGTTCTTCCCACAGATGCAGTTGATTTGATTTCTATGGATTCCATCTGGAAAGTAGAGATGTACAGTCAGTGTCTGTGTTGTTGAAGAAAGGTAGATGCTTACCTCTAGTTCTTTAGTGCTTTCTCCCTCCCACTATCATGACCCCAATTCTCCTTTACAAATCGGCTAAACCAGAGCATGTACATGAGTACAGATAAGAGCTGGAAACACAGGGAATCCAGGGCAGATAAGGAGAGTAGGTCCCCTCAAGACCAATCATGAGAGTAGCAATACCAAGAGGGGAAATGGAAGGTAGAGGAATAAAGGAGAAACCAATCACAATGATCTAATTATAACCCCCTCCCAGAGGAGACATTGGTCAGTATAAGACATGGAAAAAATGTATAAATTATCAAGGTTCATGAGAGAGGGAAGGTGGGGGAGGAGAGGAAATGAGCTGATTCTAAGGGTTCAAGTAGAAAGAAAATGTTTTGAGAATGATGATGGCAACAAATGTACAAATGTGCTTGACACAATGGATGGATTGTGATAAGAGCTGCACAAGCCTCCAATAAAATGATTTTTAAAAGGGTATTTTCAATGAAAAAGTCACTAGTCTTGCAAAATCTGTCATGTGATCCCCAGCTTCTTTTCTATCACCAAGACCATAATTTCCAGCTACCGTTCCTTGCTCTTTGTTTCTAATTTTTTTTCCATTCCAGTAGCCAATAATTATCACTGCATCTTGCTAGCATGCTTGGTCAATTTCAGACTGATGATGTAGGTAGAATTCTTCACTTTCTGCATCACTAGCTCTAGTGGTTGGTATATAAATTTGAATAATGGTTATATTGATTGAGTTTCCTTGAATTCAGCTGTAACACTATCACAGACAACATTGTAGTTCAAGACAGATCTTGACATTTCCTTTTTTGATAATGAACTCAATGCCACTCTTCATTTTTTTCAACAACACAGAAGGCAACTATATACCTAGGCTTCCTCAGATGAACTACGTCTGTGGGAAGAGACAATGGAGAAGATCAAAATCAGCAGCTAAAAGCAAACCAGGACCAACGATGGAACAAACTACTAATTGTTCACATATAAGTTGAAGCTGAAGATGGAGAAAATTAAAACAAGTCCAGGAGACCCAAAATATGAACCTAAGTACTCCCACCCAAATTTCAAGACCAACTCAAGAATAGAATGGATGGATTAAAAATTAATTACAGAAAATTTTATGAACTTTGAGGTGATATTGAGGATATCATTCATGTAGAAAACAAAAGGTCATTAAATATACAGGAAAGAAAAGATCAAGATGAATGTCAAAGAGACTCTGAAACTTGCTTTTAATCAGAGTAGCTGAAGCAAATGGAAGAAATAATTAACTCAAAGAACTGAACAGAAAATCTCAAAGGGCAGCTCAAAAGGATAAAGCAAAATATTATAATGAAATGTGCAAAGTTAGAAAGCTAGAGTTAGAAAAGCAAAGGGAAAATAAATAGACAAAAAGAAAACCAAAAGTCAGAACCTACTCGGTGTGTCTTAAACGGAAAGAACTCAAGAGAAACTTAAGCCTTGAGTTGAAACATTGAAAGATTCTATGAGTAAAACATAGAACGATTCAGGAAGCATCCAAAGATGAAAAGAATAAGCCGAGTCACTCTACCAAACAGAAGTAAACAGTCCACCATTCCAGTAGTTAGCATATGAGCACGAACCAGCGGTGCTGAAGGAAAAAGTCCAAGGTGCCCTGAAAGCATTAGGACAAAATCAAGACCCCAGGAGTTGGTGGAATGCCAACTGCAATGTTTCAACAAGCTGATGAAGCCCTGGAAGCACTCAGTCATCTATGTCAGGATATTTGGAAAACTGCTACTTGGCAAATTGAGGATGTAACTATAGAACAAGGTGTATCAATCCTGATATCAGATTACTATTGTCTCAAAGCAGAGAATACCCGAAATGCTTACTTGTGTTTTGTTGACTATGCAGACATTTGACTACATAGATCAAAACCAACCTTGGATAACTGTGAGAAGAAGATGAACATTTGAGTATACTCATGGGGAACTTGTACATGGATCAAGAGAGAGTTGTACAAACTGAACAAGGGAATACTGCATACTTTAAAGTCAGGAAAGGTGTAGTTTCCTCTCATTATGCTTATTTCATAATTAGGAAATAGTTAAAGAAGCTGAATTATATGAAGAAGAATGCAGCATCAGAATTGGAAGAAGACTTATTAACAATCTACTATATGCAACTGACATACCCTTGCTTACCGAAAGGAGTTGAAGCACTTGCTGTGGAGATCAAGGATTGCAGTGCTGAGTGTGTATTACATACAATTCAGTATAAAGAAAACAAAAATCCTCACAACTGGACAGATAGATAACATCACGATAAACAAACAAAAGAAAGACCAAAGTTGTCATTAATTTTGCTTGCTTGGGGGGTTCACCATAAATGCTCATGGAAGCAGTAGTCAAGATATAAACCACGCATTACAATGGGCAAATCTGCGGCTTCTGTAGAGTATTGAAAAGCAAGTATGTTAATTTGAGGAATAAAGTGTGCCTGGCTGAAGCCATGGTATTTTCAATAACTTCATATGAAAGTAAGGAGACTGAAGGAGAATCCCTACATTTGAATTATGGTTCTGGCAAAGAATTTTGGGGTACCATGGACTGCCAAAAGAGCAAACATCTGTCTTGGAAGTACAGTCAAAATGCTCCTTAGAGGCAAGGACAGAGACACTTTGTCTAATGTACTTTAGGCATGGTATCAGGAAAAACCAATCTCTGGAGAAGGCCATCATGCTTGACAACATGGAGGAACAGAGAAAAAGAGAAAGGCTCTCAATGAGCTAGATTGACACAGTGGTTGCAATAACGGGTTCAAACATAAGAGCAGTTGCAAGAATGGTGCAGGTCCAGTCAGCGTTTCTTTCTGTCGTCACACGGGATTACTATGAGGTGGAATCAACAGGAAGGCACCTAACAATAGCAGCATTACCTGTGCCATAGAGGAACCCCCGGTGCTTCTCTCCCGGAGATGCGGAGGGATTTTAATCACCAATGTTTTAGTTGGGAGCTGAGTGCTTGACCATTGGTGCTACCAGGCCCCTTGGTTTCTACAAGACTGTTTCTAAATGTTCATGGAAAACCGGAATTTAAAAAAAACTGGAATATAGCCATAAACTTCTTGAAGTTCCCTCATTTCGTAACTCTTGCCAGAAAACTGAAGCTTGGTGGTTTTTGCTTTTTTGTCCTTGGGGTCAGTAATAAGAATGCACCGTGGTTCTCAGGAAACTAGTCACTTCACTAACTCAACAGTCAGAGAAGCAGGTACAGTGCTGGTAGCCACCACTTAGTCAGACCCCGGCCTGTGGCGCCCCGTGCACAAGGACATCAGGCTAGGATTGATATCGGTTTCATTAGCTAATTCTTCAGCAACAGATCACTAAGCCTTTCTCCCCCTAATCCATCTACTTCAGCTGAAAGCTCCAAAAAAACCTGTTCAGCATCATAACAACACCCGCGCCTCCCCCTGAGAGACAGATAGGCAGGTAATGGCTATGCTAAGGTGCACTGGCTGGGAGCCAGAGCTGGAAGTGCGTTCTGCCACAGAACCCCTCTGCACCCTATCATTTCTAGCTAAGAAAATTCTCAGACCACAGGTCAGGTGGGGGGAAAACCAAACCATTTTCCTTTGTTACCTTGAAATCAACCCAAATCTTACTCTCTTACTCTAAGCTCTCATGGAGAACTTACAATACTTACAATAAGTTTACTTGCTTATAGTAAATTTACTCCGGGACGTTCCTAGACTTTCCTCCCAGAGTTAAGTCCGGGTCTTAGAGGGAACGGCTCTGATCGCCAGTTTTCCATTGTGTGGTATGTGTGGTGCCTTCAAGTGCCTGGTTCTTCTCGTCCTGTGCAGACGTAGAGGCCCGCGAGAGTTCCCGGGCTAACAGTAGTGCGCAAGCCGGGGAGGGCCGTGAAGAATGTCCCCCAGCCCTCCCGCCGTCAGGGACAGGACCCAGAGCCCCTTTAGGCAACACCTCTGTAACTTCTTCAGCCTTTCCAGATGACTTGAGCTACTATAATACAAGTAACACACATGTGCCATTTTACCCAACAAAAATTTGTTTTCTCCAAGTTGATGAGACTGGAAGTACAGATTTAGGGTGAAAACCCCAGGGGATACTGTCCCTTTGTTTCCGCTTTTATAGGAGGTCCCTGAGTTACTGTTCCTGGGTAACCTTCTTGTAATGTGAACTCTCTTTTCCTCCATCTCTTCTTGTTCGCATGCTTGTTGAATCTCTGGTGTGAGCTACGCAGTGGTTGTTAACCACAATGTCAGCGATTCTAAACCACCAGCTCCTCCGACCACAACTTGTCTGCCAGTGTGTCATCCTGTGGTAGCTTATGTGTTTCTTCTATGCTGGAAGCTCCATCAGTGGTACTGCATATGCCAGCAGGGTCACCCAAAGTGAACAGGTTTCTGTGGAGCCTCCTGAGTCAAAACAGACAAGGAAGAAGGGCTCGGCTCCCCATTTTGGAGGAAGGAGCCACTGGCAACCTTATGCACAACTTCAAAGCCCTGTCAGACACTGAAGGCTGAAAGGGAAGCAGAACATTGTTGGAGACAACTCCAGAAGATGGTCCCTCTAGTTGGAAGGCACATGAAATGTGACTGAGAAGGAGCTGATTTCTCAGAGTGGAGTTGATAATGGTGACATGAATCTAGCAAACTCAAGGTCCAGAGAAATAACTGCAAAAAATATTTGCAGTATGAATCTACGAAACTGGAAGTGGCCAAAAATGAAATAGAATGCATAAACATTGCTATCCCAGTGAGCTGAAATGGACTGGTATTGGCCATTTTACATCAGAAAAATCACATGGTTAACTATACCAGAAACAACAATTGAGAGTAATGGCATGGCATTTACTATCAAAAGGGACGTTGAAAAATCCATTATTAAGTAAAATGCTGCTTGCAATAGGATATATCTATCCACTTTCAAGGAAATCCAATCAATACAACTATTATTCAAATGTATGCACTAACCACAAAAGCTATTAAAGAGAATAGAGGAATTCTACCAAGGACTTCCGTTAGAAACTGATCAACATGCACTCAAGATGAATCAATAATTATTGGCATTTGGAATGCCAAAGTTGACCAAAAAGGAAGAAACAGATGTTGGACAATATAGACTTGGTGAAAGAAATGAAGCTGGAGAAATTTGCATGATAAAAATGTGCAAGACCAATGACTTTTTCATATCAACAACACGTTTTACAGCAACACAAAAGGTGACTATACACCTGGACTTCTCCAGGTGTAATAAAAAGAAATCAAATAGACTATATCTGTGGAAAGAGATGAAGGATACGATCAATGTCAGCAGCTAAAACCAGGTCAAGGACTGACTGTGAAGTGAACCACCAATTGTTCATATGTAAATTCAGATTGAAGTTGAATAAAATGAAAACAAGTCCAGGAGAACCAAAACATGACCTTGAGTTTGTCCCACCTGAATTTCAAGAGAATCTTAAACCCAGATTTTAAGCATTGAACACTAATGACAGAAGACAGGTGGACTGTGGGCTGGCAATGAAGAACATCACTCATGAAGAAAGAAAAAGAGCATTTAAAATACAGGAAAGAAAGAAAGGATCATGTAGATGTCAGAAGAGACTCTTCAACTTGCTCTTAAAAGCAAATGGAAAAAAGGATGAAGTCAAAAAGATGAATAGAAAATTTCAAGGAGCCGCACAAGAAGACAGAGCCAGATATTGTAGTAAAATGTGCAAATACTTAGCATTAGGAGACCAAAATGGAAGACCACTCTCAGCCTGTCTTAAACTAAAAGAACTGAAGAAAAAAATTAAACCTTGAGTTGCATTCTTGAAAAATTCGATGGGCAAAATATTGAATGACGCAGGAAATATCCAAAGAAGATGAGAAGACTGCACAGTCACTGCACCAAAGAACAAGTCAACAGTCCACCATTTCAGGAGGTAGCAAAGGGGCAAAAACCAATGGTGCCGAAGGAAGAAGTTCGCGTTGCACTGAAAGCATTAGCCCCAAAACAAAGTTCCAGGAATTGGTTGGACACCAATTGAAACGTTTCAACAAGCTGATGAAACACTAGAAGCACTCACTCGGCTATGCCAGGAAATTTAGAATACAGCTACTTGGCCCACTGGCTAGAAGAGATCCCCATCTGTGCCTACTCCAGAAAAAGGTGACCCAACAGAATGCTCTATAGAACAGTAGCATTGATATCACCTAAAAGCACATTTTTTCTTAAGGTAACCCAACAGTTACAGCAGTACATTGATATGGAACTGCCAGAGGCTCAGGCCAGATTCAAAAGAGGAACTTGGACATGGATCAGTAGGCAATTATGGGAACAGTATCAGTTTTAGTGCAAGAATTAAAATCAAGAGAGGTGTGCATCAGGGTTCTATCCTATCACCACACTTATTCAATCTGTATGATAAGCAAATCATCAGAGAAGCTGGTTTATATGAAGAAGAATGTGGCATCAGGATCAGAGGAAGGCTTATTAACAATATGCAGATGATAGAACTTGGCTTGCTGAAAGGGAGGAGGAATCGAGGCACTTGATGACAGGCAACATAAATGGAGAAAACATGAAAACTGTCAAGGATTTTGTATGGTTTGGATCCACAATCAATGTTCACGAAAGCAGCAGTCAAGCGTTCAAAAGACACGCTGCATTAGGTAACTCGGCTACACAAGACCTCTTCACGGAAATGAAAAGCAAGGATGTGACTTTGGGGATGAAGGCATCCCTGCCCCAAGCCATAGTCTCATAGGCATGTGAAAAATTTGGGATGTGGAATAAGGAAGAGTGAAGGAGAATCGCTGCACTGGAATTGTGCTGCTGGAGAAGAATACTGAAAGGACCACGGACTACGAAAACTACACAAAAATCTCTCTTGAAGGAAGTTCAGCCAGAGTGCTTCTCACGGGCAAGGTTGGCAAGGCTTCATCCGACTCACTTTGGACATATTGTCAGGAGACACCAGTCCCTAGAGAAAGACAACATGCTCAGTAAAGTGGAGGGGCAGCAAAAAAGAAGGCTCTCCGTGTGATGGACTGACTCAGTGGCCGCAACAAGGGGCTCAAGCACAGGAACAATTGTGAGGATGGTGCAGGGCCAAGTGATCTTTTGTGTGGAAGGTTGTGATGGGTTGAAATGGGCTCGATGGCTTCTAAAAACTTAAGTGAAAGAGAAAGTGAAGGTTTTCTATTCTCATAAAGAATTACACTCTCGGGCTCAAGTTAAAAAAATGTTTTGAAAATGATGATGGCAACATATGTACAAATGTGCTTGACACAATGGATATATGTATGGATCGTGATAAGAGCTGTGCAAGCCCCCAATAAACAGATATAAAAAGAAAACACCACGGCTTGGGTCTGGTTCACTGCAGTTCTCAAAAGGACATCGTTGCTCTTCCGTATTGTAGGAAAAGGTTTTGTGTAGCAGATCTGGACAATAAAACACGTCTTCTGCTTCCAGAATTGGATTGATTAGGGATTCAAATAAAATAATATCCTTATAAATTAAAAAATAATTATAGTCTCAGGAACTCCCAGTGGCGGTTCTACTCTGTCGTAAAGGATTGCTATAAATTGATATCAACTGGATTACGGGAAGTTTTTTTATGGGTTTCTATCTCAAGAATAAAGACATACCCCACACTCATTCTGCCTCATTAGCATAAAGACATTAATCCATTCAAAAATGGGATTATACCCATAGGTATAACAAACCCAACCCACTGTCACATCTGAGCCATAAAGATCCTATTCGAGAGAGAAGAGCTGAAAGCCAGGACATCTGCGGCTGAGCATCTTGACTCTGACATGGAGAGCTTAGAACTGCAGCTCTTTCCATCATCAGTCCTACACGAAACCCCCGGCGCCAGGGCAAGGAATAAGATGTCACGCATATTCTGTGGGGGACGGGTGGAGACACCATTCCACCCACATCTCCAGAAACCATTCTGTTTCCTCAGGAAAGTGCAGGGCAATATCACAGAAGCCTAACGCCCAGAGTACCGTGACCAATGGCAGCACAACTTGGACCCTCAAGCAGCTTCTGCTTTCTACTCCACAGAATTTCCACCTGCCTGCACTGAGAGACGAGGGGAAGTCTCAACAAACATCACAAATCACCACCTCCGGAAGGCATCCTGTCACCGGGTTGCTAGAATTATGGGTCAATTCAGAACCAATGTGTGTCGATACATGAGATCTCAAACATGTTTCCTTTTTCTTGCTCCTTAATGATGGGTCAGATGGCGGGGAGTTGAAAAGGAAAGATAACCTCTAGCTAAGGGGGTAACCATGTGTGTGCTTCTTTTTTTTCAGGAAGGGAACAAATAAAGGAGGAAGCATGGCTCTGTTGAGTCCGTTTTGACTCACCGTGTCTCTGTGTGTCCCAGAGTAGAACTAGTGACCCAGTGGTTCAGTGCTTGGCTGCTGGTCATTTGAGCCCACCAGCATTCTGGGAGAAATCCAGGGAGGAAGCGGCATTCTGCTTCCATGGGGAACTAGATCCTTGGAAGCCTTATGTGGCAGTTCTACTGTCTTACAGGGATTAACCAAATGGCATTGAGGTGGGTTTTTTGGTTTGGGGATATTTGTCTTTGGATCTTTGTGGATAGAAGTCTTTGTTTTGAGAGCCCTTTGGGCAGATTCAAACTGGCAAACTTTCAGTTAGCAGCAAACACAAACCATCTGCACTACCCAGGGTCGTGGGAAAGGAAAAAGACCTTGTTCTTTAACGGATGAACCTACAAAGTTTGCCCGTTTAAAACAAGGAATCCGGAGGCCCTCAGAAAATGTGGAAGAGCATTTATTTATCATCCAATTCTAGGCCTCCAGTGAGTGTGAAAGAGCGAGCTGAGGGAGGGAAGGGTGTAAAGAATAAATCTCACCCCAACCACCACTGGGTCCCGTCGATGGTTCCATTCAATCCTCGATGGCTTCTACCCACCTCTGCCTCCTGAGAGACTAAAACTCTCTCTCAAAACCAGCTGCTTGAGAGTAAAATTACCTATTTCTCAGTCCTTTACCTACCTGACATCCAAAACATCAACATTTCAAGTATTTAGAAAATTTTGACATTTTTTCTGTTGATATAACACAAGTCAGAAAGAAAAATTTAGTATTATTTTTAAAAAGTCATTTTAACACAGAGGAAACATGACAAGAATCAGCAGGCAGCTCCGTTTCTGCTTGGGCATGGGGTGTCTCTCAGACCTTTGGGAGAATCTTGAAAAGGAAGCAAATAAGGAAAGGACCTCAACATTGTATACTGGGGGAACTTCGTGTGTCCCTTCGCTTGTCCCTAGAGATGAAGCAGTCTTGTCGCAACATACCAAGACGCGATGGCATGAGTCTTTATTAAGGATCTTGCGGAAATGCAAATGACACTTACATGAGGTTTGCTGATGGTGTGAAATTAAGAGCCGCAGCTAATACAGGCAAATAGAATGTAGCAATCCTAAACTGTGATGGTTAAAATGCATCGAAGAAAACAGGAGGAAAGACAAAGGAACACCTTGGAGCTGTATAAAGCATGCGCCTTTCAGAGTGTTATAGGCGCCCTCATGTGATAATGATTAAGTACACAGCTTCTATCTGAAAGGCGATGCTTCAAACCCACCAGTCGTTTCATGGGGAAAAAGACATGACTATTTGCTCCTGTAATGATTATGGCCCAGGAAATGCATGGGGCAGTCTTACCCTACCTTACCCAGGCACTATTCACTGGAATCAACTATACACTACACAACATAGGAAGCCACCAGCCTCCACCCTTCACAACACAGGAGGCCTATTTTAGGCTAAATATGAGGACATTGCCTGAGAGAGAAAAGCAATGACATGTCTCCTCATCCTTTCATTAGTGCCACTGACCTTGGAGCGGCATGCCTAACTTGTCCATCTGGAAAAGCCCAAGAAGAGAAGTGAAATGTGATGCAAGTCGAAAGCTTAAGGCGGACCCACATTTATAACTGTAAGACTAAAGGAAAGTCTGCTATTATTCGAAAGATGAACACCCGATGGTGATGAACAGTCATTTAGTCTAGGAGCAGGCTTGAAATTAGAAATGAAGAATTTATGTCTTTTATTGAATAAATATCAGGAAACCTATTCAGTGTCCACATTTATATGCATACAAAACAATTGAAAACATCATGACTGGGGTCATGGGCATCTTGGTCCTCTAAATAACATCCTTGCTTTTCTTTTTTAAAATCATTTTATTGGGGGCTCGTACAACTCTTATCACAAACTGTACATACATTCATTGTGTCAAGCACATTTGTACATTTGTTGCCATCATCATTCTCCAAGCATTTGCTTTCTACTTGAGCCCTACTACCTCTACTTCTCATTCCCCTCCCGCCCTCCCCCACCTTCTCTCCCTCATGAACCCTTGATAATTTATAAATTATTATTTTTTCATGTCTTACACTGACCAATTTCTCCCTTTACTGACTTTTCTGTTGTCCATCCCTCTGGGAGGGAATTACAGGTAGATCATTGTGATCAGTTTCCCCTTTCTCCCCCATATTCCCCTTCCCCTCCTGGTATGGCTACTCTCAAAATTGGTCCTGAGGGGTTTATCTGTCCTAGATTCCCTGCGTATCCAGCTCTTACCTGTACCTGTGAACACGCTCTGGTCTAGCCAGATTTGTAAGGTAGAATTGTGGTCATGATAGTGCTGGTGGGGGTGGTGCAGTGCAGGAGGGAGGGGGAGTGGCATTAAAGAACTAGAGGAAAGCTGTATGTTTCATCGGTGCTACACTGCACTCTAACTGGCTCATCTCCTCCCTGCGACCCTTCCGTAAGGGGATGTCCAATTGTCTACCAATGGGCTTTGGGTCTCCACTCCGCACTCTCCCTCATTCACTCCCAAGAGTTCTTGTGCAGCAGATTTATCGATTAGCATGTGTCCTTTGCTTTCTTGACTGCTGCCTCCATGAGCATTCGTTGTGGATCCAAGCAAGACGAAATCTTGGACGGTTTCAACCTTTTCTTCATTTATCATGTTACTTATTGTGCTGTTGCGAGGATTTTGATCTTTCTTCGATTCAGTGGTAATCCACACTGAGGCAGCAAGCCTTGATCTTCATCATCAAGTGCTTCAAGTCCTTCTCCCTTTCACAAGCTAGTTTGTGTCATTTGCGTATTTTAATAAGCCTTCCTCTAATCCTGATGTCACATCCTTATTCATATCATCCAGTTTTCTGGATTATCTGTCACCCTTTTTTCAAATATATCTTAAAAACCAGTTCCAAAAATGAGTCCTCAGCTCAGCTGGAGTCAGCTCCTCAAAATGGGGCCAGAGAAGGGGGCCATTCAGTTGCTACCATACAACATTGTGCTAAAGTCCCCCCCAAGTCAGCTGACACCCCTGCAGCAGTGATAAGTGAAACTTACTGGAAAATCAAGTCCAGATGGAAGCAGAGGAACATGTGTGTCTCAGAAAAGTCTATTACAATTCCAACGGTGACATGTGAGAGGTTTATTGTGCCAACTAAGCTTCCATAGGAACATATGGGTCAAGTTTAATCAAGTCAAAGCTTGATTAGTGGGCGAAGAGATAACTGACTTTCCAAGGCCAGTCCCCTTCCCTCTTTATCCCTGGTGATTGGACACGCACTCTGCCACTTGGGAGAGTCCTTTGCATCTTGTGGGCCCAGCCATCCCCTGGATCATGTCACCTTGCCACGCGTGCATCGCCAGAGCTCGAGGTTCCACTGAGACCTGCTTTGGCACACTTCTTAAGGATCCATCGGGGCTGCTTTGCTGTGCTCCCACGCTACTGGCCTCTGCTTTGCCTTAACCTCTCATCTTCCTGCCTGGCTGCCCCACCCTGCTTGTCTTAACTGAGGGCAGACTCGCTGTCTGCTTCCTGGACCTTGGACCCGCAGCCCCAGTGAGTTGAAGGACCTTCAGTCTATTAACTGTGCACAAAAGTGGGTAAAACAGCCCTCTGCGCTACTGTGTGGAATAATTAGCCATTATATTTATTCTGGGAATATAAACCTAGCCTTTTATATTTACAAGAGGGCACACCCCCTCCCCGCCACCCGGAAAAACATGATGCTCATTTGTTTTTGTTTTTATGTGAGGGAAATAGTGCACTTGGAGTTTGTTCCAAGAGGTCAGACTGTTAATCAAGCCTTCTATTTAGAGGTTCTGAAAAGATTGTTAACAGTGTGTGACAAAAAAGGCCTGATTTGTGGCAGACAGAGAACTGGTTTTGCCACCACAACAATGTACCGGCTCATGCAGTCATCTCAGTGCTCCAGTTTTTGGCAAAAAGACTGCACGCCTCTCTTTCCCCATACCCCTAGCTCACCTGACTTCTCTCTGTGTGGCTTCTTTTTGTTTCCATGAATGAAGAGGGCCATGAAAGGACAGTGATTTGGCAACATAGAAAAGGTGCAAAAACAAATAAGCAATCAAGGGAGGCACTGTCAGCCATCCAAACAGAAGAATGGAATCCTAGATACAACAACTGTATTAAGTGTGATGGAGAATGCTTTGAAGGTGATAAGTTTGTTTTGTACAAAAAATTTAAATTAAAAGCTTTGAAAAAATCCATTTTGGGGGGTACCCCCTCATATATAATCATAAATGTCCCTGCTTTATTTCCATAGAGAACCCTGCTTAACACAGGTTTTTAAACTGAGTGAAACAAATTCCCATTGGGAATACACACTTAACAATACTTACATAGAACCCAAGGAGAGATTATATCTGGTACTATTTTCCTAAATAGACATTTTTGATCTAGAGCTCTAATCCAACCTTGGTGACCTAGGCTATGTGCTATAGACTTCTAGGCACAGGACATCCTTCATCTGATGGAATCAATGTGGAAAACGAACTAAGTGAGTTTTACCCAAAATCATCTGTAACAGATTTAAGAAACTGACATACTCTCTAGAAATTAAAGATGAAACACCCTGGTATAAGAAACAGCAAGTGACTACATATCCCAAGACCATAGAATTGGTGGTCATTGGACTTTTGTTTGGAGTTTTTGCTTTGAATGAATGTACCAATGAATGGGGTCCTGAGACAACCATATATTTACTATTTTAAAGTTTACCTTGTTTTCTTAAGACATGTAGGCTTTTTATGTCAGGAAGGCAAAGTTCTGCCTTGGCAAATGAATGTTATTGAAAGTTTTGTCCTATCATTCAAAACCATTGCTCATGTAAATAGTGTCCAGTGTCTTAAGAGTTTAATCTGGTCAACAGTTCATGTATTGTGGTGTAAAGTTCAGCCCACACTTATATAATTGTCTTTTCTCAACAATGTTTTAAAAATCACACCATTGGCTAAATTCAATAGAATTACCTTATAGTGCAGGAGAGTGCTTTATAATATTCTCTATAATGAAATGATAATGATGTCTTGAATGTGAACCATAGATATATGAATGGATTTGTGAATCCCATTGAATTCAAGCTCCAATCTGAGAACAATTAGTTCTTATGATATGGCCCTATGCGATACCCTCATCAAGAGATACTGAAGATATGGGTACTATAGAAAATGAAGGAATCAGATGGTGCTCAGCTATCAAAAAGAAAAGCATCCAGGGTCTTAGAGACTTTTCTTAAAACAAACATCTTTTTAAATGAGGCATTAACTAAGTTCACATGGAAGAAGCACACTAGCATGTGTGACCCAAGGAGTGTAAATAATCAAATCCAAATCCAAAGGAGGGAATGGTACCAGAGCTTAAATTATGAACACCTGCATAGTTCACAGAAGTTTACTGGAAGCTGTGGGTGGTACTGGAAGCCAAACATCCACTTGCAGGGTCCCCACCTGGATTAAGCCTCCAGTGAACCCCCTCTGACTGTAGCCCAGAGATATGAATATCATTGCTATCAATCAGAAACATTGTAACTCCACTATGGCAGATGTAATGAAGCTAAAATGGAATACCCTACAGTTTGATCTACTTTTTGAATAATAGTAATGTTGTTTCAGTTTGTGTGTGTGTATTGATTAAATATTGATTGTGGTGTTGTTTGTATAACTCCCCTTAACATGAAGGAAGGATTAAATTGTATGATATGTGAAATATATGTCAGTAAAGCTAAGATACAACATAAAACCTATCACATCCCAGAATTTGGTCAAAGAACAGTCTTCCAGAACCGTCCCCTCCAAGGAGAAAAGAAGATATAATTATAAATGCAGTCACAAGATACATAATATCCATATACAGCCAACTATATAAACCGCTGGTCCTAATTCAAGAAGTATACAATGAATGGTTCATAATGACAAATGGGTGTAACTTTGTGATGTTTATCAAACTTTATTCTTGTTGTTATTGCCTTATTATTATGTTGCCACTGTATATTATATTATTTGAGTGTACATGAAAATGCTTCTTCATGCCCAAGGAGAAAACAATGAGACTGAAGGTTCCAGAAGGACTTGGGGGAAGAAGGAGGCGGGGGAAGGGAGCAGTGAGAAAACCACACCATAGATAAGGGAACAACTAGGGGATTAAAATCAACAACAAGGAGGACTTAAGGATGCTGGGGGTGTTGGAAAAGCAGCAATCTAAGAGGAATTACTAAGATGCAGGAGAAGGGCAAGTGTGACGGTGGGACAGAGGAAATATCTAGAAAGCAAAGCTATGGAGACAGGTATAAACACAGGTTTGTGCATAAGTAAATATATTAATTCATAAAAATAGAGGTATTGGCCTATGTACATATATTTATTGACATTAATGACAAATACATTGAGGTAGTGGATGGACTGTGGGTCTCTGCACAAGCCCTCCCTTCATGCAAGAACACTTTGTTCTAACAACCTGCATTCCATGGTGCTCACGCTCCCCGCATGAGTGCTGAAGACAAAATGGGTGCACAAGCAAATGTGGTGAAGAAAGCTGATGGGGACCAGTTATCAAAAAATATAGTGTCTGGGGTCTTAAAGGCTGGAAATTAAACAAGTGACCATCTAGCAGAGAAGCAATAAACCCACATGGAAAAGTGCACTAGCCTGTGTGATGATGAGGTGTTGATGGGATCAGAAAAGAGCCATCAGAAGACCCAAAACATACAAACAAAAAAGACCATATTGTTGAGAATAAGAAAGTTCAAAACAGAGACCCCCAAACCCATCTGTAGACAGTGAGATATCCCCTGACACAAGGGTCACAGGAAAGATGTGTCAACCAGGGTGCAGTATAGCACAGATGAAACACACAATATTCCTCTGGTTCCTTGAGGCTTCCTCACACCCCCTCTATCATGACCCCATTACTGCCTTCCACTTCAGGCTAAACAGGAGCGTATACACTGGTACATATAAAATCTCATGACACATGGAATCCAGGTCAGATAAACCCCTCAGGAACAGAGCACAGGGTTTCGGAAGGTAGCGAGGGGAGGAAGGGGGAACTGATCACAATGATCGACACATAAACTCCCCACCCCACAATGGGGACGGACAACATAAACTGTGGGTGAAGGAAGACAGCGGTCAGTGTAAGATATGAAAATAATGATAACTTATCATTTATCCGTGGGTCACGAGGGGGGTGAGGAAGAGGGAGGGGAAAATCAGAGGAGCTGACACCAAGTGCTCAAATGGAAAATAAATGTTTAGAAAATAATTATGGCAACATATGTACAAATATGCTTGATACAATTGATGTATGGATTGTTATAAAACCTGTAAGAGCCCCTAGTACAATGATCTTAAAAAAATGTTTCTTAGCTTTGGTTAATGACTAGAAAGGTATACTGTATGCTATATACTAAGAAACAGTTAACTGACTGCGTTCAATACTAATTGTACCTTCTGTTCCAATCTACAAACAAATTCAGCATACAGGTAGATATTAGAATGGAGCGCATTTGTAATCATGTATATAATATAGCGTTCATACAATGTCCAAATCACATACCATCGTATTTCAGAGGCCATCATTGTGGATATTAAACAATATATAGCTGCATTAATTTAAAAGTAATCATTAGCCAATTAATGAGTAGGAGGTTCAGGAAAACAGGGACCCTGGGCTCCACAGCACCCACAAAGTCAGCTGAGAGCTTGGAGAAGAGTAGGCGTTGGTCTGGCTGGCTGGTCACGCCAAGATGTACTGTGAGCAAGAAGGAAGACTACTGATTCCCAGACTCTTCCTTCCAATCTTAGAAAGGATGAGTGGGAAAGATTTCTTTTACATACTGTGGCAAATGTCTAGAGGAGATCTCCGACCCGTATTCCCAGTCCTCTGAGGATTGATTCTCCTGTGTGTCAAGCAGCCCGTTCATCACAGCAACAGGCCTCCTGGGCACAGGTAAATCCGTGGGTTTTGCATTATAACAACAAACCTAAAATGCATTAGTGACTTACTCTCAAATCTGACCCTTTCCCCTCCCAATCCTTCTGGATAGTTGAAGCAGATACACAATAATCAATCGTTTGTTAGCTAAGAGATTGGATTGGGGTCTAGCCTCCACTCTGCCACATAGTAACTCTGATATTTTAATTTACCTAGCTTCTGTGAGCCCTGGTTTCCCCATCGGTGAAAATGGGCATCATAATATTATCTAGTTATCGCCATTTGCTTACATTCCCTGAGATCTGGGTAGTTTCCTAAGCAGTCTGAGTTACATTAACAAATTTCCATGGATGAAGCATCAGATGGAGCTCTTGATCACATACAACAAATATCCAACTGTGGTGATACAACAGAAAAGGATTTGGGGTGATTCATTTTTGTAATTTTTTAAGCCATTTTATTAGGGGCTCTTGCAGCTCTTATAACAATTCATACATCATTGTGTCAAGCGCATTTGTACATATGTTGCCATCATCCTTTTCTAAACATTTTCTTTCTACTTTAACCCTTGGTATCAGCTCCTCGTTTTTTTTTACTCCCCCCCTCCCTCCCTCATGAACCCTTGATAATTTATAAGTTGTTATTATTTTTCATCTCTTACACCAACTGCTGTCTCGCTTCACCCACGTTTCTGCTGTTCATCCCCCTGTGGGGGTGGGGGGAGCAATTACTCATCAGACATTGTGATCAGTTCCCCCTTTCTCTCCCCAACTTGTTTCCGTGTGTCGAGAGCTCTTATCTGTACTAGTGTACATGTCCCAGTCTAGCTGGATCAGTAAGGCAGAATTCAGGTCATGATAGTGGGAGGGGCAGTTTGACCCTTCTGTGATGGGATGTCCAGCTGTCTACAGATGGGCTTTGAGTCTCCATTCGACTCCACACCCCCCAACACATCATTCACAATATGATTTCTGGTTCTTTGATGCCTGATACCTGATCCCATTGACACCTCATGATCACACAGGCTGGTGTGCTTCTTCCATGTGGACTTTGTTGCTTCTGAGTTAGATGGCAGCTTGTTTACCTTCAAGCCTTTAAGACCTCGGATGCTATATCTTTTCATAGGTAGGCACCATAAGTTTTCTTCACCACATTTGCTTAGTCTTCAGTGATCATGTTGGGAAGTGAGCATCATGGAATGCCAGGTTAATAGAACAAAGTGCTCTTGCATTTAGGGAGTACTTGAGTGGAGGCCCAATGTCCATCTGCTACCTTAATACCAAACCTATAAATATATGCACATAGATATATTTCCCTATCATCCTACATAAATATATTTATATATGTACATGCCTGTATTTAGACCTGTATAAAATCCCTTTGCCTCCTAGTTCCTTCCTCTATTTCCTTTGACTTTCCTCTTGTCCCACTATCAAGCTCAGTCCTCATTTGAGTTTCAGTAATTCCTCTCAGTTACATTGCCTTTGATCAAGCCCTACCAGGCCTCCTACACCCTCCTTGCCATCGATTTTGGATCACTTGTTGTTCCCTTGTCCCTGGGCTTAACACCCACTTCCTTTCTCTTGCCTTCCCTTCTCCCATGTCTGCCTGGAACAGTCGGTCCCATTGTTTTCTCCTCCAGCTTGTTTATCCCACCTATCTTATCTAAGATAGACCTGTAGCAATAATAATATGCACACAAAAAACCAAGACAAAGCAAAAACAAAAGAACAACAAAAAACAATGACAGAAAAGAAAATAAAACCTTGTAAATAGTTCAAGGTCTGTTTATTGACCTTTAGGAGTGTTTTCCAGTTGAATCTGATGGGTGCCACGCCCTGGCCCCAAACTCTATTTTGGTATTTCCTTGGGACTTCCTTGCTCTGCTCCCCTTGCTGTTGCACCCCCTTAGTATTTTGCCTCAGTGTGTTGGACTCAGATCGGGTGCAATTCCTGCACTCTGTCTCCAGTGGTGTCCCTCTAGGGCTATGGGTCAGTGAGGGATGTCATGTCTTGTAGTGGGGCTGGCCATATGGTTTTCTCTGTGCATTGGCTGTTCAGAGTAGGGATTTCATCCTCAAGGCTTGGTGGGCCAGGATGTGCTCCTCTCACTCTTCCTCCCCCTTCATTTGCTCCCGTGCGCTCTGACCAGATATTCCCCTCTCCCTAAGCTGTAGCTTTAGTGCTGTCCTCTGAAGTAAGTTCTTCTGGGAGGAAGGGGGCTATCCACATAGTTGGGATTGGGGCCTGCCCCTCAGGGCTATCTATTGGTTCCCTGTCATGCTGGTAACACACTGGGTATTTTCTTATGTGCATTGTTGTTGTCTTATTCCTTGGCAACTGTGTTGACTTTTTTTGTTGTTGCTTGATAGTTACTAATAGGTCTATGATCAAAGTTATCATTATCTATGCACTCTGGCATCTTTCAAAAACTTTGAAACAGATTTAAATGTTCTCTATGGACTACAGTACAACTGTTTATTAAACAAATAATTTGGTTGTGTGACAAAGATAAAGGATTGATTAAAATTTCACTGAAGACTTTTTAAATTGAGTCATAAGTGGCAATGTACCAAAGAAAAGATAGTTTACTGCAAATTGCATGTAAGTGGAAAGGGATTAAAAAGGAAGGGCATTTTCTGAGAATAAAGAAGAATGGTTAGTGCATGTTTACACAGATAAACAATTTATGGCAGTAGCTGTTGGACTTTTTGTGGGGAGGCCTCAGACCCATTTGAATATTTAAATGAAACTTTGGAACTTCTCAAGAAAGAAAAAGAAAACAACCCTTGACACCATGAACACAGACCTCAAGCTAAGAACTATATTTTATCATTTAAGTCAGAATATCCTTTCCCTCCTCTTCTGCTCATAGTCCAAGGGCCTCACTTGAAGCTTGGCAGTCATCATGAAGTAGGTAACATTACCTGTAGGTTCACCTTTGAGGTAATAGTTTCTTTTAGAATAGTTAATACCAGAATAGTTTCAAGGAGTTGGGGATTAATGATTTCCAAATGTCCAATCCGTTCAAGATGCAATTCTGCTCCAGTTTTACCCTACCTCTCCTGGAATACACTTGCTCACATTGCTGGGTTCTGTGAGTCACATCCCACAGTAACTCACAAGTTGAAACTGGAGAGCAAAAATATTTTCAGGATGGGGAAAAGAAAAGGCATTCAAAAAAAGGTTTATAACCCAATACATGTATAATCCTGCAAGCTTCCTTATGCATCGTCTCCTAGGTCATTTCCATAAGAACCTCAGAAACCGGGCGAATGGATGGAAAAGGGCAGATGGCCAAAAAGCCTATCAGTGCCAAGCACAGCTGGTCTGTGTGGGTTCTCCTGTGACACAGAACTCACCCAGGCTGCCACTGAGGGGTGAAAGCAGGTTTCCTTTCCTTTTCAGAAAATCGTCTTTCATTCTGAGGAGCTGATCCTGCAAGTGCTTACACTAGTAAACTAGTTTATGATTCATATGGCTGATTCTGCTTCAGTGAACATTGACTCTATTATTAGCTGACACATTTGGGAGATATTTTTTTCATGAACTCCCTCTTACTTTCTTCTTTAGGTTCCTGGCAAGAGAAAGATAGGAAGGAACAAAAAAAAAATTCAAAGGGGAAAAAGTATGTGATGGCTTCTGTTGGTCATTTACTCACGTGCCTGTCTTCTTCCCATCAACCCGGTAGGAGAGGTCCGTGCCAAGGAGTGGTTATGAGGAGTGCTCGGGCTTCACCATTTCCCTCCCCCGTAATGTGCAGCGATGCTTTCCCAGCATCCCATATAAAAGGATAAAGAATAAACCCAAGTAAAATCGTGTGATTTTTTAAAATTCAGTCACAAAACCCCCAAGTCCTTACCTCCAATCAGCCTGCCTCTTCTGCACAAAGATGGGAATGTCTGAGTTTTCTGACCTGACTTTCAGGCGCCTGCAGGGAGCCTTAGCTTCCAGCCTGCAGGGTCAGTCGCTACGACTGTGAGCTATTTGCACGACCCAAGGACTCTTAGCCCTGGGATTACATTGAGTCATGTGAAATAAACCTTTTTATAGGAACAGGACAGTTGAATAGTGGCAATTGCACATGGATCAACCTAACACGCAGAAGTTCGGAAGTCGTTATTACCCAGTATGCTGGTGAAGGTCATGCGTCAACCTAGTTAGGCAATGCAATTATTACCCAGTATGCTGGTGAAAGTCATGCGTCAACCTTGCATTTTGCGATCTGATGTGAGCAGCCAAGCAGATGGAAGGGAAGCTTCCTTGGGAGAGTGGCCTGCCTCCAGTATCTAAATGGATGATCCGGCAATGCTTGTGCTTTCTACCCTGCCATCTTTCCTTCATCTGGCCTCCGGTGGTAACCCAGCAGAAGCTTCCAGCCTGTTGCCTGACCCAGAGATCGGGGGCTTGCCAGCCCCGACAATTGCGGAGGCATTTCCGTGCGGTGAATTTCTCTGTTTGTATGTCTACATATGCTTTTCTGGCTTTCCTCCTGGTAGAAATCACACTCTGACACCCCGAATGTGAGTCTCCGTGAGGCTAGAGAAAAAAAACATTCTAAGCCACCCTGCCTTTGGAGGTCACCTTTTGTAAGCCTCCCCTCCAGGTCCTCTGGCTTACCTCCAGAGTTTTCCCTTCTATGAAGTTTGTGGTGGCTGAGAGCAGAAGTGACAAGGAAGTTCGAGAAATCTGGGGGCTTTAGTAAAAAGTAAAGAAAAGCCATCTGAACTCTAGCTTGTGTCACAAGACTCTGGGCAGCGATCGAGAAATCTCCATCTCAAATCTCCACTCAAGCATTTCAGTGAGGGCCTCGTGGAGCTGAAGACACACTACCATCGCATGACACCATCTCATCTTTCTTCACACTAGACCTAGGGTCAATATGAAAAGCGCCATGTTGCCCTCTGAAGGAAGACCCCACTCTCCTGCGTACAGTGGGGGGGGGAGGGGTTTTTTTGAATGTGGACTTTGAAAATTATAGCCAGCAGGAGAAAAACAAAAACTCTGGAGACACTGCTGAAAACATTCACATCTGTCGTTAATAATCAATAGCTTGTGCTGGCATGCCTGCTCTCACCACTCACGCTGTATGCCTGCAAACGGTGGTACAGCCAAGCTGTCCTTTATAGTTATGTGACCAGGAGGACTTTGTATTTGATGATTGTAAAAGATGCATGGACTCAGTTGTGCTTAATTCTGATAGATCGGTCCATTATCTCTAACAGGCCCTTGACTACATTGTGCTATTCGGACGAGGATCCCGGATGAAAATTTATCAGAATCATAGGGAAATATTCAGATTTAGGTTTTCTCAACCAACAGTAAAATTTGAAGACTGTAAGCATATTGTGCTTCCAAGTGACAAATGACCATCGGAACTAGACTGAAAGAGAACTTCATCATACAGCCAATGCACGATTGAAATAGAGTGGCGTGCCGCTTTAAAACGGAAGCAGCTTGACAATTGACGGTGGAGGGGAGAGGAGATCTATAGAATTGCAGCAGGTAAACTGTAGTCTCAAGAAGTCTTATTCGTCGAGCCTAGGGGAGGGTCCTACACACGAAGGAAAATGGCTTTCCTGCGTGGCCTGTCACTAGCAGTGTTGTTTTTAAGTCTTTATCTAGGTTCAATAATATAATGTTCCTTTGCCCCCAGGCCATTTCCTCCCATTGGCATCTGTGGATTGGATACCTCTGTGGCATGGTGTGTATGATGAGCATGGATTTCCAAAGAGAAGATCATGGTCACTACCTTTAGGAATCTATAGTCTACATAGCAAATGTACAGATACAATGATCAATAAAAGACAATTGTTTAATCGTTTAGTGTCCCTGTGGAAGAAGAAAAGATACAAGAAACGCCTGTCTCCAGGTGAGAAGTCCAGCAACATTAAGAAAGGGATTGGATGGGCGGTGAGTTCTCCTGGGGTGCTTCCTGCCAGCACAATGATAGCATCTTTCTAAGGGGGGGGGGGCGGGATCCGTGGCTGCCTTTGTTGCTCTGAGCACTGATGATGGGTTTGCAGTGAATTATGCTTGTGTACGATCAAAGACATGGATTTTCAGGATGCTAGTCTTGATAAACACAAAGAAAATGATAAATGGAAACAACGTAATGGATTTAAAAGGCTTTGATTTTAGGAATAGAAGACTTGGAACCCTCGAAAAATCACTCTACAGTCCAACGATCTCAGATTTCCCAAGCTGTGAACTGTCCGTGCAAGAGCAAACGTCCCTAGAGGTCTGTGTTTCTGCGACTTAATGTGTCCTGAGACTTTGCTCAGGGAGCCATAGTGGTGTCGTGGTTACATATTGGGCTGCAGTCCGCAAGGTCGGCAGTTCAAAACCACCAGCTCAGCGATAGAAAGACGGGGCTTTCTGCTCCGATAAACAGTTATGTTTTGAGAATGATGAGGGCAACAACTGTACAAATGTGCTCGACACAATGGATGGATGGATGGATTGTGATAAGAACTGTACAAGCCCCCAATAAAATTATTATTTTTAAACCAGTTACAGTCTAAGAAACTGACAGGGGTAATTCTATCCTGTCTTATAGGGTCCCTATAAGTTCATCCAATGATTTTTGTTGTTGTTGTTGTTGTTGTTTTGAGATCCTTTTCTCACTACTCCCCACCCCCTCACTACTTTTAACCCCAAAACTAAAACCAATCTCACTGCTACGTGTTGATTCGGAGTCATAGCCACCCTTTAGGACAGACTAGCACTGTCCCCGTGGGTTCCTGAGGCTAAAGGTTTTACAGGAGCAGAAAGCCTTATCTGTCTCCACTGGAGCAGATGATGAGTTCAAACTACCGACCTTGCAGTTTAAAATCCACGACACCACCGGGGCTTTGAATGAAAGCAGCTGCACAATGGAATAGGAATCCACCAAATGACTTTGCAAGATAAGACCTAATATTGTGCTCCAATGAATATTCTCTCTCCTCCTCCTCCTTTCTCTCTCTCTCTCTCTCTCGCTCGCTCTCTCTTTCTCCCTCCCTCCCTCCCTCCCTCTTTCTCTCTCTCTCTCTCTCTCTCTCTGTCATCAAGTCAATGATGACTCATAGTGACCCACTGTGGGTTTCTAAGACTGTAGCTGTTTACAGGAATAGAAAGCCCAGTCATTCTCTAGAGGAGCTGCTGGTGGTTTTGAACTGCTGACCATGCAGATCACAGCCCAATGCTTAACCACTACACCACCAGGGCTCCATTCTACATTACAGCCTAGAAAATTTTACTGGAAGTTCTAGTCTATCAGATGAGGTATTGATTCATTGAAAAAGACTCAACAGTACATAGCAACAACAACATGCAATGGAATATTACTCAGGCATAAAAGCAAATGAATTCTTGATATGTGTCACAACATGTATGAACTTTAGAAGCACTATGTAAGTCAATCACAGAAGAAAAAGTATTATGTGATCCAAGTTATATAAAACATCTAGATTAAGCAAACATATATGGATCAGTTTAATAGTGTTTACCTAATACAAGAGGTTGAGGTAAAGAGTTGTCAATGTTTAGAAAGCATTGAGCATTAGTTAAGAGTGGAACATTTTTAAATGGACAATAACGGTGCTTGCATAGTGTGACTAAAATAATTGGTGTCACTGTAAAAATGTAAAATACATGTAAAATGTTGAATTGGCAAAGGTTGTGTTACATAGACATGTATGTGTATATCCACAATAAAAAAAAGAAAACGATGTAAAAAAGAGTTATTTGAAACCAACAAACAAAAATTATAAAGGTAACTATGGAGCTTTTTCATTGTCTCATTGCTTCCTGTGGAAATCTGCCTTTACAAGGTCACATGATCCTGCTGAAGTAGATTTGGGCTTTGGGCATTAGATCTTGGGTACTACAGACTAAAAGGCCTATTAATCTAACGGCTATAGACTGAACACGTACCATAGTGCGCAGGGACAGTGGAAATAAGAATCCCATCTCTTCTCTACAAGTAGTAAGAAAGGCTCCTGGGACTTAGGTGAAGGAGATCAAGCATCTTTTAGGCGTGCACACAGCTTGCAGTAGTCTCAGAGAACACCCACTGGAAATGATCTTAAAGATTACATTGAACAATCTCTTCATTTTTCATTAGGGGAAAACTCAGACTAAGAGACATGGAACTTTCCCAAGCCACTCAAGGACCTAGTGACATTCTTCATTTATTCAACAAATATGTGAGCACAAGACATTTGTCCTGGAAAAATGCCAGTAAACAGGGCACTTTCAACCCCTACAGTCTAGTGAAGGACATAGATACGCCAACAAGAGTGGCAGGGCGGTCTCAGAGATGTCCTGGTCTGGATAATCCACTTTGGAGGGATGTCAGACAAATGTCCTTGACAAAATGAAGTCTAGGCTGTGCAAAGAGACTAGGGGCTGCAATCCTAATGACAGCTCGACATTCTTCCACAATGGGAGGATGATGAAAAAAGATTAGGGCTTGGGGCTCCGATGGGGTATGGAGAGGGAAGGAAGGCTGGAGGGAAAATATGGGTAGGAAGCTTCCTGGAGTCAATGTGCGGGCTCCTCAAGCTAATACAAACTGCCAGCTAGCTCCTTAAGAACCTGTATCTGGGTTCACTCTAGCCCTTTGTTTCCAAAGATAGGAGGAAGAATGTCCTTCAGAGTTGGGCAGAACTGGGCAGGAATCCCATTTCTGACACTCATGAGACTGCAAACCATAGTGAACCACTTCTTTCTCTGAACCTCACACTTCCTATCTGCAAAGTGAGCAAAATACCTCTTTAATAAAATTGCTATGAGTCTTTAATCAAATAATGAATATAAAACAGCCATGGCCTGAGGCAGGCAGACTGAATAAAGAGTCCACAGAGAGTAGCTTTGAAGGGTCAGGTAACTGCAAACACCTGAAATTGCAGACTTGTCAGGGGTGACTAATAGACTTTGCAGAGGAAACAATAAATTCAAGGTCTCCAAACACTAAAACACGATTGTCTATCCCGCTCCTCTGCCTCCTCATTATCAATTAAAATGATTATAAACATCCTTCGTGCTTTACATTGTCTATTAAAAGATATCTCTATAAGCCCCCATCCCAAGCTCATCACAGCTATGGACTCACTGAGAAAAGAGGGACAATGAATTTGAAATGTACAGATTTGAATCCACTCACTCATATTTGTAAAAAGGAGCACAATTTCTGTTGTCTTACTCTTTGGGTATAAATTAATTGTATTTTATTCAAATGACATTTTAATGAAGGGCCTAATGAAATTGTAAATGTAGACCTAAGCACATTTTCAATAAAAATATCAAGTATTCTATTCTACTTTCTGCTCTGATCCAGAGTGGATATAAATACTGTTCTCCAATGTGTCATCTTTAATTTGGATAGAGAACAAAGCAAGTGAAGAAATGACATCCAGGCCGACTCTATTCCCCCAGTGTAACCTCTCTTCAGGAAGCTGAGCGGTGCCTCTAGCCAAGTCTCAGTATCTTTAGGATTGACAACCATAGCTTTTAGCTGCCTGTTTTGTGACTCCATACAAATCCTCCTTCCGTTCTTTCAATTGGTCGGATAGGCCTCTCAGAAGACTTTACAGAGGGGTCGGTGGTAGTTCAGGAGTAGAAGTCTGACCTTCTTGCAGGAGACTGTGCACAGTCACCATCCATCTGTAAATGGAGGCCGGCGTGTTGCTGTGACGGTACATGACTTTCAGCAGAAGTTCCAGACTAAGAGGGATTAGGAAGAAAGGTCTCACCAACTACTTCCAAAACTCAGCCAGTGAAAACTAGGGGTAGGAGTCACAAGCAAGCAGGGGGATAGCGCAGGAAAGGGCAGGTTTGTGTTTCATTGCACCTGGGGTTGCCATGAAGAAAGGACTGACTCAGATGACAGCCGGCGACAAGAGCAGGGGCAGCAAGACTTTACAAGAAGGAAAATGACCCGGGGGCTGGTCAGAGACAGCAAGCAGGGATCTGAGGAGTTGAGTCGCCCTTAAAATATGGACATGTGTAGAATATGGCTGAGACATCGAATTTCTACTCTGTTTTTTTCCAAAAGCAGTGGTGGTGTCAATTCAGGTTCCACTACTCAGGGGTCCTATGCTTCTCGGGTCCAGTTCTGACTTTCACAATGTTAATGATCTCTAGCCCATAGAACTCATTTCCAGATGCAAAAATCCTACAGTTTCCCTAACTGCTTGACAAACAACCTCTAAATTACTTTGTCTTATCTCCTTTCAAATCTACAGGACCCACTGAAGTCAATCTAGTCACAAGAGAAGGGAGCATAAGAGCAGTATTTTTAGCCTCAACGCAGCTTCATCATGTGATTTGATGAATTCAGTAAATGATCCTTGTACCCTCCCAGCTCATCAGTTAAGGCCTCTATTAATGGGCAACTGTCCCATTCAAATAAGCTGGTCACTATGTCTTAAGTAGGCAAGAGTACACACAAGGGAATGCACGGTCATGCTAAACAACATGAAGAACCATAAAACCCCCAGCCATTAATTAATTCTGATGCATAGTGACCCAATACAGGGTTTCTTTTCTTCCTCTCTTTTCCCCAGCAGGATTGTGCATTTACTACCACAACACATTTCCAGACAGGATTTTTCTATACGGACTCCTTGATGTCATCACCTCTTCCCCCTGCCACCACTTCAAAACCCTTATACCACTTACTGACTCTATAGGTTCATCAATCCTGGGTTTCATTTGCTGAAAAACAGAAAAATTTATTTCACAACTTGAAGAGGGTAATCCCCCGCTCCATAGCACCCGAGATTTACCCCGACCTGAACAAACAAAAGCCTAATACATCAGAATGACTGCCACAGGTTTCCCAAAGTAACACAGATCAAAATACAACATATCGGACATTGATGTAGCAAGACCCTATTTGTTCACCTATCAGTAGTTCTCCACAGACAGTTCTACAGCTGTCTTCTACTCCCTCAGCCACTCTGTCTTTTCCAGCTTAAGCCCTCAAGTCCTCAGTGAGGTAGAAGCTGATTCACCCAATGAACTTCTATGTTATCACAGAGCACATTGGTAATCTCATAGTGAATATTATTGGAAGAGGCCCTGTTCTTAGATTCTTAATCTCCCCTCAGTGCTCATGAAGCTCTTCTGCACCTTTTCATATTATGACTGGTACAGTGATATATCTGCACAGTGAGGGTCAAACCGAGTACACAGTAAGCCAAACACGAACCAGTCACCATCATGCTGACTGTGACTGAGGATGACCCCATGTGCTGCAGAGAGCACTGCTCCCCATGGGATTGTCAAGGTTGTGACCTGTCAGAAACAGATTGCCGGGCTTCTCTCTCAAAGCTCCTCTGGGTAGATTTGAACCTCCAACTTCTGGTTCATAGTCTAATGCTTAGACATGTGTTGCTAGGCACTCCAGGGTCCTCCCTGTTGTTCTTGTTAGGTGATGTCTAGTTGATTTTAATGCATAGCAATCCTACGAACACCAAAATGAAATTTATAACCTTGGAAATTCACCAAAAAATTTCTAAGGAGTATGGGTATTTCTATAGTTTTAGTTTTTGGAATTTTTGTCTTTGTGTTTTCTATAAAATCTGGGATTCTTAGATGTAATCAAACTCCAGGTACTTAAACTTCATTCATGCATTAAATATATATTTGCATATGTCCATATATACACACATATATAATTGCGTAAACATGCTCTTATGTTCACCAATAAAACCTTTCTCTACTTACCTCAAAAAACACACCACTACCTAGTTCCCATCCTCAATGTAAAACTTATCAGAGTCCCTGATGCAGGTGAGAAATGTCATTTAATATTTAACAAAGACATTATATATTCTTAGGGCTTCCAGTCATGCCTTCTCTTGTATGTATGCCTATTAATGTTGGGCACTAAAAATGAGAATTTTTGGTCCCTGTTGGGATTTTCGAAATTCAGATATAAGATCAAGCAGGGTGGCAGGAGTAAGGATAATTTTTGTTTAATGACTTTACTTCTTCTATCCCTTGACTATTATTAAAGAAGTCATCATTCATGAGAAGAAATCTGATGTATAAAGGACAATCCATTGGAAAGATGGACTTTTTTGTACATATATTTAATTGGAAGTACTTTCCCCCAGCTATTTAAAATACTCATCTGTGGTATTTACATAATCTGTTGTCAATCTGAGACTTAAAAGTGAAGGGGTGGAGTTTAGCCTGTCAGTCAGGTCGCAGCTTGATGACCTCACTTGGAGGCGCTAAGGAGATAAATAGCTCGCTATAGGCAGGACACACACACTCCCTCAAGATATTCTTTCTGACAATAGACATGGAGCTATGCTAGAGCCCTGGAGCTGGAGAAGCCATGTGGAGACCCCTGCCAGTGTTGAAATGTTTCCCCTGCCACTAGATCCACAAGACTTTCTACCCACTGGCCTGTGATCTTTGTGCATTTGGTGTCATTGCATGTGTTGTGTGAGTCTGAAGAGGAATTTATAGACTGGTATCAGATATATGGCTAATACCAGACTTACGGACTTGATCTGGACTGGTCTGGGATGCTTTTTTAATATACAATTACTCTTGTATGAAACTCTTTCTTATACACATATGAGTGTCCATGAATTTGTTGCTCTAGTCTACCCAGAATAACACTCCCTCTGTAAGACGTGTTATTAGTTGGGGTAAAGGCAGCTTTCGTCATACAAAGAAAAGCACTTCTCAGATACGGATTAGTGATGCAGATCTTTTCAATGTAAGTGGAAAGTGTTCTAGAGCTTCCCATTTTTCAGCGTAGCTTAGATAAAGCCATAGATAAACTTCTGCGGGAGAAGAGGAAATGGCTTGGGGCCCATAGAAGAGATCCTCCAGCATTACGAGAGGGAAGGCGAACCCAACGCCACATCTGCTCCATAATCGTGTCTATGAGGCAAAAGTCAGACATGCTTTCACTTTCCCTCTTTCTTTACCCTCTCTCCCGTGACTCCACTCATCTGCTGGATTGGACAAGCTAATGTAGTGCCCACAAGAACTCACGATACCCAGAATAATGGGAGTTTATTAGGAAAGTTAATGGGTCTCAACAAGTCGAGACTAGAAAACATTAAAACTACATTCCTCTGGTCCACAGCAGCACCTCTTCTCAGCCACACTTGACAAGCATGTTTTTCTCTGGCCCTCAGCTTCTCTCTCCTGCGGCCTCGGGGCCTCTGCGCTGCTTGAACAAGTGCTGCAAGCCAGCCTCCTGCCAGACAACATTCAGCTTTACCCCTCTCTGGGCGGGGACCCCACCACTCCTCCTCCTTCTCAGGTCTTTGTCCTGCGACTTCTGGTGCCCATGCTGCCACTGACACATCACACAGGAATTCTGGACTTGTGTCCCCCATGGCACCTCTTTTTGCTGATCATGGATTCTCTGTTTCTGCTCCTGAAATGGATCGATTTATACCCATTGGAATGGCAAAACCGACCAATCCCTTCTATTCATGTTCTAGACACTCTGCATGGTCTCATGCAATCGTTTGGTGGGTACTAGAAAAACTATAGCTGAAGGGGCCATAACAAGTAATTTCAATTCACCACAGGTATCTTTCAGGATGTGATGCGTGTTATTAGATAAAGTAGTTGGAACTACTTTATCTATTCATATAATGAAATATTTATGCTAATAATCTTTTTAAAAGTTTAATATTTCTTTCTCTTATTAATAAAATATAAAACTATGCCAACTGCCAGACTGATGAATTTTCAGACATTTTTATACCTTTTTCTTTTGTTACCTGTATAGAAACCTTGATCATAGTAGTAACTTAACTATATTAATAATGTTTCATCTTATGTGTATACCTAAATATTATTTAAGTATACCTAAGAGCCCTGATGACATAGTGGGTTACTCGTTGGGAGTCACTTGGCAGGAAAAAGATGGGGCTTTCTCCTCTTATAGAGAGTTACTTTCTCAGGAATTCAAGGGTCAGTTCAACCCTGTCCTATAGGGTGGTTATGACTTGGCATAGACTTGATGGCAGTGAATGAGGAGGCCTGGTGGAGTAGTGGGTTACATGCCAGGCTGTTAACTACAGAGCAGGCATTCAAAACCACCTGCTACTCAGAGGAAGAAAGGTAAGGGAGGTTTTTCTATGCCTATGAAGAGTTATAGTCTCAGAACAACAGGGAGAGTGCTACACTGTCCTACAAGGTTGCTGGGAGTCAGGAATGACTTCATGGCAGGGAGTGTGTTTGTTTGTTTGTTTTGTTTTTTAAGAGAGGCCCTGAGGAAGTGGTAAAGTGGCTAAACATTCAACAGCTAACTAATCGTTTAGCAGCCCTGGTGTGGGAAACAGAAAGATTTCTCCCAAGTCGTCTCCCCCAAATAGATGTTAGACTTAGGACACTGCTTGCAGAGAATGGTAAATGATTGTTCAGTTATCACCCTGAAGGCAGTCAGTTGCCAGACTACTGTCTGGTCCCACTCCCTGCTGTTAAGGACAATGGGCTACTTCCCCCTAAAGGCTTGCAACCATTAGCCTGGTCCCTGTAGGTGGAGTTTACACCCTACTGAAAACAGTTTCTATGGAGATCCAGAGAACAGGTCAAACCTGCTCAGTGACATTCAAAGTTAGGCTGCCATTCTGAATCTAGGATCTGCCCTTCTTGTCACATGTATACCCCAAACCCTCCTCTTCCTATTGCATGTATATCCCTAGATTGTACCCCTCTCATTGCTGTATTACATATAGTACAACCCCTTCCTGTAATGTATGTCTTTACCTGTAATTAGGGGGCTTATATGCCACCCCAAATGTATATAGGCCCAGGTTAACAATAAAGATCTCTCTTGGCTCTTGTCCACTTCCCCATCCTATCTCCCCAGGTCCTCTCTCCCCTGTTCCCTTTCCCCTTGTCTTCCTTCCCTCCCCCTCTCTCCATGTGGACCACCAAGCAGGGCTGAAGTGAGCATGCTACCATGAAATGTGTCTGACTCCATTATTTCAATCTCTCTTTTATTTCTAATGCTCTCTAGGACACACACACACACACACACACACACACACACATATATATATATATATATATATATATATATATCCTAGAGAGCATTAGAAATATATATATATATATATATATACACACACACACCATGCAATTGTGCCTATCAAACCCACAATTAGTTGTGGGGGGCGGGCATTTTCCCCCACACCATGGTGATATAGAAGTCATACAATGGGATGCTAACTGCAAAGTCAGCAGTTCAAACCCACCAGTTCTTCCTCAGGGAAGATGAAGCTTTTGACCCCTGTAAAGGACAGTTCTACCCTACAGGGTTATTATGAGTAGTCATTGACTTGAAGTAATTGAGTTTTTAACTAAGAGTTTGATAGCTACTTCACAGGAGATAGCTATGGCAGATTACAGCCTCAGGAGTACGGTTGGATAGTTCTACTCTGACTAGAAGTCAGTATGAGTTAGAACCAACTCTACGGCAATGGGTTTGGTTTGGTTTTGTAAAAGGCAAAGACCAGGGTATATGCACACCACACATTGCATATGCGCACGGGTGTGCATGACTTTACTTAAGAAATAACTTTTTTATCATGATCATTATCATGATTTTTGTAACTTTTCAATTTACCTATATATTATATTACATTGTTATAAAGTAATGAGCACATATGGATTGAATTAGGCTTTTTCATATCTTAGCATAAAAAATGATAATCCTGACTTAGATGTTTCATCAAGCATTCTTATAAGATGCATTTCATAATTTCTTTCTTCAGAGTTTCACTGTATACCTCAAAACACACTTATTAACACATTTATTTCATTTATAAATGAAGTGTGTTAGTATGGGTAGACTGGAGAAACAAATCTATACAAACTCATATGTGTATAAGAAAGAGGTTTATCACTCCCTCAATGCAGGAATACTTTCTTTTATTAAATTGGAACTCTATGATGCTCACTCTCCCGACACAACTGCTGGAGCCAAAGGGGGTGAACAAGTAAATGTGGTGAAGAAAGCTGATGGTGCCCGACTATCAAAAGAGATAGTGACTGGGGTCTTAAAGGCTTGAAGATATATAAGCGGCCATCTAGCTCAGAAGCAACAAAGTCCACATGGAAGAACACACCAGCCTGTGTGATCGAGTGGTCCCGAAGGGATCAGTTACCAGGCATCAAAGAACAAAAAATCATATCATTGACTGCACACCTCCATGATAGGATCGCTGAAGACAAATGGGTGCATAAGCAAATGTGGTGAAGAAAGCTGATGGTGCCCGGCTATCAAAAGAGATAGTGTCTGGGGTCTTAAAGGCTTGAAGGTGAACAAGCGGCCATCTAGCTCAGAAGCAAAAAAGCCCACATGGAAGAAACACAACAGCCTGTGCGATCACGAGGTGCCAAAGGGACCAGGTATAAGGCATCATGCAAAAAAAAAAAAAGATATATGTGTGTGTGTATGTATGTGTATATGTATATATATGTATATATATATATATATATATATATATATATATATATATACCATATTAAATGAAGGGGGAAGTGCAGAGTAGAGACCCAAGGCCCAAGTGTCAGCCAATGGAGATCCCCTCATAGAGGGGTTTAGGAGAGGAGATGGGTTAATTAGGGTGTGAGGTAGTACCGATGAAGAACACAGCTTTCCCCCAGATCCTGGATGCTTCCTCCCCCCAACTACCATGATCCGAATTCTACCTTGCAGGGCTGGTTAGGGCAGAGGCTGTACACTGGTACATATGAGGGCTGGAGAAACAGGGAATCCAGGGTGGATGATACCTTCAGGACCAAGGGTATGAGGGGCGATGCTGGGAGAGTGGAGGGTGAGTGAGTTGGAAAGGGGGAACTGATTACAAGGATCCACATGTGACCTCTTCCCTGGGAGAGGGACAGCAGAGAGGGGGGGGGAGGGGAGATGCCGGATAGGGCAAGATATGACAAAATAACGATGTATAAATTACCAAGGGCACATGAGGGAGGAGGGAGAGGGGAGGTAGGGGGAAAAAAAAAAGAGGACCTGATGCAAAGGGCTTAAGTGGAGAGCAAATGCTTTGAGAATGATTGGGGCAGGGCATGTATGGATGTGCTTTATACAATTGATGTATGTATATGTATGGATTGTGATAAGAGTTGTATGAGTCCCTAATAAAATGTAAAAAAAGAAAAGAGGAGGAAAAAAATGATTAGGGCAAAGAATGTACAGATAGATGTGCTTTATACAATTGATGTATGTATATGTATGGACTGTGATAAGAGTTGTATGAGCCCCTAATAAATTGTTAAAAGAAAAAAGAAAGAGGTTTATATATAAGAGCAATTGAATATTGAGAAAACATCCCAGCCTAGTCCAGATCAATACTAGCCTAGTCCAATACTAACCCATATGTCCAATACCAATCTATAAATTGCTCTTCAGACTCACAAAATACGTGCAATGATGCTAAATGCTGGAGGATCACAGGCCAGTGAGTTGGAAGTCTTGTGGATCCAGTGGTGTTGTGAGCACCTCAGCACTGGCAGAGGTCTCTATGTGGTTTCTCCGGCTCTAGAGGTCTGGTTGTCTCAGGGTATGTCCATGTGGCTTCTCCAGAACCCAGGGTGTATCACCATGTGTCTTGTAAGTAGAGAGCCTCTCAGGGAGTGAGTCTTATCAGTAGAATGTCTCCAAGGGAGTAAGCCGAGAGAGTCTCTCCCAACTCCAAGCAGGAAATTCCAGGAATTCCCAGAAGGCCATGCCCACACAGGGCCTGATTGGCTATGACCTTATTGACAGTCTAGACACCACCCCTCCACTCTCAACCTTCAAATTGACACCATATTAAGTAACTACCACATGAAATCAGAGAGATTTTCAATTCTAGAAGATGAAGTAGACATACTTCATATTTCTCCTGATAAGTGCCTCTAATAAGTGTAGTCCTGTTGACAAAGTGATTAAATCACTCAGCTGCTAACCAAACCCAATAGCCTTTCCCCACAGAAAAATATGTAACAGCCTGTTTCCATAAAGAAACCTCACGGGGCAGTTCTACTCTGTCCTGCAGGGTCACTATGAAGCCTAGTTGACTTGATAGCACTGAGTGGGTATGGGAGTACATCTAAATAACCTGGATGTTATATATAATGTATATATAATTCTTATACATATGTCCACTCTCCAGTCAAAGAACTAGAAAAGAGGCTGTGCGACAAAAGAAGATGTGTATATAAGAATTGCCTTACCCTATGAAAAACTGAGGCCAGAGTGCTACTCCACCACCAAAGCAACTAAAGTGGGCAGCTAGACTCCACCCTCCTCCAGCTCTATTGAGATATTCCCTACCAACTCCTGCGTGTTATCAGAGAAGTCCAAGGAAGAAGCCAGGACTTTCATCACCACCCAGAGATAATAAGTGTCCTCTAATGGCTTCAATGAAAGTCACATTGTGACACTAAACTTCCACCCCCTCCTGCAGTAATAAGGTACTCTCTCCCTGGAAGCTTCTCCTACCACAGTGGTAACTGAGGAGTCCCAGAGCCATATAACTTAATAATCCAAATGTCTAGAATATAGTGTTTTAAATCTCTTATCATAACAGGAACCAGGAAAATCTTAAATTGAATGAGTAAAGACAACAAGTCCTATTACCAAGATGACACAAATGGTGTAACTATTTGACAGATGTTAAAGCTTCCGTGATATAGATGACTCAAAGAGCAATTAAGTACATGATTTAAACAATGATGAAAATGGAAAAATCTCTGGGGCAAAATATGAAAAGACTGTCTCATCAAACAAGCAGAAGATCTTGTTGCCTTGTCTGTCATTCATTACTATGATATTTGTTACAATAATCACACAGAACTAGCAGGCAGAAATCACGATTAAAGGGAGTATTAAGGAAGTCAATGGGTTGCTAACTTACTTAATATGCAATGCAAGAAAGAAATGCTCAGGACATAGTTGTTCATCAGGACATGTTGCAAAGTTCTTTCAGGGATGCTAAGAGAAGTCCAAGGCCTTGCCACTCTGCTTTATTCAGCTCAAACTCCGTGGGTCAGCAAACCCACATCTCTGAATTAAATGCTCAAAGATACTTCACTCCAGTAAGCCTCAGCCCGAAGTCACTCAGCCCCATCTCCTTGCATCAGCAAGTTCAGTTCTCCCAATAAAGGGCCCAGAGGCAACTTATTCCACAAACCAGCCTCCTACCCTAAAGTACCCAACTTTACTCGCTCCATGGACAGGAAGTACACCTGTCTGTATCGCATGGTGGGGCTCCTGATTCTGCTGCTGCTACTCTGATGATAAAGTTGTCATCTGGATCCATGAGCAGTGATTGAGGATCCAAGTAAGGCAAAATCTTTAACAGCATCAATCTCTTCTCCATGTATTTGTCCAGTTGTGAGGATTTGGGTTTTATTTCCATTGTTGTATACTTGACCTTCATTAGTAAGTTCACCAAGTCATCCAAACTTTTCACAAGCAAGGTTGTGTCACATGCTTATCTCAGATTGTTACTAAGCCTTCCACCAATCCTAATGCTGCATTCTTCTTCCTATAAGCCAGTTTCCCTGATTATTTGCTCTGCATATAGACTGAATAATATGGTAAGAAGATACAACCCTCACACATGCCTTTTGTGATTGCAAACTGTGAAGTATCCCCTTGTTCTGTCCTGATAACTGCCTCTTGGTTCATGCACAAGTTCCCCGTGAGCACAATGAAGTGTTCTGGAATTCCCATTCCTCTCAAAGTAATCCATAGTTTGTTATAATGTGCATGGTCAAATGCCTTTGCATAGTCCATAAAACACAAGCAAACATCTTTCTGATATTCTCTGATTTCAGCCAAGATTCATCTGACATCAGCAATAATATCCCTTGTTCCAGGTCCTTTTCTAAATCCAGCCTGAACCTCTGAGAGCTCCCTGTCAATGTACTGCTGCAACTGTTGTTGGATGATCTTCAGCAAAAATGTACTTGCAAGTGATATTAATGATATTCTTCTATTTATGAGACTATTTTTAAAAGATTAGCATTCATGTTATCAGAATTCCAGAAAGAGAAGAAAAAAAGCAGGGGTAAAAATTAATCCAAAGAAATAATAGCTAAACAGCTCCCAAATCTACCAAGATACATGTATATAAACCTGCACATACACACAAAGCTTAGCCAACCTAAACATAATAAACTAAATGTGATTCTATAATAAACAGTACAGATACAAAGAAATTAATTCCAAGGCAAGTCATAATCAAACTTCTGAAAACTATAGACAAAAAAATTGTTAAGCAGTTATAGAAAGACATATAAGAGGGGAGATCATTCTAATGATAATTGATTTCTTATAAGAAAACATAAAAGCTAGAAGAAATAGTAAACCATTTTAAAAATCATTTTATTGGGGGCTCATACAATTCTTATCACAACCCACACATACATCCATTGTGTCAAGCACATTTGTACATTTTTTGCCATCATCATTCTCAAAACATTTGTTTTCTACTTGAGCCCTTGGTATCAGCTCCTTTTTTCCCCTCCCTCCCCACCTTCCCTCCCTCAGGAACCCTTGATAATATATCTTTTTTTTATGTGTTACACTGATCGATGTGTCCTTTCACCCACTTTTCTGTTGTCTGTGATATCGCTACTCACATTATTGGTCCCAAGGGGTTTATCTGTCCTGGATTCCCTCTGTTTCCAGTTCTCATCTGTACCAGTGTACATCCTCTGGTCTAGCCAGATTTGTAAATCAGAACTGGGATCATGATAGTGGAGGTGAGAAATCATTAGAGAACAAGAGGAAAGTTGTATGTTTCAAGTGCTGAATAAACTGTCAACCTCTAATCTTATATCCAGCAAAAGTTTCTTTCATGAATGAAGGGGAAATCAAGAAATATTTAGATAAAGAAAAACTAAGAATTTGTCACTATCAGAACTGCCTCAAGACATGTTTTGTGCTGACTTTGTCAGCTTCTTGTTTCCTTTACAAATTTTATTCTATGTATTTTAATAAACATTTATTAAAATGTACTATACACCAGCATACCAGACCAATGTGTTTTGGTTTGGGGGGGACTGGGATATATATACATAATTTCAAACTAATAAATACCAGTTATAATAAATATTTAATAAAAGGTACAAAGCTACAGAAGTACCATAATTCATCAAACCTAAGACACCATAAGATGTACCATTTTTATGTATCATTAAGGAAAAATTATTACTGCCATCTAACTATAACCATTCTATTCACTTAGAATCTTTATCTTATTGAAAGAGGCTTTTTACATTAAAGGCAAAATATAAATGAAATAATTTACTTGTCCTGAAACTTGCTTAGATGCACCCTAGTCATCAAAGTGACACTTTAACGCTTAAAGACTTTGTGTTTCTGGTTTAGTTTATTTTAAACTGATGGGTAGGTCTCCGTGAGGTGGAGAGGGGGGATAACACATGTAGATATTAATGTAGGGATAGAAAGTAGTTGTTGGGAACTTGAGATAAACCTGGAAAACTAGCTAAAGGTAAATTATAAGGGACCTGAACCTCAAAATAAGATGTTTAGATTCTATTTGACATGAACCACTCAAAGTTTAAAGTGTTAAGATTTGATTCAAGAAAGATCAACCAAGTTTCTATGCAGTGAATGGAAAGCTACTGTCACCAATAGGACAAAAAAAATCCTCAAAACTCACTGCTGTAAGTGGATTCCAACTCATGGACACCCTACAGGACAGGGTAGGCCCCTGTGGATTTCCAAGACAAAATCTTTAGAGTAGAAAGTTTCATCTTCCGCCCATAGAGAGGCGTTTCAAATCGTGGTTCACAGTGCAGTGTGTAAGCCACGCTACCCCCAGGGTTCCTTGCAACAGGACCGGGTGGTTACTGATGTAGCTGCACCCCTGCCAGCAATCCCACACAAAACCCAAACAGCACCTACGTCCTTCATCTCATGAAGCTAAGGCTCCCAGTTTAGCTCTGAATAAATGAAACTGATAGAGAGAATCTAGTACTGGAGTGGCTCTTAGTGGCTCTTAGTCTTTCACCTTTCAAATCTCAATCAAGTCATCAGGCAAGATCTTTGGGGCTTTGTGCCTCTCCAAACTTTCTGGAAAATTCCCATTCTTGTTTGTGAGGACATCCTATTGAAAGTTACCTGCTCTCACATCCATGCACCTGCTCCGTAAATTCTTTCCATGCCAAGAAGCAAGAACTGAGGAGAAAGGGCATCTCAAAACCTATGATTTAACCCTTTTTAAATTCTCTTACATTCAGATTAGGATTTATTATACATTCTCTACTTCTAGGGTTTTGATTTTGCTTCAGTTGACCTTTTATATAATTCCAAAGGTGTTTGAGAATATGCTCAATTTGCCAAACTTTTTTGCCTTTTTCTGTTCAGAAAATTTTTACTGTGTACACGTTTCTTCTGTTAAAACTGTACATTCAGTGATTTACTCCACCCAGATATTGTAATTTTAGCTCTAGAATTTCCAAGTGGCTTTTGAAAAATACAGTTTTGATTAATCGGCTGATATCTTCTATATTTCCATTCATTTTAAACATATTGTCTTCAATGCCCTTGGGGATATTAAATAGTTGCTTCAAAAATCTTTGTCCACAAGAAGAAGGAATGCAAACAGAAAATACAAAGAGGAAAAAGATACTTTGAGGGGATTGAAAGGTATGAGTTGAAAATAATGTATATAAATTATTAAATGTAAAACTGGAGATCTGGTCTTTAAACTTTCACTTAATCAAAATTAAAAGTTGAAAAAAAGAAAATCATTGTTCACGAATTCTAATCTTGATCATTATTACTTTCTTGATTTTAGTTTTAAGAATCAGCTGTTATATCCTGCTTCTTTGAATGTCAGGTATTGCTGACATGATGGCTATGGATGAGATCCTACATATTGTGAATTGTATGCTGTGAGAACTCTGGATTGCCTTATATTCTCCTGAAGAGTGATGGCTTTGTTTTAGCAAACTATGATCCTGTTGGAGTCAACCTGAAAATACAGTTCCTTCTAGCTCATTCCAGTCTTTGCCCTCTAGCTGGAGGTTGCCTTCTTCTTTGGGTCCATCAGTCAGCAAGCGGCACCAAGCTCTTAGGGAAGAGGGGGATTTCCTAAGAGATCAGGCACGTGCTACAAGGCTAAAAGAGGGAACCTGTACAGTCCAGATCAAGTCCATAAATCTGATATTAGCCCATATGTACAATACCAATCTATACATTTCTCTTCAGACTCATGCAACACATGCAAAGGTGCAGAATGAAAGAAGATCACAGGCCAGTGGGTGGAAAGTCTTGTGGATCCAGTGGCAGTGGAAGCATCTCAGTGCTGGCAGGGGTCTCCATGTGGCTCCTTCAGCTCTAGGGCCCTGGCTTCATCAGCTTAGCTCCATCAGGCTCCTTGTCAGTAATATCTTGCAGGGAGTGTGTATCTGGCCTTCAACAAACTATTTTTAATCGCCTAGTGGTTGCAAATGAGATCAACAAGCTGTGACCTGACTGACGAGTTAAACTCCACCCCTTGATTCTGATGTCTCAAATTGACAACAGATTATGTAACTACCACACCCCCACTTCACTGGGAACTCTGAGAGTATGATGTTTCAGGGCTTGAATTCCTAAATGGGGGAGCAAGGCTGTTTGCCCTGAAGGTAAACAGATCAGGATGAACACCTTCCATAGTTCATGGCTTGTGGGAGATGCTGACGGCTCTGCCGCGGGAGCTTATGAAGCAATGGCTGGCCTGTCTCTGCCCCTGAGATAAACGGGCACTTACCTTCTGTTCCCTGAATAAAGCTGCAGAAGGCAGCAGTCTGCAAATTTTATCAGTGACTTCATGCTCCCCAGTCTCATCCTCCCACTCCCGGCTGTGACTAACTTGGCTGATGTGTTAATGTTTCTTTGTAAATCTTCAACTATCCCTTTGTGTGGAAGCCTGTCACATGTCGCAGGCTGTGTGCAGGGAATGTCTTTAAGCCTACTCCTAATAAAACTCTGGGCCTTGGAGTGTCTATACTGCAGAGACCCTCACACCCTAACTTTTGGATATCTCTTTTGTATATAAGTTTTCTAATTGCAGATCATGTCTCCTCTCCAAACTGTTCATCCTGCATGACAAGAGCCAGTCTCATTCTTACCTGACACCTAAGCAAAAGGTTCCACTCACTAGTCACTCCATGAAAGAAAGATGTAGTCGCGCCATGAGAGAAAGATGTAGCAGTCTGCCTCCACAAACATGCGGAGCCTTTAAACCCTCCGGAGAAGTTGCGCTTTGTCCTACAGGCTCACAACTGTGAGCGGAATTGACTCCATGGCAGAGGGTTTCCTTTTTTGGTTTTGCTAATGGCTGTGGTTCCCCCAGCTCTGTCCTTTGGCTCTGCAGACCAGAAACTGAGAGTTTGCTTTCAGACTTCTCCTCATGCCTGTGGTCAAGTTGGCCGACCTTCAGCTAAAGGGGTTCAGAAAATGATTAATGCACTTGACCAGTTTTCTTTTGCCAAGAGTCAATTCCCCTACAGAGTCTGTCTACTTTTGTTGACTCTTCAGCACCTTCACGTCATTTTTATCAGGAGTTTCTCGTTGTTCTCAGCAGGAGGGTAAGGTCCAGTGGGAGGCGGGCAAGAAGTGGGTAGCCAGTATCCCTGACTATGATCTACACTGACTTACAGAGTCCTTGCTTCATAGAAGAACTGTGCTTGATACCCTTTCCCACATTGTCTCTTTCTTGCTTTTTCCTAGATTATCGCACTTAGTCCTACAAGAATCCCAAGGGAAAGGAGCTACTGTTGACATTTTCTACATAAGGAAATGGAGGTTGAGAAAGGCCCCAGGTCAGACCTCTGCATTTTAGAGTCCAAAGCCTGCAATCTTCACCTGCTGCTGTCAAGAAAGAAAATTAGCTCTCAGAACCAAAAGGTGCCCTGAGGCTCCGAAAACTGCCCTAGGCATGCTTCTTAATCAGAAGCCAACTTTAGACTAGTTGATTGCGGCACTTAGAAATTCATTTCCTCATTCACTTAAAGCAATGTTTCCCCAACTTGCCTTATCATAAGGATCACCTGAGGGTAATATCTGGCTACTGATCCACAGACTGTCTGGATCAGTCTCAAGGGGCAAGGACGAAAAATTTGAATATTCAACAGGCACTCCAGATGATTCTAATGTTCTTCCCAGTTTGAAAACACTTATTTAAAGAAATGAACACCTGGTACCCAAACATTTTATTCACAACTCTGTGTTTCCTGGGATAAATAATGATAGTAATAAAAAATGCTAATTATCACCTAGAGCTTATCTCAGGCCAGACAGGCACTTTGCTATGTATTTTACTTATCTTATCCTCTTTTAAAATTCTTTAAGTAGTAGCTCTTTTTTGAGGAAATTGAGGCACTAATTTACCAATCCTAGAGGATCTGAGAATAACCTGGGCTCTTTGATCCCATCACTACCGTTTTCACCACCACACTACGCCATCTCTACCTGCCCAGTTGGCCATGATCACTCCTGACAAGAGCTCTGGGTAGACATGTGACCATAATGCACACTTGTCCTAGAGCCTAGGGATAAAATTCTTAATTCTTCCTGGGAATAGCACCTAGTCCCTAGACAAATCCATGAAGCTTTGGGTCTGCCTAAAGCAGCTTTGGGGGTTCTGTGCCTTTGGTAATTTCCAGCAGGAAGATTGGAGTGAAGCAGAAGGGACTCCAGAAAACTCAGACAGCTGATTCACAACATGTAGCATGCATGTTCTTTCCACAAATCTACTGCAGCTAAGAGGAGCCTTGGCCACACAGGATCTTAAGCTGGCCCCAGGGCCAGCAGTTTGGATGTACCAGCTGCTGCAAGGGACAAGGATGAAGCTGCCTGTTCTCATAAAGGTTTGTAGTCGCAGAAAGCCAAGGAGCCATTCTGCTCAGTTCTTCAGAGTTGTGCTGAATTTGGGTCAACTCAGTGGCAGTGGGCAGAGGCAGTTCACACTCACTCCGCAGGAGAATACGTCTGCTTCCATAAAGAATACAGTCTCGACAACCCTGTGTGGCCGTTCCAGCCGACATAAAGGGAGCACTGGGAGTTAAATCGACTCCATGGAAATAGGAATAACAGTACTTCTGTGCTAGGTACCAGGGTAAAACCCAGGTGATGGGTTTCCAGTTCTGCAGGGTCACCCTGAAGGGGATTTGACCCCACGACAGTAGGCAGTCTCCTCTCCTCTTAGTAACCAAAGTTAGATGAGAAGGGTCGACTATTCCCCCAGAGTTAGTGATACTAAAAGCCACTCTCAGCAATCTAACAGATAACAACGTACATTTTATTAGCAAATCAATTATAAAAGAAATCATTCATATGATTTGCTCTGTGAATTGAGAAGACCTCTACTGTTTACTTTCTGATGCCCTGAAGACCCACGCTGCTTAAAAGACTCGTTTCAGGAAAACACTAAGATTCCAGAGGCAGAATTCTGCTGCCAGGGTGGACGGACATAACCTAATGCCTATGGCTCGAAATTAGACCTTTTCATTGCCATGCCTAAAATGACACTCACAGATTTAGCTAGATTCTTATATTCCGTTTATGCTAACGTTTGAACAGCTCACATATATCAAATACCTTAAGTTCACAACTGACAGCTTGTTTCTAGCTTTCCTCATCTTAGACAACTGGCTACACATTATGCTGGTAGAAGCCTGTTTCTGACATCTAGTATGTTAATTAGAAAGCATCTGTTCCCAATGAAGATGTGGCTGACAGGACTTAAGATAGCTGCCTCGAGAGTGTGCTCTTTCTGGTAAAATGTTACCAGATCCATCCATTGCACTTTATTAATGAGAATACTAGCTAACCTCTGATGTCCACTAGCCAACTGGTCACCTCATCACCATATATAATGTATGTTTGTGTGTGTGTGAATTGGGTGAAGCTTACAGAGCAGATCATCAGTTTTATATTCAGCTGGATTGATCTTCATGACACCTCTTCCCCTCCATGTGGGTAGAGGATTTACTCTCACCAACAAAACCTGAAATGCCCCCGCACTCAAGGCCAGGACTAGGCAATGCACCTATTCCTTCATGACTGGGCCTATAGCTGATCTACATGGTCCTTTAACTTCAGTCTGGGCTCCATCTCATGGATTTCTAATCCTTTCTGCCCTTAATTCCACTTTCAGGTAACTCAGAGCTGGTAACTGTGCTCTTTCTGATTCTACCTTCTGATAGTATACAAGTTCCCAGTTCCTGTGAAAGACCCTTTGGAAGAAGACTTAGGGCCAGTCCATTTCTGACGGATCTGGTGCCCCTACAGGATCCTGCATGTGAGCTCCCATGCCCCAACTCTCTGGAACTACGTTAGGCTGGGTTCTCAAGAGAAACAAAGCCAGTGACACTCAGAGATGTATAAGAGCTTTATATCAAGAAAGCATCTCAGCCTAGTCCAACTAAGTCCCTAGACCCTATCCTGGCTGCTAACATAGAAAGGTAAATGCGGATTCAGGATGATCACAACCCAGTGGGTGCAGTCTAGTGGATTGAAGGTCACTGGAAATATGGCAGGGCACCGACAACTGCCCCTGGTGGCAGACAGAGTCCCAGCCCGCAGGAAAGCAAAGGGGCAGGGAGGAGAAGCCTCCCTTTCTCTCTGACAAAAAGGCCACATCCTCCAGAAGGCATCATCGGGCTGGAGCTGATTGGCAGGTTGAAGTCCACCCACACAAGTTCAAGTTGACAAAAATCTAACTGCCATAGGAACCAAATGACAGTAGACCACCCAAGATATTCATGCGTGTACCCAATAACACGTGGTCCTTGTCATTGTGCTCATCCCTGTCTCGCTTTTCTTTGACTATTGATGTTCCTTCTTCTCTCCTTGGTCTGTTTCTGTTTCTCCGTTGGGGATGACATTTGTCTTTGCATTGTCCGTTGAGGAAGTCTGACTTTTGCGCCCAGTCCTTCTTTCATTCCCCCACCCTGTCTTCACTGTTGGAATATCATCAAGGTCTGTACAGCCAAGCACTATTTTGGAGTGCTATTCCCTTGTCTCCATCAAGAATCTGATCATTAGTCCACTATTTTTGAAATTCTCACCAATGTCCCTACCATCCTGGACCTTTTGCTTGGGCCTTTGGTTTACCTTTTGCTTTTAAAAACCATGTTACTGTAATTTCGGTGGAAGTTTATAGAGCAAGTTCATTTTCCATTCAACGATTTGTACATATTTTGGTTTGTGATATAAGTTGCGATTCCCTCGATGTCACAGTACTCTTCCCATTTGTATTAGTCCAGTTGACTAGAGGAACACATTCGCTGTGGAAGAGAGAGCTTTATATCAAAGAGCAATTGGATATTGAGAAAATATCCAGCCCAGTACAGATCAAGACCATAAATCCGATATTATCCCATATTAGTTTATAAATGGCTGTTCAGACTCACACAGCACATGCAATGATGCCGAATGCAGGAAGATCACAGGCTGGTGGATGAAAAGTCTTGTGGATCCAAGGGTGGTGAAAGCATCTCAGTGCTGATGTGGGTCTCCATGTGGCTCCTGCGGCTCTCTGAATGTGTCTCCTTAACAGGAAGTTGAAGCAGACAGATTGTGCCCCTCCTCCAGGGAGAAAGAGAGGAAGTTCCCAGAATCCTCATAAGAAAGCCAGTCCCACAAGGAGGCATCATCAGACTGTGACCTGACTTACAGGCTAGATACCACCCCTTCACTCTTAATACCCTCAAGTTGACATGAGATCATGTAACTACCACACCATTTTCTCCTGGGTTTCCTGTTTGCTTTCCCCCTCCTTTCCTGTCCTTCCTACCTTCTGATATTTGTTTCCAGGTAAATTCTGCCCTTTCAGTGTCATGTGGTTACTTGTCCTGAGATATACTTTGCTCACAGGTGCTATTATTCACTTAATGGGACTTTCTATCGTTTGACTAAGGTGATTCCCAAGGGTGTTCTCAGTTTCAGATTTGAAGACTATCTGAGGATCATAGTCTCAGGAGATCTGTCAGTTTTAAACAGACCAGTTAGTCTTTTTTGATTTCTGACTTTTATTCTACATTTTTCCCTACTCTGTCCAAGTGCTTCTACTGTGATTCTGATCAGAGCAATTAAAATAGCAGTTGGGCACCATCAGTTTTTCAGGTCTCAGAATACTGAAGGCTGTAGTTCAAGGGTTCATTAATCCTTTGGATTAATTTTTTTCTTGAGTCTTTGGTTTTCTTCACTTTCTTTGCTCTGGACTACAAAAGATTAATAAGTACACCTTAGATGGACACTAGGAAGCTTTTAAGACCCTTTTAATGACCCACTGCTCATTATGATAGGATGTAGAACAGTGTCTCTAGACTGTTCTGCAAAATGATTTAGCTGTGTCCCCAGACAATGTGGCTAAGCATCTAAGCCCAGTGACTCAATCCCCCAAGGTGATTGGTTATGTCTAGAACATTTTCATTTATTTTGTCCCTTGTATGCTCTTGTATATATGGATATACAAGTGAGCTTGAATGAAAATCATTCATGCAATTTTTTCATTATTTTTAATTCCATTTTCCAATGAAGTTTTGAAGCCTCCTTGAATAACAGCATATACAAACTCCTGTATAGAGAAGCATTCTCTGGCAAACGTATATACTCTCATGAAGGTACTACCATTCGCCATCTCATGCCAGTTCATGTTTAGCGATGTATACAACTATAGGTTATTGTTTGTAATTTCAGGACTGCATACGCAAGGTTGTAGTTGTGAGGTGCCATCCAGTCAGCTCTGGTCCACAGTGGCCGTATGCAATAGTATTTATCATGGTTGTCTTTTATTCTTGTGGAATTCCTGTGTTTTCCTTGGTCTTACTCATGATGTGTTGCACTGTCCATTGCTTTTCTCTTCACCAAAGTTAATATGTCTACTCTCTAGTTAGTGAGTATTCCGCCTACCCTTTCCCCTCTCAGGTAACCATCAAAGAATGTTTATATGGGTCACCCTTTTAAAAAAAATTTTAAACAGTAGTCTCATACAGTGTTAATCCTTTTGTGATTGACTTAATTTACTCAACATAATGTCCTTCGGGTTCATTTATGTTATGAGGTGTTTTCTGGATTCATCATTATTTTTTAACATTGCTTAGTATTCCACTGTGCCCATGTCCAAGAGCTTGTTTACCCATCCATCTGTTTATGGGTACACAGTTGTTTCTATCTTGTTGTTATTCAGGAGAATGACAAGGCTTTCTACTTCACTGAAGAGGTACGGTCTCAGAAACGTGCAGGGGCAGTTCTACCATGTTGTGTAGGGTCACTATGAGCTGGCACCAATTTTATGGCACTGAGTCCTTTTAAATCTTGTTGTCATTGTGAAAAACTCTGAAATGAATGTGGATACACATATATCTATTTGTGTCATGGCTTTTATTTTTCTAGGATCTATACCTAGCAGTGTTATTTTTCTAGAATATATATGTACATACCTGGAAATTTTATTACATGATATCTCTATTTCAGGTTTTTAAAGGAAACTACATATTATTTCCAATAGGGATTATATAGGGACATAAAAAAACTCATTGAAATTTTTCACTATCTTTTAATTCCACTTTTCCATGAACTTTTTGAAGTCCCCTTTATTAATATACATTCCTACATCCAGTGTATAAGAATTCCAATCTCCCCACATTCAAACCAATTTTAACAATTTTATTAACACACACTCCATGTACCATATAACTCAATGGTTTGAATATATTAAAGAGTTGTGTAATCATCACACATCTTCGTTTCTGTACTCATTATTATTAGCTCCTCTATTTCCCACAACCTTCCCTATCAAAACCCTAAGAAACTACTAATCTCATAACTGTCTCTATAGATTTATCTCTCCTGGATTTCATATAAAGAAGATCATACCAAACAAAAACTCAGCAACAATAACAAAATAATCACAGAAAAACTTCAGTCCAAAAGATACCAGAAAATTGTTTAAAAAAAAAAACCAAACTAGAATAAATTCAAAATGTGTCAAAGGGAAAATAAACGAGAAGATGTTAAATGTTAACCTAACTCTATCTGCATTAATTCATTTTCTGGTGCACTACTAGCTGTAAAGACAGAACTATTCACCTCCCTGCTTAATGGTCACTCTAAGGGAGTGCAATGGAGGTTTAATCCCTTGGGGGTCTCTGGAAATAGATTGGGGGGTTTCAATTTCTTCCATAGCTTTCTAATCACTCGATGCTAAGAATGTATGCTCTAATACAATTCCCTCTTCTGGATTTTATTATTTTAAACCCTTGGATCACACAGACTGATGTGCTTTTTCTGCGTGGGCTTAGCTAGCATCTCACTGAGAGAGCTGATTGCTTTAGACGAGCTTTTAAGACCTCCGGGGTGTTTTATCTACTTGGATGGACACTTGGTTTTAGTGTCACTTTTGTTGGAGTGAGATGGCTATCTCAAAGACTCGACTTTCACTTCTCTAATGACAATTTATGGAGTCAAGTAAGACAAATTCCTTAACAACTTCAATTTTGTTCTACCTTTATCGTGATGGTAATTACTGGTCCAGTTGTGAACATTTCAGTCTTCTTTACATTGAGTTATAATCCATACTGAAGGCTATAATCCTTGACCTTCATTACCAAGTGCCTCAAGTACTCATTTTGAGCAAGCCAGGTTGTATCAGCTGCATATCACAAATTGCTAAGAAGCCCTAATCTGGATGCTCCATTGTTCTTCATCTAACCCAGCTTCCCTGATTATTTGTTCAGAATATAGAGTGGAGAAGTATGGTGATGGGATGCAACCCTGACACGTACATTTCCTGACATAATAGTACGTCCTTGTGCTTTTCTCCCAACTGCCTCTTGATCTATATACAAGTTCTACATGAGCACAATGCAGTATTCTGAGATTCCAAGTCTTCTCAAGGTTACTCATAGTTTATTATGATGCACCTAGCCTGATGCCTTAGTATAGGCAATAAAGCACATGGTCATATAACCAGTGCTCATGGAATCAATAGTCAGATGATCAAATGACACATGTAATTGAAGAAATCTGTTGCACAAGCCTCTTTAAAGTGTAAAAAGGCAAAGATGTCCTTTGAGGACTAGGGTGCACCTGACCCAAGCCATGGGATTTTCAATTGCCACAAATGCATGTGAAAATGGGATACTGAATAAGAAAGACAGAAGGAAGAATGAATGCATTTTAATGATGATGCTGGCAAAGAATACTGGAAGCATGATGGACTGCCAAAAGAACAAATAGGTCTGTGTTGGAAGCAGTACAGCTAGAAGGACTCTGGGCGAGTTGTCAGGAGAGATCGGTCCCTGGAGAAGGACATCATACTTAGTAAAGTATCAGGCAACCTAAAAGCGGCAGGCCTTGGACAAGAGGAGTTGATGCATGGATCGGCTCAACCATAGAACAACTGTGCAAACGGCATAGAACTGGGCAGTGTTTCCTTCTGTTAGGCATAGCGTTGCTATGTATTGGAACCAATTGGAAAACACCTAACAACAATGACTAAAATAACCATTAGCACCTCCTTTTTTAAAATAAATCATTTTATTGGGGCTCATACACTCTTATCACAATCCATACATACATCAATTGAGTACAACACCCTTATACATTCGTTGCCCTCATCATTCTCAAAATTCGCCTTCCCCTTGGGTTCCTGGGATCAGGTCGTTTTCCTTTTTTCCTCCCCTTCCCTCCCTGCTTCCCTCTCCCTCATGAACCCTTAATAATTGATAAATTATTATTTTATCTTATCTTACACTGCCCGGCATCTCCCCTCATCCACCTTCCTGTTGCCCATCCCCCAGAGAGGAGGTTACATGCAGATCCCCGAGATCGGTTCTCCCTTTCTACACCCCCTTCCCTCCAGGTGTCACCACTCTCACTGCTGGTCCTGAGGGGTTCATCCATCCTAGATTCCCTGTGTTTCCAGATCCCCACTGCACCACTGTGCATCCTGTGGTCTATCCAGGTCCACAAAGTAGAATTGGGATCATGATAATTGGGGGGGAGCATTCAAGAACTAAAGGAAGGTTTTGAGTTTCATTGTTGCTACACTGAACCCTGAGTGACTCAGCTCCTCCCCACTATCCCTCTGCAAGGGATGTCCAGCTGTCAACAGATGGGCATTGGGTCCCCATCATGCACTCCCCTCATTCACGGTGATGTGGTTCCCACCCCCGCCTTTGTTGTTTGAAACCTGGTCCCCCTCGGTCCTTCATGATCACACATGTTGGTGTGTTGCTTCCATGTGGGCTTTGTGTTGCTTCTGGGTTAGATGGCCGCTTGTTTACTTTCAAGCCTTTAAGTCCCCAGATGCTATATCTCACAATAGCTGGGCACCATCAGCCTTCCTCACCACACTTACTTATGCACACGTTCATCTTCAGCGTTTATGTAGGGAAGGTGATCACACAATGATGGTTTTTGTTCTTTGCTGTCTGCTACTTGGTCCGTTCAACACCTTGTATTCACTTAGGCTGTGTGCTTCTTCGCTGTGGGCTTTGTTGCTTCCAAGTTAGATAGCTGCTTGTTTGCCTTCAAGCCTTTAAGACCCCAGACGCTATATCTTTTTGATAGCCGGGCACCATCAGCTTTCTTCACCATGTTTGCTTATACACACGTCTGTCTTCAGTGATGTCGGGAAGGTGGTTATCATGGAATGACCGTTTAGCTGAGCAAGGTGCGATTGTATTGAGGGAGTGTGCGTGAGGAGGCCCAATTTCCACCTGCTACCCTACTACTGAACCTATAAATATATGCACATAGCTCTATTTACCCCATATGTACATATTTGTATTTAGGCTTCTATGTATCCCCTTTGCTTCCTATTATTTTTCTCTATTTCCTTACGCTTTCCTCCTGTCCCACTACCATGTTCAGCCTTCATTCTGGTTTCAGTAATTCCTCTCAGTTACCTTGCCCTTGGTCACTCCCTACCAGTCCTCCTATCCCCTCCCTGGCACTGGTTTTGAACCACTCATTTTTCCCTTGTCCTTGTGTTGGCCAACACCTCCTCCCTTCCCCTACCTCCCACACTCTCATGTCCCTCCGGGACCGTTGGTCCCGTTATTTTCTTCTCACATTGTTTGTCCAGCCTATCTTATCTAGGTGGACCTGCAGATATAGTAATATGTGCATACAAATGCAGATGGCTTTGACAGCACCCAAGGAGGCACATAAGAACATGGCATCTTTAGGTGTTTATTGATTGTCTGAATAGTTTGGACTTTTTGTTTGGGGGGTTTATATATTTTACATATTTTAATTGGAATGTTGTCTTTTTGTTGTTGGAGTACTGACTTTTTAATAATTGAAAAGAATCCTTTGTCAGCTATGTTCTTGTAAAAATTTGTTCCCAGTGTGTAGATTATCTTCTTTCTTTTTTGGAGAAGTTTTTGATGCACATAAATGTTTAATTTTTAAGAATATAAGTTTTCTAGTTGATCTTCTGTTGATTGGGCATTTGTTGTTATATTAGATAGACTAATTATGCCCTAAATTTAGGGCCCCTAAATTTTTTCCTATTTTTCTTTACCTTTATACTTTTCAATATTATATCTATGCCTTTGATTAACCTTGAATTCATTTTTATATGATGTGAATTATAGATTCTACTTCTCCCCATGCAAGTGGAAATCAAATTTTGCCAGCACCTTTTATTAAAAAGACTATCTAATTTCAATTTAGTGGAGCTTGGTGCTTTGTTGAAGATCAATTGTACACAGGTGGTTAGATTTATGTTTGAGTTCTCAATTCTGTTCCATTGATCTACATGTCTCTTGTTGCACCAATAGCAGACTGTTTCAACTAGTATGGTTATATAGTAGTTTTTGAGATCAGAAACTGTGAGGAATTTGTCCTTCTAATTTTTTTTTCTTTTTGGTAGTACATTGCTTATTTGTTGTTACTTTATTTTCATATCATTATTAATTAGTTCTTCCATCTCTTTAAAAAATATTAATGGAATCTGAATCAGTATTGCATAATATCTATAGACTGCTTTGGGTTTTATTGACATATTCATACTGTGAAATCTTCCTATCCATGACAGAAAGTCTTCCTATCTACTTTCTTCCATTTATGTAGTTGTCTTTTGGTTTATTGAGGTAGTATTTTGAACTTTCATTGTATAAATCTTTTGTATCTCTGATTTGGTATATACTAAGGTATATACTTGGTAGTATGCTTGGTAGCTGTAATAATTGTATTGTTTTCTTGATTTTTGTTTCAGAATCCTCTTTGTTATGGTAGAGGTATTTATGTTGATCTTTTTTCCTATCATTCTACTGAGTCCCTCTATTATGTCCAATAGCATTCTTGTTAGTGGGATTTTCTTCAATGCTTAGGATCATATCATCTACAAATAAGGATGGTTTTGGTTCTTCCTTACCAATTGGGATGCTTTTTATTAACCTATCTTGCCTTACTGCTCTAAGAATTTGCTCTAATCTTTAGCACTGATGGCTAGGTAGGTACTTTGAGTACTAGCCATATTAACTAGCCATTCTTATAGGTGTATGGATATTATCCCATCACTGACAGGGTTGTACTTCGGTATAGCTGATGCCAGTGCAAACACTATGAATGCCAGCAGACCACTTTCTGATATACTGCCAAAATATGAGTCTTTAGGGTGGGAGGTACTAAAAATACCCTACAGCTGTCTCCTCCAAATAGTCCACCTTAATGATACAGCTTGAGGAAATGTCATTCACTGATGTTGCATTACTCAAAATGGAGAAACAACTTCAAAAATCCATTAAGAATTAGAATGCTGTAGGTAGACAGTATGAACCTAAGAAAATTTACAGTAAAAATATTTAGGTGGAAGGCATAAAAATAGATATCCTAGATGTTAATGTGGTAAAACAGACTGGAATCAATGAAACGTATGGTCTACTCCACTGAGAATAACAGATTAAAGTGAAAGTACATCCCATTCATCATCTACAAGAATATTCAAAAGCTATACTGAAGTACAACCCTGTCAGCGATAGGATAATAGCCGAACACCTTTAAGGATAGGATAATACCCATACACCTTTAATATTACTTTTATTCAAAGTTACTACCTAACCCTTAATGCTAACAATTAATCAATTGGAGGTATTACCAATGTAATTACCAATTTGAAACTGATCAAGCATGCAATCAATAAGCACTGATAATTATTGGCAATTGGAATGAGAACATTGAAAATAAAGAAAAATTAGGCCTTTGTGCTAGAAGTGACACTGGTGATCACATGATAGAATTTTGAAACATCAACAAGTGAATCATTGGAAATATCTTTTGTCAACAATATATATGGCAACTATGCATGTGGGTTTCACAGGATGGAATAACAGGAATTAAATTGGCTATGTGTGTGGAAAGAGAAGGTGGAATCATTCAATATTATCAGGCAAAAGAGACCAGGGACTAACTGTTAATTCCAGTGCAACTTGAAAATGGAGAAAAAATTTTAAGACCACAAGAGCCAAAGCATATCCCACCTGAATTCAAAGACCATCTCAAGGATTGATTCAATGTACTGAACACTAATGACTGGACACTAGAAAAGTTGTGGGATGGCAGGAAGGAAAGAAAGGGTCATTTAAGAGACAGGAATAAAAGCCCATAAGGAATATCAGAAAAGACTCTGAAACTAGCTCTTGAATGTAGAGTAGCTAAAGCAAAAGGAAAAAGTGAATTAAAGGTGCTGAATATAAGGTTGTAAAGGGCATCTCATGAAGACAAAGTAAAGTATTGTAATGAAATCTGCAAAGACCTAGCATTAAACCAATAAATAAACAAACAAACAAATAAGCAGGGAGCACACAGCCAACATTTTCTCAAGCAAAAAGAACTATAGAAAACCTCCAAGTTTTAAGTTGTAATACTGGTCTCAGGAAGCATCAATGAAAGATGCAAAGGATAAACAGAATCTCTATACCACAAAGAATTAGATGACATTCCACCATTTCAGGAGGCAGTATATTAATAAGAACCAATGGTACTGAAGGAAACGTTTCAAGCTACAATGAAGGCAGTGGTTAAAAGAAGGCTCCAGAAACCGAAGGAATATAAATTGAGATGTTTCAGCAAATGTATGCAATGTTTGAAGCACTCATTCATCCAGGCCAAGAAATTTAGAAGAGCTGTCTAGCAGACTGGAAAAGATTCAGGTTTATACCCACTTCAAAGAAAAGTGGTACAACAAAAAACAGAAATGATTGAACAAGATCGTTAGAATCACTTACAAGTACATTTTTGCTGAAGATTGTTCAAGAATGCTTGCACGACTTATTGAAAAGGAACTGCCAGAAATTCAAGCTAGTTTCAGAAGAGGACATAGAATGAAAAACATGCTTAGGCTGCTGACGTCTTGACTTCTTACTAATTGTTTTGTGTGCTGATATCTCCTGATATTATTGCAGAAATATCCATTTCTCTTTGCGATTCTGTTAGTTTGATTCTTTGTATTATAGGACTCTTTTATTGAGGGCATAGGTATTTATTGTGGTCATTTCTCCTTTTTACATATACCCTTTAGTCATTATATAATATCTTTCTTTTACTCTCCTTCTTTATAATCTATTTTATCAGAAGTAAATATTGTCACTCCAGTTAATTTTTTGTTACTATTTTCTAGATATATAATTACTGATTGCTAGATTTTAGCTTATTTTTATCTATGTTTCAAAAGTTTGTCTCTTGTAAGCAATGTTTTGATAGTTTTTTTATTCTTTTTCTTGATTAGTGTATTTAATTCATTTATATTCAGGGTAATTATTGACAAGTATGAAGTATGCTGTCATTTAGTTGTGGATGTGTGCATGTGCTGCTGATTATTTCTTTATTCCACATATGTCTGTGTTGAGTTCATTCTGTTCAGAGATTTTTCAAAACATTTCTATCATTGCTATTGATTTTGTGTTTACCAAACTGGGCCACTCAGGCCACGTGGTGACTTGGTGCCTCAGGAATAGGCATTCAGTCTCTATTAAGGTCAATAACAAGACAAAACTTTTTTTTCTCAAATGTCAGGAGTTTCCTTTAAAATTTTAATGGTCTGACTATGATTTTCCATGAGACAGCTACAAAACAAAATGAGGGAATACTAATAATGAAGAAAATGTTCTAAAACTGATTGTGGTGATGATTGTACAATTCTTGATGTGATTGGACTATTGAATTGTATAATAGATGAATTATATGCCAATAAAACTATTTTTTTGGGGTGGGGAACAAGTGATGGAGTGAAAGTCAAGACAATATCCAGATAGAAAAATTATTATAAATACAACCAAACCCAAACTAATTCCTATTGAATCAATTTTAACTTACAGCAACCCTACATGGGGTTTCCAAGGCTGGAAGTGGTTCATAGGAGCAGACAGATTCAACTCTATCTCAAAAGGCAGCTGGTGAGTTCACACTGCTGACCTTGTAGTTAGTAGCCCAGAGCATCACCAGGGATCCTTAGTTTAAACCTGGGAAGATAACAGTCTCTAACAACATTTGAGAGCAGAACTCAATCGTGCCTGACTACCACTACCAATTGCTTGGGAAAGGATCCCACTACAAGATCCTGGATGGAGTGGAAGAAAAATGTGGAGCAAGACTCAGAATCATAAGTGAAACCAGGGTTGCCAGTCAGGGAAGGAAATGTAGGGCCACTGAGATTATAGGTCTTGGTCATTCTTCAGATATGGACCTGAACCCCGGCTGGTGGCAAATAAATAAACAAACAAAAATAACCCATGTAGGGTCAAATAAGCAGCAATGTCAAAGGGTTAAAAAGAAAAAGGAGCAGCAGAAACAGGAAACATAGAAAGCTGAGGAGAAATGTCTTCATTGAAGAAATTGCAGTGGATGAGTTGAAAAAATGTGTATGAATTGTTGAATTTAAAACTGGTGATATTCTCTGTAAACCTTCACCCAACTCACAGTAAAATGTTCAAAGGAAACCCGTGAGACTCAGGGTTTTACTCTGAGATGCGTCGGTTTAGATGAGCTAGAATTGATGGCAGTGTGTTTGTTTGGCCTAACCTAAGTTATATATCCTGTAATAGCATATTACCATGCAAAAGTACTGTTAAGATCATTAGAGACATTGTAAAAGCCTAGACTAAACTAGGAAATATATAAGCTAGAAACTATGGCAGGTGCTAGTAACCGGTTTCTTCCCCCCAGGGTCCCACAACTGGAAGGCAGAGATTTAACAGAAATCACACTGCTTACTTTTCTTCTCGTCGTTTTACTGTGCAAGGTGCTCAGGCACACAGGTTGGAGAGAACAGCAGATATTCACTGAAGAGTTGGGCATCTGTAGAGAAAAGGAAGTAGCCAGGATCAGCACAAAAGCTTTCTGGAAAACCCTACATACATCTTCCCCAGGGACCACTCACTTCCTGTCAGCGAGTCCACGGACTCTCAGGGGCCCAAGTGTGACCACAATGCCACCAGGACTTCTGCTCCGGTCAGTGCAGAGCTAATTTAATTGCCTTGGTGGTCTGCAGATGCTTGGATTCCTCAGGTACTTCTCTAGGTGCTCAGAACCCATTTCCCTCCCCAACAACTCTGAACTGTATTAGAACGACTCCCTCACTTTTCCTTAACAACTCCTTCCTCCCTCTGCATTCTGATCTAATGCTTCTCAAAGAAAACACAATTTCATCAATCATACTCTTCAACACAACCTTTTCTCGCTTCCTAATTCCTTAATCATGACAACTGGTGGATTTTATACATCCACTTGTGGGGACATTTTTTTTTACACCAGTAAAAGCATTTACAATCTCTTCAGTTTCATAATGAAAAGCAACGAAACAGAAAGATATAAAAAAAATAAAGTGGAAACCACTTTAAATCCTAAAACTCAAAGAGAACTACTGTTAGCTAGCCCACTTTCATATATCTTCCTAGAAATAAATTAACATAAATATGTATAGTTTTACATAAGTGGGGCCATATGATATATGTTTGTTTTATCATAGCCATCTTTCCCTGTTAAGCCATTTTTTGGCCTACTTTCACACTCAGACCTTCTCATATAATCATAAACAAACATACGTACCCATATAGGGGTGAATTGTCATTTTGTCTTTAATGATATTGTATTGTGTGTTTATTTACTTTAGCTTGCTCTTTTCACCTATCAACATATCATGGAAATTCCTCCAAGCTAATGGCTTAAATTTTATTTATACTTTTTTAAGCATCCCATTCTCCAGTATGGATTACTAGAGCTTATTTAATAATTCTCATGATTAGGGTTGTAATGGTATTTATCACTTCATATTGAGTATTCCCTGATTCTAGTTTTTTGCCACCCTAAGCGATGTAGGAACATTTATAATGTTACATATATCCTCTATATGCTGGGCACTTTCATTTCCTTAGCCACAGTTCCAGGAGCATGATACCTGTATCAAAGGTTGAACAAACTTGTTATTCTAATAAATGTTGCCAAATTCCTTGCCAAGAAAGCATATAAATCTGCATTTCTACCAACAAAGTGGAAGTGTCCTTTTTCTCAAAGCCTTACCACTGGTAGGTGTTTTCACTCTAAAATTCTTGTTAATCTAAAGAGAGAAGTGGTCACTTGTTGCTACTTCAACGAACTTATTTGTGATCGCATGTGAAATTTAATATTTTATATGCCTACTTTCCATTTGGATTTTCATTTCTGTAAAATTTCTATTTATATCCTTTGTATATTTTTACATATTTTTTGTTTTAGTTGATATTTATTTATTTTTAAAATCGTTTTATTAGGGGCTCATACAACTCTTATCACAATCCATCCATACATCAACTGTGTAAAGCACATTTGTACATTCATTGCCCTCCTCATTTTCGCAACATTTGCACTCCACCTAAGCCCCTGGCATCAGCTCCTCATTTTAGTTTATATTTAGTAGAAGATTCTTGTATAGTGAAGGTTTAATCTATCATGTATGTTACATGTGCTGTACTTATTTTCCCCAATTGTTTCTCTTCTGATTTTATATGTATTATTACTAGTCGCTTAAATGATTACCTTTTAGAAAGTCAAACATATCTAAACATTTTTATTTATAGTTTCTGCATTTCTCATATAGCTTTTATAAAAATTCCCCACTACTAGATTATGCCTAGAGTATCTGGGACTTTTATTCTAATATTGAAATTCATTTTATGGAAAGATATACTTAATTCTTAAATCTACCTGAATTTAGTTTCAGGTGTTTTATGAAATAATTCAACTTTATTTCCTTTAATATATAGTTGTGATTTCATCATCTAGTAATAAAACTATGTTTTCCTATTAAATTGTATAAGGTTGGTATTTTCTATATTAATTATTTTTACTTAGATTACAGATATAGAAGTTTCAAGCTATCTTTTCATGCCTTCTCACATTCTAATAAGGCAGTTAAACTTTTACATAGAGTGGGAGACATCTCTGCTTTTCTCTCTTCTCTTGCAGTTTTATCCCAAGAGAAGTAGCTGGCTACAACTAAAGAAAGAATTCCTTGAAGTTCAGAAATTGTGGGAAGAATCCTGAGAGAGAGGAGTTGAGGAAGAAAATATGAACTGGGGAAATCCTCATAATTACCTCTGAGCTGTGTAGATTCAAGGCGGGCACAAACTAGCACAGCTCAGGGCTTGAGAATGAATCATGATTTACACTATTGCCCAAATCTATGATTTATTTCTGGTGACATCTGTACTCAACAGACTGAACGCAAAATAAAAAGTATTTGAAAACTGAACTGAGATTAGAACCACCCACAATAGACAAATAAGATGTATAGTCTTAATCTAACCAATTTGTGGGATAATCTTCAACATGTTCACTCTACTGTACAAAATCACTGAATATACACAAATAACCAGGAAAATATAGCTAATTCTCAAGGGAAAGGACAGTCCAAGATGACCCTAATGCTAGGCTTTAATGCAGGTATTAAAGCTGTTTTGTAAGGTAAAGACAAATGCAAATGAAGCAAGTAGATATAATTTTTTTTAGCACGAACGCAGTCCCCCACTACCACAAATTATGCAGTCGAGTTTCCCACATTTGGGAAAATCACAGGGGTCAGCACATCTGGAGTGCAATGGGTGAGCGTCGCCCTGTGAAAACCACCTTCATGATCATGGTATCTCCCCTGCCAGGTAAGTATAAAATTTTTCAGCAGACACAGAATTGAAAGACCCAAATGGAAATTTTAGGATCACAAATAACATTGTCTAAAATTAACAATTCACTTAATGCATTCAATAAATCATTGTTACCAAGGGTAAGTGAACTTGAAGATATAATAATAAAAATTATCAAATCACAAGAAGAGAGATGAACTGATTTAAAATAATGAATGAATCCTTGGGACCTTTGGGGACAAAATCAAAAGATTTAAGAATTCATGTCAGCAATATCTTGGAAGGAGAAGATAAAGACATGGGAGGTAAATATATTTGAAGAAATAGTGCTTTTAGTACCTCAAATATGTGTAAAGGTATGAATTTGTAGACCCAAGTAGCTCAACCTTGCCTGCTACAAGGGAGGAGGACTTGAAGCTCTTGCTGGTGAAGATCAAGAATGAGAGCCTTCCATATGGATTGCACTCAATGTAAGGAAAACCAAAATCCTCCCAACTGTACTATCAGGTAAGATTGTGATAATCTGAGAAAGGCTAGCAGTTGCCAAAGATTTCCTCTTGCTCGAATCCATAATCCGTGCTCATGGAAGCAGCAGTCATAAGGTCAAACGACTCACTGCAGTGGGTACACCTGCTACAAGACCTCTTTCAAGTGTGGCAAAGCGGGGAGTTTACTTTAAGGACTAACGTGTGCCTGAACCAAGTCATGGTATTTTCAATGGCCTCCTATGCACGTAAGAGTTGGACGTTAAATGAGGGAGGCCGAAGAATGGATGCATTTGAATTAAAGTGCTGGTGAGGAATATCGAAAGTACCGTAGGCGCCCAAAAGAACAAACACATCTGTCTTGCAAGAGACGTACAGCCAGAATTACCATAAAGTCAAGGATGCGAGACTTTGTCTCAAGCAATTTGGACATATTGTCGGGAGAGACCAGTCCCTGGAAAACGATATCATGCTCGGTAAAGTGGAAAAGAGGAAGGCCTTGGACAAATGGATTGACACCATGGCTGCAAAAACGGGCTTCAACAGAGGAACAGTTGTGAGGATGGTCCAGGGTGGGCAGGGTTTTGTTCTGTTTCATATGGGGTCACTAAGAGCCAGAGCCAATTTGATGGCACCTAACAACAAGTAGCTCATGAATCTCAAAGAGATTATACTCAAAGTAAATGGAAAGCATACCTGGACACATCATAATCAAACTGATACATATTGAAAAGAAAAGTTTGAAAACAGTCATAGAAAAATAACACACTACATATAAAACTACAAAACAAATAAATACAGCTTTCTAATTATGAACCGTAGATGCCAGATGATAATGGAACACAAAGGAGGCACAAATTGACAAGTGGGATATACTGAAGATAACATGCCTGTGCACACGGAAAGAGTTTGCCAAGAGGGTAATAAGAGAGTCCACAGACTGGGAAAACATCTTTAGCAATGACACATCACACAAAGGGCACATATATATTAAGCATTAAGACAGCAGACCAACTCTGAACCTGTAACTCAAGGCCTCCCTTAACACTTTGTTCTAATAACCTTGCACTCGTTGATACCTTCCCGACACTATTGCTGAAGACAAAAAGGGTGCATAAGCAAATGTGAAGAGAGCGATGGTGCCCGGTCATCAAAAGATATAGTGCCTGGGGTCTTATAGGCTTGACGGTAAACAAACAGCAAGCCAGCAGGGAAGCCAATAAGCCCACAGGGAAGAAGCACACTAGCCTGTGTGATCATGAGGTGTCAATGGAGTCAGGTATCAGGTACATAAAGATCCAAAACAAATAATTTATCGATGTAAACGAGGGGATTTGGAATGGATACCCAAAGCCCATCTGTAGAACATTGGATGCCACCCCACAGAAGGGTTATAAGGGATGATTCAACCAAGGTGCAGTATAGCACTGAGGAAACACATATCATTTCTCTAGTTCCTGAATGCTTCTTCCCACCCATCCCCACCCCCATCATGATCCAATTCTACCTTACAAATCTGGCTAGACTGAAAAACACACATTGGTACAGATAAGAGCTCTCAACACATGGAATTCCGGACAGATAAACCCCTCAGAAACAGTAGTGGAAGTAGCGATATCATGTGGGTAGGCGAATGATTGGGGAGGGAGGACGGGGAGAAGGGGGAAACTAATCACAAGATTGGATAGATATATAGCCCCTCACTGCCTTGAAGGGAAAATGACAGAAATGTGGGTGAAGGGAGACAACGAACAGTGTAAGATATGAAATAATAATCACAATATATCATTTATTAAGGATTCACAAGGGTGGAAGGGTAGGGGAGGAAGGGCAGGGGTGGGGGAGAGGAACTTATACCATGGGCTCAAGTAGAAAATGTTTTAGAAATGATGATGGCAACATATATACAAATGTGCTTGATACAATTGATGTATGGAATGTTGTAAGAGCTGTATGAGCCCCAATACAATGATTTAAATATATATACATATTAGAAATGCTCAGATTCCCCCCAAACTAGCAATAATCACAGGAGCCCTCCCTGCTGACAGTGATTACACATTGGTCCTCTGCAACAGTTTATTGTGCCAGCCTGGCCGATAAACACAAGTAGGATTAACTGAAGGGTAGAGGGATAAATGGCTCGGTGAGCCTCGCCTTGCTTGGTCTGTGCCTCAATTTAAAGGGGTACACTACCTGTGGGACGCCTAGCCTGTGGACTGTGTCGCTGTAAGTTGAGGTCCCTTTAAACCCACACGATTGGATTGCTCGTCTCTGGAGCTGGGGTCCGACAGTTGATGACAGTTGGGGACCTGCCTTGCTGTTTGCTGCCTGGGTATATATAGCCCAGCTCTCTCTACAGAAAGGGACTGGCAACTGGCGGCTCTCAAGCCTTAAAGGACTGCTAGTGTCTCACTGCTTTATAATTTAACTGTTAATTTCTTATATTATCTATCTGTATATAATTTAATGGTTCATTTCTTGTATTATATATCTATATAAATATATTTATATATAATTACTAGCAATCTGGTTTGTCTCTCTAGAGAATCCTGTCTAACACATCTTCTAACCCAAAGGTTAGCCGTTCGAAAGCAGCAGCCTCTTTGCCGGAGAAGACAGAGCTTTTGACTGCTGTGAAAAGCTACAGTTTCGGAAACTCACAGGTGCAGGTCTATCCATCCTATAGTCATCATTGACTTGATAGTGACAGACCAATCATCACTGTTAATTTTTGTACTTCATTTTTTTTAGAGGGATCATGGTGTAATGCAATGAAAACAAGGTATGGATTCTCTGTGTGCTTAAATACTAGTGTCACAACTCCGACTAGCTGAGTAACATGGGTTTCAGCTTGCTCAGCTCCAGAATGGAAATAATTGAAAATCCAATCATAGAGTAGTTGTAAAAATTGAATGAGTATATATATATATGTACCACTTAAAATAGTGCTTGGAACTTAGTAGGCACATAAATTTGTGAGTAATCACCAAATCACGAGCCGTTTCTCAGTGTTAAAATTGTTTTAAAATTTTATATTTTTAATTATGGCATAATATTACCATTAAATGAAGAGATCAAAGTACATTTAACCAATAGTGTATTAACTTTTACATTTCAGATTTTTCATAAATAAGAATAACAACCATTGGAGACTATGTATCACTGAGTAGTTCCTTAAGGTTAAATTCCTAGATGTTGAAACTAGTAAATTAATGGGGTGTAATATTTTTAAAGTTTCTTAATGAAGGTTGTCATTTATTTTTTTCTAGAAAAATAGGGAGCAAATCTGAGTGGTTTATCTCGTAGCTCCCTCTGCAGTCCTGAATATCCTCATCCTCTAATGTCCATGAACTCTGCTTTCTGAGAATATCAGTAATCAGAGTGTCCCTCTGTGTCCACATCTCTCATTGGATCTGGGAAATCTTGATACTGGCCAGTAGCTGACATACTTTTTGGATCACTCTGTGGAATTTCTTGAATAATTTCTATAGCAAAATAAAATTTTCTTTTTCTTGTGGTAGTTTTCTTTACTCACGATGGCAAACTGTCCCTCAATACAACTACTAACATCTGACTTTTGTTTTGTTTTTTCATTTCTGTTGATTTAATTCTGACTCGTGGCAACTCTGTGTGTGTCAAAGCCAAATTGGGCTCCAGAGGATTTTCAATGGCTGAGATTTGAGAAACAGGTTACCAGACTTTTCTTCCAAGGCTCCCCTAAGGTAGTCTAAACTCTCCAACCTTTCTGCCAGCAGCTGACCCTGTTAACTGATGGCCTCACCCAGGGCATCAAGGTAACTAAATTTTATCACTTGATTTTATAGCATGGTTTGATATAAAAATGTACTGACAAATCAGACACTGTGAAGCTTCAAGAGGCTTTACAACCTTCATTTCTTCTAGTCTTTTGCTTTTCAAAAAATACCTGTGCATAACGTAGCCCGTATTTCCCAAAGTTAATGTCTGTCGGAATCACTTGAAGAGCTTGGTACACGTGATATAACTGGCCTTTACCCCTAGAGTTTCTGCTTCCGTAGGTCTGGGTGGCAGTCAGCAGTGTGCATTTCTCAGTTTCCAGGTGATCGCGACGATGTGAAAGGGGAGGTCGCCAAAGGCATGACATGGTGTGAACCCCTGGTTCATCCTCTCCCTGATTTGCTTCGGCAATAGAGATATATTTCATAGGACTCACCATGGAGTTCTATTACCTCTCCACAAAGTGTCCTTATTTTATTAGTTCTGCCCTCTGTGACAGTACAGAACAAATCGTCAGCACCTTGCTCATTATAAATTCTCATATCCTTGAAGAAAATATTAAGTTTTCCTTATCCTCATTTCACCTACCTAATGTCCTTTCCCTTAGCCTTTCTTCATAATCATATATCCAACCCGCTCGTCATTTTTATTACTCTTCCCTGAAGCCTATTTTGAATTTCAACCCCATCGCCACCCTGTCTTCATCTCTGTTAATAAAGTAGAGATATAAAGGAAGAGGGGGTGCTCATGTAAATCTTGAACGCCCACCCTTCCTGGCTCATGGTCTCTGACCATGATCTTTTTATTTTAAGCAGATCCAGAGGTATGGACACTCTATAGTTTTCTTCTTAATTCCTTATCTCAAATGCTACAGTGTTAGACAAATGGTAGTTAAGAAAAATGGGTTGTTTTCTTTACACTTTCTTTATTGATTATGTTCATTACTCAAACAATCAACTGTGTCTTTTGGTACAGTAAATATTATTTGTTTATTCTACAAACAGTCATTGCCCACAGACAATGTCCCCAATACCATATCTAGTGAAATAGCATTGACATTTGGTCAAAGACCAACTTGCTTAGGCACATCCTAACACAGTATGACTTGCAAGATAAATTTTAGTAAGCCAAACTTGACTGTGGCCTCTTTAATTCACTATGTTCATATAAAACTGTACCTAAATTATAGTCAACTTTAAATCATCCAAGAATTAAACCCATCCCTACTGAGTCGATTCTAATTCATAGCAACCCATAGTGTTTGCAATGCTGTACCTTTTTCAGAAACAGAATGCTTCCCTTTCCCCCCCTTATGGAGCTGGTGGTGGGTTCAAATCACTGACATTACAGTTAACAAGCAAATGCATAAGCAAGAAGATCCCTTTAAATTGTCTAAAAGTAAGCAATAAATATGATTTTCTATAATCATTAGCAATTATTTTCTATTTTTTTGGCATGTGTTCTGAAATATGGATATTCGGCTAAATGTTGTCATGAGTAGACCTCATTAGTCACAAAGCTATTTGAGACATTTTCCAAAAATAAAAAGAGTTAATAGATGATTTTCAACATGTTCTGAGGAAGTGGGAACTCCTACGTTTCTAAACAATGAGTGTTCGGAGACCTCCGGGTGAGCACAGGACTGCTAGCATTCTCCTGGCTGACCTGGGTCGTACTCTGAAAATGCATTGTTTACTCCTCTCCCCACCAGCATGTTGACTTCGGATGAATAGTCTATGCATAGAGCAGTGGTGAACCTGTCTCAAAGTGGAAATACAATTCGAAAGTACCTGTAGTCCCCTTCAAGGAAAAGAAAGTCTGAATGTGAAGGTCGTTTGGGTTTGTTGGGAATGCTTTGGCTGAACGCTGGCATCAGACAACACCGTAGCCAGGAAAGATTGTCCAACTCTTTCATAGGTGGGAGCTGAAAGACAGACAAGTGTCAGACAGTCTTCGAAGGACTTGAAGAAAATGAGGAATTATATACCACATTTAATACCATGGGGCCATCCCTTTAGGGATTGTTTAGCATTATGCCTTCTAGTAACAGTTCTATTAATGCCAGGCACATAAGCTATGCATGTCACATGAGGACATGAATACAGTAAGCACACTGAGGAACCAGAATTTAACTTTGACAGGTTCTAAGTTAGTTTTGAAATGCCATATAACTATCTAAATGAAATACTAATGATACATTAAAATAATAATCCCGTATTTCAAACAAATTATTATAGAAACTTACTCTATCACATTTAAAAAGTCCAACTAAATAGGAAATGTAGGAAGACTTTTAAGTTTGTGAAAAAAATTAATTTTATAAAGGGTAATGCAATTTCAGAATTATGTCAGTATATGCCAATGAGGCATTCAATATTTAAAAAATTAAATTTCTCCCATTCTTAATTTTAAAGTTCCTAATAATTAGAAATCAAAATTATTTGCCTACGATGGTGAATACCTATCGCAAACCAAAAGATAATATCATACTCAATGGTAAAATACTATAAGCATTTATATTGCAATCAGATAAGCAAGAGTATCTATTATAATAATTATTCAAAATCTACTTAATTAAAAATATGTATTAAGTTTATTGTGCTCTCTAGGCCCTGTGATTATAGCATTGAACAAAATAAAATCTATTATCTTGGAAATTTTTATCAATAAAAAATAGTATGAAGATATAACTATTGGACACAATAGGGAAAATGACCATTACTTGAATATAATAATCCTGCTTATGTAGAAAATATCAAGTATTAGATAGGAAATTTTCTAGGATTAAGAGGGGAGCTTGAGGGGGTATCTGATTAGATGACAGACTAGGACATCCAATTTCTCTACTACAGATACAGGTGATAGTTGTAGAAGCCTGAACTCCAAAGGAAAGATAGAGTGGATCATATACTTACCAGAAGACAAAATTTAATCAAGACAGTGAGCAAGGAGAAAATACAGCAGCCAACTGTCAACAGGTCTGACACATAGAGTGACCACTTTGACTTATTCCCAATAGTGTTTCCCTTAAAGGAGCCGCTGACAATCAGCTCTCTTGGGGGGACCACACCAGCACAGAAAATAGCAGCGCCCACAACTCGGTCACACCACGCCTCCTTCGGCCACACCCACTTACTCCCCCTTCCCCACCTGAGCCTATCTAAGACTCAGGTGTAGAACAGCGGCTGGGGTTCTGAGGCTGTAAATCGGATGGAGGTAGAGAGCTTCATCTTTCTCTCTAGGAATGGCGAGGGGTTCGGAACTGCTGACCCTGCCCAATGTGTAACCCACACAACACACAACACCGCAGACCCTTGATCAACACACGACACACTGGCAACCACCAGCCCCACCTACCCTTAACTGGTCTCCACAAACAGCAAAGCAGAATTGCACAGGCAATTTCATTCTCTATCCAGCACTGGGAGATAGGGGTGAGCATTTCAGTGTGTCGAGTTAGCAAGCAGAGTGGCACACCCAGACCTCTCACTCCGACATATTAATAAAAGAAAGAAAGAAAGCTCCTTACCACCAAAATGGCCCAACACACAATCACCAATTAAATATAATAACAAATGCCACACGGTCTCAGAGACAACAGGCATCTCTATTTACACCAATTAATAGGGCAAGGATGGCTCGAACAAGTGGCCAAAATACAGAGTGAGAAAGACTGAGAAATACAGACTGAGAAAGTTTCTCAGAGGAAAGACATGGAGGTATTTTTGTTACAGAGTAGCACCCCAGACTTCAGAACTAATCGTCTCTAGGAGTGTCCAGAGGCGATGCAGTCGAGTTCCTAATCAATTTGTCCCCTAAGAAATATCTGTAAACGGATGAATCCAGTCTCGACCACCATGTTTTTACCCTAACCTGGCCTTTTTATACAAAACAGCACAGAAATTTCAAGGTCAATAAGTTCAGAGTTAAATAACATAACTTAAATAAGAAACACAACATTTAAAAAGTTTTCAACAACTACAGTATGGCTCATACCTTGAGACAGATGAGGATCTGGATCTGTGGACACGGACGTGGAGAGGAGGGATGGAGAGAGCGTCATTGTTTGGAAGGGGAATCCCCTTCCATAAAAACACCCGGTAGCTGCTTCTCAGGAGTTTTTTCACTTCTTTGGCTTTTTTCACTAGGACCTGGCTGTCTGTCTCTTAAAAAAAAAAAAAAAATCCATCGAATGTGGTCAGCTGTTGGCGTTTACCCCTTACCTGTTTTCTAACAGGGTTTACTAAGTTATCATCAACAATATCAATAACATGGGTAACTAGTTCCTTAACATGATGATTCTTTAAAAAACTCATTCTTAGGACTCATGTTTGTTATATAAAAACAGTGAAAAAGCCACAAAAAACTAATAAAATTATAGCAAAATGTTTGGAACACAGCTGCAAAAGGTTTAAACAACACGCACTCACAACGCCAACTAGTGCCGAGTGACCAAAACACGAACTGCTTTTATCTACAATAAGCACGTGCGTCCGGTCGCATTCCGATCTTTTGTTCAAGCTCTGATGCAAAAGTTTCTCAAAATTTCGCGTCAAAATCCGATTAGGTGGAGTACTGAGGCAGTTGAGTAGCTGGTTTCTACTGTATGTTTTTCTGTTTTCCCAGGAGGGGTGGAGAAAGGGGAGCTGAGGTCAAAGAGTTCAAGAAGGAAGAGACTGTTTTGAAACTGACTGTGGTAGCAATTATATAATACTGATTGATGGAATTGAATTATGGAATGATATGATATCCACATGAGCTCCAAATAAAATGCTTTTAGGAAAAAGAAATAAATTCAAATAGTGCTCTTTATATACTTCAATTGATTGAGAAACATGTATGCTAACACAGACACAGTCAAGGTAAGCAAAATGAACTGGAAAATAATTCAGGAAAACAATACTGACAAGAAAAAATTAAAATGGACTAATTAAAAGAAAAATCAGAAATAGATAAAAATAGCAAATAAAATTAGATGTTAAATACTAAGATTTGTGAAATGTATATGCATTGAAAGATCAAAGGAGTAGAACTGAATTGAGATTGTAGACAAATTTCTCAATATTAATCTGTTAGAGGAACATCAGAAAAAGAATAAAAAGTGAAGACCGGGACACCGTCACGAACACAGTATATGCTGGACATTGCAGGACAGGAAGAAACAAACAAAAAACACTGAGTAAATTGTTGATGTTTTGTCAGAAGAAAATTGCTCTAATATTATGAAAGACAAGAAGTTATATACTTGAGAAGCTCAACAAACTCAAAATAGGAGAGACCTCAAGACATGAAACATCAAGATATCATGTTTGTTCATAAAAACATCAAGACATGTCATAATCTAACTTTTCAAAATCAATGCACAGAAAGAATCCTGAAGGTGATACCAAAAATGAAGTTACCTACAAAAGAGAACCAGTAAGATTAAGCTCTGATTTCTTGGCATAAATGATGCAGAATAGAAAGAAATGGAAATAGATATAGATATAAATATAAAGAAATACTTGCTAACCCAGAATTTATATTCAGCAAGTGTTCCTCAAGTGTCACAGTAAAATTATAACATTACCAGATAACCAGAAATTAAGGGGGGGGGGAAATTTTTAAACAGACTAAGGCCCAACAATGGCAAACAATAACATAAATTTAAAACTTGACATTGCCCAGAAACCAACCCTAATATAGAAGTATCCAAAGTAAAATGAGCCTACAAGACCGAAAAGAGGGACCCAAAAAACAACTACCATATGTACTCGTGTATAGGCCGAATTTTTCAGCACATTTTTAATGCAGTTTTATGGTAAAATTAGGGGCCTGTGCTGATATTCCGGTGGGCTTATACTCGAGTATATACGGTATTTGTAATAGAAGGACAACTACAAAGGAAAATGATGAAATAAATAGTATTGTTACAGAACTTCCAAATGACGAGACAGTCAAGATGATTTCCATATCCAAAGAACTATTCTGGGAAGAAACTAATAAACAGCAGGGTAACCTCGATGGAAACTAATTACCCTACTCATCAAAATAAAAAGATTTAGTAAACACTAAATCAGCAGCCATGAAAGTAAAGATAAAAACCAGTAACAAAACAAACTCAGCCCAGAAAGCAATATCCAACAAAGAAAACAACAACACTATAAACACAAATACAGAAAAATGACAGCAACAAATTTATACCCATTAGTAGTTATACTTGATGTATTAAATACACCAGTCAAGAGACAGAGGGCAGCAGACTGACTGAGAAAACAACCCGTCGATGTGCTGTCTACAAGAGACAAATCTAAAACACAAAGACAAAAACAGATGAAGAAATCAAAGGCTAGAAAATAATACATCAATCAAATGGCAATCAAAGGTAGAGAAATGCAAATATTCATTTTAGGTATTGTAGACTTTAAGGCAAAAACCAATGTAAGAGAAAAGGAGGCACGTTTCATAATTTTAGATAACGATTAAAGTGTGAACACAACAAAAGGACATGGGATAATATCCATGTACCAATAAAAGACTCCCAAAGTACACAGATCAAACTTTAAAGGAAAACATAACTGTGTGCTACTTGTTAGAGACTTAAACACCATTTTCAATGAAAGATGGAACAACTAAATAAAAATTCAACAAAGTTACAGAAGAACTGAACAACACATTTAAACAAAATGACCTCGTAGATAGATACAGAACACTCCATCAGAAAAAAACAGATTACAAGTCTTTTCTAGTGCACATAGAAGATTCTCCAGAAGAGATCATATATTAAGCCACAGAACAAGCTTTCATATATTCAAAACACTACAACCAATCTTCTCAGATCGCAACAATACAAGGTTAGAAATCAACAATGGGAAGATCAGGGAGTGGGGCAATCAAATACATGGAAGCTGTATAACACTCTATTTAAAACTACTGGGAAATATAAGAAATTTTTTAATTCCTTCAGCTAAAGGAAACTACAGACATAACATGCCAAATCTTTTAATATACATCAAAGGCAGTAATCAATGGGCAATTTATAGCAGCAAACCCACACATTAGCCAGAGAGACAGAGAGAGAACACCAAATCAACATTTTAGCCCAAGAAATAGAAAAAGAGCAGGGGGGTTGATTTAAAATATTCTCTATCATAAAATGATAATGATGTCTCTAAAATGAGTCAGAGATATACATAAATCATAGAAATATGAATAGATTTAGGACTCACACTTAATTCTAGACCCAATCTAAGAGCAGTTAGTTCTTATGACATGCCTCTACCTGATGCTCATCCTCATGAAGAGAGCAGAACATTAAAGACAAGGGAGCTATAGCAAAGTGTGACAAAGGAACTAGATGGTGTCTGCCTATCAGAAAGAGTAGTGTCTGTGGTCTGCAAGGCTTATCTTTAAACAAGCACACATGTTACTGAGGTGTCAACTAAGGCCACCCACATAGCACACCAGCCTAGTGATCCAAGGAATGTAATGAATAAAATCCAAATCCAAAGGAGGGAATGCTGTGAGAGATTAAATTGTGAACACTTGGTGTGCAGAAGGCTGACAGTGGAAGCTCAAAATTTATTTGCAGGGCCCACCCATGGATTAAACCTCTGGTGAATTCCCTGTGAACACAGCTGAGGGCTCTGAATAACCTTTTTATCAGACAGAGAGCCTTGTAACATCAATGGTGGTGGATATAGTCAAGTTCAAATGTGATATCTTGTCATTTGATCTCCCTCTTGAACATTTTAAAGTTTTCCTATTTTTAAAAAAGTGAAGGGGCAATACCCGTGGATTACGCCCTTGGTGAGTGCCCTCTGGCCACAGGCCGGGGCTGTGAGTAGCTTTGCTATCGTTGGAAAGTGGATTATTGCACAAGATGTGAGGTTGAAACTGAGCGCCTTATGATTTGATCTCCCTTTTGACCCATTTTAATTTTGCTCTAGGTTTTCATACTTTCTTTTCTAGCCAGGATTTCCTCTGTTTCACTTTGTAATTGTTGTTGGGTTTTTGGTTTTGTCTGGGGGTTTTTGGTATGTTTTTCTATATTTAAAATCCAGGAAAGATGTCTGGATTAATGGTTTCTTGAGGGGCGTAGAGGGGAGGTTGGGGGTAATGGGAAGCTAAAAACAATGAGTACAAGTGAGAAGAAGATGTTCTAAAATGACTGTGGTGATGCTGGGACAACTTTTCTCCATGCGACTGAACTACTGAATTATACGATGTGTGAAACATAAACCGCTAAAAGAGCAGCCAAATAAGACTGCAGCAACCAGAAGAAAGGAAAGCTGAGTGTTTGAGTAGAAATAAATGAAACATGAACACACAGAAATAATCAACAAGACTAAAAGTTCATTCTTTAAAATGATTAATGAACTTAATTAGTGACTGGCAAATCTAACAAAGGAACATATCTTAATTATATGAGTAAGAAATTAATTGTGAGTTGACACTACAGAACCAACTGAACTACTGCCATGAGAATTCTACTCCATCAAGCTGGAAAGCCGAGAAGAAATGGACACATTTCTAGAAATACCCTAACTACTTAAACTAACATGGACTGAGATAGATAAAGGAGCAAACAGATCACAAAAGAAGAAATTACGAGGACATATATATATTTAAACTCCTGGGCCAGATGGCTTCACTAGAGAAATCTGCAAACATTTGGATAAAAATCTGATACCAAATCTACTCACACTATTGTAAAAACAGACAAAGTGGAAATACAACTTTATTATATGATATCAGACTTCATGAACAAAGATGTAAAAACAACATATTGAAAAATAATACATCATGACCAAGTGGCTTTATGCTATGTCTGCAAGGATGGTTCAACATTGGAAAAACAATCAAAGCAATTCACCCCATAAGTAAAACAAAAGAGCCACGTGATCTCATTGATCAAAGCAGAAAACGCATTTCACAAAATTCAACAGCCATTCCTGATAATAACACTCAATTAAATAGTGCTAGAAGGAAAATTCCTCAACATAATTAAAGGCACAGATACAAAACCAACAGCCAACATTTTCTCAGTGGTGAAAGACTAAAAGCATTGCCTTTGCAAATGGGAACCCAAAAAGAATATGGTCTCTAAGCATCCCTATTAAATATTGTATTGGAAGTCTTCACTAGTGCAATAAAGGATGAAAGAGAAATTAAAGGTAGTGAAATTGGTAAAGAAAATGTAAAGCTCTCTCTATTCAATGATGATATGATCCTATTCATAGAAAATACCAAAGACTCAGCAAGAAATATATTAGAACTAATTGAAATATTCTGCAAAGTGGCAGAGTACAAGATCAGCATACAAATATCAGATTTCTTTATGCTACGAAAGAACTCTGAAAAGACCTTGAGAAAAACAATACCATTTACACGACCACCCCAAATATTAAATACTTAGGAGTAAAGCTAACCAGAGATACAAAAGACCTACACAAAGAAACCTGCAAAAGACCACTAAAAGGAGTCAAAAGAGATCTACATCGATGGTAGAATGTGAGATGGCTTCAAAATGTTCATGTAAAATTTCATTATCTTTAACTCCACGCTTTCCATGAGCTTTTGAGGTCTCTTTGTGTATATTACCAAAATGAGTAATAATATAAATTTGCAAAAATATCTTAAAGAAAATCTAACAAAATGGAGTTACAAAGATGTAGGTCAATTCCCCCTGAAATAACATTTAGCTTAAATGCAACTTAAATTCAAATTGCAACATATTTTTTTCTTTACTTCACAAAAATGATTCTAAATTTATTATCTGGGAAAAAAAGACAAGACTCGGCTAGAAATTTTCTAAAATGATGAATACTAAAATGATTCTTTCCTTACTAGATAATTAAACTTCCTTAGAGGAAAGCAATGTTTTAAGTGTCTGATTAAAGATGATTCAGACAGATAAATAGAAACACATGTTTATGAAGCAAGGAGGAATTATTCAAAAGACGATTTAAGTAAAATTGAAATTTTAGAAAATATATATTCAGAGCAGTGGTTCTGAACCTTCCTACTGGCGTGACCCTTTAATACAGTTCCTCATGTTATGACCCACCCAACCATAAAATTATGTCACTGCTACTTCAAAACTGTAATGTTGCTATTGTATGAATCAGATGACCCCGTGAAAGGGTCACTTGACCCCTAAAGAGGTTGCTACCCTCAGGTTGAGAACCACTGATTTAGAGCCTGACCTTACTTATGAATTAAAATATATATATATATATATAAAACATTTTAAATATAAGTGAATGATTCTTCAAAATCTGGGTTTCAAAGAACTTTCTACATATTAACCCATGTGTGATATTTAGGTTTTGTATCAACTTGGCTAGGCCAGAATTCTCAGTGGTTTGACAGTTAACATCTAGTAATCCCTGTGAAATCACAATGAAATCACAGTCAGTCAGTTGAAAGCCTCCATAGCATGATAAGATTAAGGTGAAACATTAACACTCTTATTCATATCACAGCCCTGATAACGATGAATTGAAAGAGCATTTCCTTGTGGGCATGACTTGCTTCCAATGTAAGTGGATTCTATGGAAAGGCTACTTGATTTTTGCTAAGTCTAAATCCTGTCTCTGGTTCATTGACTTCTGGTTCTTTGGACTTGATCCCATGACTTGCCACACTGACTGTTGATCTTGAGAGTCATCGGATGCCTGTCATCAGACTTGTAGACATTGCATTCTTTCACCGCTGCAGCCACCTGCCAGGGATCTTCCATTGCTCTTATCTCATCAGTCAACACAGCTATGTAAATTAGGAGAAGCTTTCAGCAAAACACTGGGCATAAGGATCTGCTGGGACTTGACTTGCTCACTTCTACAACTGTGTGAACCATTTTCTTGGTCTAAATTGCTCTCTAGTTGCACATATCTAAGCATACTGACTTTCTTCTCTGTTATACCCAGTCTAAGATACTATAAAATAAATTAGAGAAAAAGATGAAAAGATGTGATGTGTGCAAATATTTAAACTTTGGTGAGTCAAATTAAATCTGGCTGGTGCATATTGTTTAAGTACTTCTAGACTATCTGAAAGGTTGGAGATTCAAGTCCACCCAGAAGCACCTTGGAAGAAAAGCTTAGAGATCTACTTTCAAACACTTAGTCCCTGAAAACCTTATGCAGAAGAGTTCCACTCTAAAACACACGAGCTGGCATCTCAGTGGTAACTGATTCTGTTTATTTGTTCATTTGTTTGTTTGTTTGTTTTGTAGACATAATTCTCCGTAGCATGTATCCTAAAATGTCCTTTCTCCTTCATAACTTTCCCCTCTTCTCTAACACTGTTAGGAAAAACCAGTGCTGCTTCTTCATCTGATTTAGCACCCCAACATAAAGAACACATGTATGCATAAAGAACAGATGTATTCATGAAAGAGTTGTTCCACCTCTTATTAATGGCATGAAGTAACCCAGAGTGAGTGTACATTTTAGAAAGACTCAAGTTATGTCCACATGGGGATGACTGTTTTTTGAAAGGAGCGTACTGCCTCAAGGTTTGTCAAACGTGTTACTTTAATAGACCGATAAACAGGTTTTATTTGACCTTTACTTTGATGCTTTCTACAAAACACAGACTTTACCAAACAAAGGCTCATTATGAGGTCATGTCAAAAGATGGACTAGTCAAGACTGAAGATAATTCACAATGGTTTTCTCACCCCATCTCCCCTCCGGCCCACCAACAACCCACCATTCCCAAGGAAAAAGGAAACCAAAAAGTCACCATCTTGAACATTGAAATTAAGTTTTCAGGTTGGAAGAGGTGATTTAAACATTTGAATTCTAGAAAGACTGCAGTTTTTAACCTTTGCACTTCTCTCTTAAAAGCTAATTAGGAAATTGTATTCCAAAAGGACTCCGTCTTTAAATGGCAGCTTGGTGATGCTGATGGCTTTGAAACAATTCAACTCACCTGCTATTTGGACGTCATCTGCTGATGAGTCATTGGAATCAGGCATTCAAAGAAATTTCAAATGATTAAAAAAATCATTTAAGAGCACCACCGTCTTTGTTAATATTAGGAATTTTATTGCTTGGAAATTAAATCAGAACAGAGCAGTATTTTAAATTTTCTTATCACGCCTGGCTAAACACTTTCCTAATTTATTATACACTTGATCAGTCTGTAAACTTTTGGAATAATTCCTAATCTTTGGATTCCGCTGGGGCTCCAGAGCCAGGCCATTATCTCAGTGGGCACCCTGGCGCCCTGTGGGCTCTGGCCACCGACAGCTGGAGTTCACTGAGGAGAAAGGAGGGGCATGAAAGGTTGTTTCACCTCCAAAGCGGCTTCCAGCCTACCAGCAAATGCAAAGAGCTCAGCTGAGTTCCACACTGCCGTGACCCTCGACCTCTTCCAAAAGTTTAAAATATCTCTTGACACTGCAGTCGTTTTTTCTTTTGCCTGAAATGTGTTAAGAATAGCGTGGGATCCCACCCCAATGCAGCCGAGTTTGCCCCTCTAGGGATGAGCTTCTTATTAGCTAACCTCCTACCAGCGTCTCCATTTCCACTTCCTTCTCTCAAACACTATGCTTCTGGTTAATCCAATTCTTAAAAACAACGACATATATTTATGGTTATTGTTATTCAACAGAGGCTTTTAAGGATCTACTTGGATCTAGAGTCCCTAGGCGACGCAAGCTACTCATGTGCTGACGTGCTACCCAGAAAGGTGAAGGGGTAAGGTCCACCCAGGGGTGCAGCCGATAAATGCCGTGGGGATCTACTTCCAAAGCACAGCCATTGAAAAGGATGCTTCAACTCTAACACACTTAAGGTGCCATGAGTTGGAGATGATTTGGTAGTAAAGGGTTAGCTGTTTACTTTGTAACTGGCACTCTCTTAGATACTGTTGACAAAACACAGACAGTGTCTTAGGTACCAACGTCTCTACAATTCCTTAGAAGCAGCAGTAAACAGTGAGTGAAGTCCCATGTTCTAGATGTGAAGAGGAAGACGACTTCATAACAGAGAAGGCTGCATTCAGCTCAGCTGTGGGGTCAGGAAAAAAAGGGATCTTGAAGTGGTGTGTTTGTGGTGGCTGAGAAGAGTACAAGTAGGTGGGAAAGAAGACATCCTGGGCCGTGGTGGCTTAGTCTTCACAAGTGGACACCATCCCTTTCTCCCTTCTTACACATGCACAACACTGTTCACAGCAGGAGATGACTTCTCATTCCTTCTTCCTGAATATGGGCTGACTTTAGTGACTGTCTTCTGACTAACAGAATATAGCAGAAGGATTTGACTTCCAAGACCAGGTTAGAAATGGCATGCCACTGATACCGAGTCTGTTTGGGATTCGCACTGTGAAATTCAGTCAACACACCTGGAGAGGAAGCAGGAGACCCCCCGGACTCAGCTGCGGTCCAAGCAGTCAGCAGTAATTACCACGGATATGAATGAGGGAACCTTTTCAATGATTCCAAAACCACTTCCCATCTGACCTTCCCATCCATCATCTCTATTTTCAACATGACAAATAAGAACTGTCTTCCTGAGCCCAATCAATTCCTACTACCAATTGATGGCTGCTGTTTTAAGACTCTAGGCTTTGAGATGATTTATTAAGCAGTAATAGGTAACCAGAACACAGACAAAGGATGAAAGCTAAGTCATGGCACAGAAATGATAAACAACATTCTAACTGTAACATTGCAGATTCACTGTGAATGAGAAATGAAAGGGGTGGGGACAGAGAAAGAGAGCATGGGAAGACAAGACAAGATGTGCATAATCACTAACGTCCTGTCAAGGTACGTGGATTCCATTCTTGGCAATGGAGAAGGCAATAAAGAGATATTGCTCCAAATAGAAATTAATGCAGTGGTATTTGAGAATGCCCATCCCTTATAGTATAGTAGTGTAGAAAATGCTAAAATCACACTAGCAGAAGAGAATGAAGGGGCTCCACTAAGACCAGAATGGTGGTGACTGAGTAGAGAGTTGGTTTTTTTTAAGCATACTATGAAAAGAATCTCATTGTTTAAGGAATAGTGAGTTTTTGTTTTATGATCATGAGAAGTTGGCAAAAATTATGGGGCAAACATTTTTTGAAGTTTTTGTTTTTCCCAATGTCTTTGGACATCTTTCATCAGTCCTTGGTCATGTGCCACGTCATGACACTGGCTGACTGTCAACCAATTCTCTTTAGTACAGTGACTGTATGTTGCTTCCACCTACTCTTAATGCTTCCTATGTTGTGCAATCTCGTTCCCATTATCCTTCAATATTAAAACTTGAAGCGTGCTTTATTTTCATCAGTCCTTCCAACTTGAGAAAAGCCAAGCATGCTATTCCTTTTTGGTTTTCCAACCTCGGATTGGAAATTTCATGTTAGTACTTTACTTTGTCCTTTCAAAATATTAGTATCAGCTCTTTTACTTCACGATCCCTTCCATTTGCTTTTACCTCTTTTATGTTCCAATCACAATTTCAGAGTTGTTGTTTTTTTCTAATAACCATTTTTGTCTTTCACCTGTCATCGGTCTTGTTAATGAACTGTACTTTTTTCTTATATGCTGTTTGATGTAATCCTTCAAATCATCCAGTCTTCAGTCATTAGTGTTCGATGCATCAAATCTACTTTTGAGATGGTCTCCAATTTATTTTCTTCAACTTCAACCTGAACTTGCATAGGAATAATTGATGATCTATTCCACAGTCAGCCTCTGGTTTTGTTCTGATTGATGATGTTGAGCTTGTCCATTGCGTCTTTCTACAGTTGTAGTTGATTTAATCCATAGGTATTCCATCTCAGAAGGTCCACCTGCATAGTGGCTGTTTATATTGCTGTTGTTTTATAAAGATATTTCCAGTTGTTCTTGTCTTTGGTAGTTACATAATTGCATGTCAATTTGTTAAATAGGTTCTAGGACTGGAGTGTAGCCTGTCAATCAGGTCACAGCCTGATTGAGTCCTCCTTATGGGCATGGCCTTCTCATGAGGATTGTGGGAGTTTTCCTCTCTTCCTCCCTGGAGGCGGGGCTCTCTCTCTCTCTCTCTCTCTCTCTCTCTCTCTGCTTTACATTACTGTTGACAAGCCACATGAAGCTACACCAATGAAAGACAGAGCCCTGGAGCTGGAGGAACCATGTGGAGACCCATGCCAGTGCTGAGATGTTTCCACTGCCACTGGATCCACAAGACTCTCCACCCACTGGCCTGTGACCTTCCTGCATTTGGTACCATTGCTTGTGGTGTGTAAGTCTGAAGAGAATTTTATAGACTAATATCAGACAAATGGGCTAATACTGGACTTATAGACTTGATCTGAATTGGGCTGGGATATTTTATTGATGCATAATTACTTCTTTTTTTGCATAATTACTTCTTGATATAAATTTCTCTCACATAAATATGAGTGTCTCTGGATTTGTTTCTCTATCAACCCGGACTAGCATATTGTCCTTGCAAAATTATATCATGTGATCTCTGGCATTGTTTCTATCTCTAAGGTCATATTTTCCAACTATTGATTCTTTTGTTTCCAACTTTTACATTCAATCACCAGTAATTATCAATACATCTTTTTTGTATGCTTGATCAATTTCAGACTACAGAACTTGAAATAAACTCCAGTTTATTCACTTTTGGCATTAAAGGTTGGTCTGTAAATTTGAATAATAGTGTATTAACTGATACTCGCTGTATTGTATGGACACTGCCCTATCACGGAAAGCATTGTATTTCTGGGTGGATTTTGAAAAAGTCTTTTGATGATACACGTGGTGCCATTCCTCTTCAATTTGTCATTCCCAGCAGAGTAGACGATATACTTGTACTATTCAAAACAGGCTAATACCAGTCCACCTTATCCCACCAATGCCTAGGATACCAATGTGCAAATTTTCCATTTCATTTTTAACAACTTTCAGTATTACTGGATGCTTAATTCTATATTCCATGTTCCCATCACTAATGGATGTTTGCATTACTTGTTCTCATTTTAGGCTGTGTTGTGTCAGCAATCTAAGTTCCCCAAAGCAGCTATTTCTAACACGTTCAGTAGCTTCTCCCCATCACCACACCCCTGAAACGGAGCCCCAGGTCCTTCTTCCTAGTCTGATCTTAGTTGTTAGGCTCCACTGAAACTATAGGCGGCCCCACTGGTAATTAAGATACCGGTGGCATAGCGTCCAGTATCACAGCACATGTAAACCACCACAGTGCAATAAGCTGACAGTTGAGTAGTTACACTACATTTACCCCCTACGGCATGGAATAGGCAAATATTGTTACCCACACACCCCAACACACATATTTACAACAATCAGGAAAAAAGAATCTGTAGGATTTTGCTCTTGTCTGGATTTGGGTCTGGAAAGAAGAGGAATCTTAGAAAAGTCATGTATCTCTAAATTATGATGGAAAGTCTCCTAAATTTCTAGTGCTTCTGATCGTGAGGCTAAAGCAATGAACAATATGGCCTGGGGTCACCTGAGTGTATATATTCTAGCAAATAATAGAAAGATGATAGATGTATTTAGATGAATTTAAATTCACTTCATATCTACTAGTGCCCTTCCCATTAATCTATCTTGTTTAGCATGCATGTACATGACAGATGAACAGTTCTCTGAAAAGTAAAATCAACTTTAATTCAATATTCTAAAGATGGCCTCGTGAAGCAGAATATCTGGGTTAAGCTTTGGGAGTGCGTTGAGGATTCGATCGTCGATGTGGAGCTGTGTATTGTGGTCTCTGGTCCCAGAGTCCAGTGTGCAAAGGAGGCCTGAAGGGCATTATTGGTCAGAAAGAAAGCAACTCTTTGTTTGTTTGTTTGAAAGCCTACTAAATTCTTGGTGCTTCTGATCCCAACGATAAAGCAATGAGCAAATCCACTCTCAGATGCTTGGAAGAAAGGCCTGATAAACTACTCCCCAAAAAATCACACCTGTGGAGCGCAGTAGTAGTCTGACACACATTGCTAATGGGCACGCACTGATCATGGGTCATAACCACATCTGGGTGCTTGGCATATCACAATGAAGAAAATGAAAAGAAATACCTATTCATGGAGTTATATTCCATTTGAAGAGAGAGATAAGGCAGCTAATGAAACAAAATCATCTCAATGTCCTAATTTTCTACTGCTATTATAACAAATCATCGTAGATTTAGTGGCATAAAATAACAAAATTTATTAATTTTCTGAGGTTAAGATGTTTTACAAACTGTGATAGTTACATAATTTCATGTCAACTTGATAAGTAGGTTCTAGGGGTGGAGTTTAGCCTGGTAATCAGGTCACAGCCTGATTGGTGCCTCCACATGGCCTTCTCATGAGGATTCTGGGAACTTCCTGTCTCTTGATTCTGCCATCAGAAGAGGCGGGCCACTGTCTATCTCTGCTTCACCTTCCTGATGACAAGCCACGTGGAGCCAGGCTGACAGCAACCAGAGCCCTGGAGATGCTTCCGCTGCCACTGGATCCACAAGACTTTTCACCCCACTGGCCTGTGATCTTCCTATATTCGGCATCAGTGCATGTGCTGTGTGAGTGTGAAGAGGAATTGATGGCCTAATATTGGACATAGGGGCTAAATATCAAATTTAGGGATGATCTGGACTAGACTGGGATGTTTTATCGATGCATACGTACGTCATGATATAAAATTCTCTCTTACATATATCTCATGTACTCAAGTATAAGCCAAGTTTTTCAGCACATTTTTTATGCAGCTTTTGTGGTAAAATTAGGTGCCTGGCAGATTTGGGTCAGCTTATACTCGAGCATCTACGGTATATAAGTGTCTCTGGATTTGTTTCTCTGGTCAACCCAGACTAACACAAACTAAGTCAAGTGAACTATCTGGAGGCTCCAAGGAGGGTCTGTTTCTTGCCTTTTCCCACTTCTAGAGGTGCCTTCATTCCTTTGCTCCTGGGCCCTTCAGCAAGGCCACAACTTTGGCTTCTGCTCCCAACATCACATATCCTGCCTCCATCGACATAGACCTTTGTGATGACATCGGATCTACTCAGATAGATCTCATCCAAAAGAATTTGGATTATCGATGATAACCTCGCCTTCTCAAAATCTTTGCTTATGTCAAGTCTCCATGTCAAGCAATGTTCAAAGCTCCAGAGATGAGGAAGTGGGCACTTGGTCTTCCACGTCCCATATCTTCCACATCCCATATCTTCCATATCCCATATCTTCCACATCCCATACCTTCCACATCCCATACCTTCCACATCCCATATCTTCCATATCCCATATCTTCCACATCCCATATCTTCCATATCCCATAGTCAAATGCTGGCTGTGATGAAGAGAGAGAGCAGAGTAAGCCGAGGGAGAGTATGGTAAGAGGGAAAGGGATTAAAAAGGTGTGGTCAAATAAGGGTTTGTTTATGTAAAACCTATAAACTACAGTAAGGACTAGAAAAAATCTTGGTGATTGACCACTTGATTTACAATTTTGAGTAAATCACTTTAGATCAGCGGTTCTCAACCTGTGGGTCGTGGCCCTTGGGGGGGGGTTGAAGGACCCTTTCACAGGGGTCACCCAATTCATAACAGTAGCAAAATGACAGTTATGGAATAGCAATGAAAATTATGTTATGGTTGGGGGTCCCCACAACATGAGGAACTATATTCAAGGGTTGCGGCATGAGGAAGGCTGAGAACCACTGCTTTAGGTGCACCGGAGGAGAACATTTTCAAGGGATTTTATTCCAAACGGGAATAGAGAAAAGGGCCTGAATGGAAATTCACAGTCAAGGGAGGTACTTTTTTGTTTATTTTGTTGTTGTTGTTTGGACTTTTTGTTGTTGCTTTGTGTGTGTCTTTACCTTTGTGCATCAGTTATACCATATATACTTGTGTATAAGCTGAGTTTTTCAGCACAGTTTTTAATGCTTTTTTGGTGGTAAAATTGGGTGCCTCGGCTGATATTTGGGTCGGTTTATACTCGAATATATATACGGCATTTCAGAAGTCTATGTGTTTATGGGAGTACTCTAGTAGAGAAGGGGGAAATGAGTGATACCAGAAGAGAAAGGATTAAAGCAGAATCCAAGTCCATAGCTGGGCAAGAGGACAATAGGATGTCATGTACAAGTGGAGGGGTTAGTCTTGGCTAGGACCTGAGAATGCTCTTCCTTTGTTAACAAAGGAAGGCAGAGCAAGAGAGAAGGGCCAGATGCAGGGAGATGGGTAGACTGAATTTATTCCCCCAGTGGAATAATAAGCAAGGCCTTTGTAAATGTGAGAAAGGATTTTGGTAGCTATAGGAGAGAGTAGTAATGGGAAAATAATTATTTAAGCAAATGGGAGAATAAATTGGATAAGGAAATGCTGTAAGTTGTCTGAGCAATGTTGGAAGTCCTTGGGGGACTGGAGTCACTAATTTAAAGCCAATAGGGTTGTGTGCATGTTTTTTTCAGCCATCAGGGCAGAAGAGCCAGATTGAGGCATGTGAGGACCCTCAACACTGGTCATCTGTGGTGTCTCCTCCTGTGCTCACTCACACATTTGGATGAGGCACATAAGTGGTGTGTGTGTGTGTGTGTGTGTCTGTCTGAGCTAGCCAAAATGTGATTTATTTTTATATTTGAATATAGTATTAAAATTGAATGCAAAAGTGGTATATGCCATTTGAGTGGACTGAGATGAAATGGATTATAAAAATGTAGTAGTTGCCGGATACTGTGATTTTACTATAAAAATACATTTTATACTACAAAATATATATTCTGTGACAAGGGAAATGAGTCAGTGAACTTAGTTGTTTCAACAATTAGTGTAAAAGGATGTTGATTTCCCACAACAAAACACAGATATGCACCAATTTTTCTTTAAGTGGCTCATATTTCAATTTTGATGTTGATTTGTGATAAATGCTATGATCATAAGTGAATAAATGAAAAGTTGTCATAAAAGTGAATTATCAAGAAACAAATATTTCAGAAAATTACTATATGTTTAGATAGATCTCTAGCATGTTATAAATAAAAACATTTTTATATTCTTTGCTTTGACCAATTCTTCAATGATTTTGTCACAATTAAACTGCTGAAAAATATCTACTTCCATAAATAATAAAGATAATGAATTGAATCTTTCTTGAATCATTGTTGTGTGTTGAGTTTTTCATCTCTCTAGGGATGAAAATGAGTGTTCTGTCATGCAAATATTTTAACACTGAGAAATACACATTGCATTTTATCTTCCTTTATCGAATCATACATGTCTACATGAGTAAAATTTTTCTTTCTTGAATCTGTGAGCTAAGCTCTCATGTAAGAATGAAAATTATTACCCTTACCTATGAGGTTTATTTTTGTCATTGAGATAACAATATATCTGCATTGTCTAAGAAGAAAAAACTATTTGTAGAACTTCAAACACTTTCTCCCTTTTTTTTCAGTCAAGATTCAAGTGTGTCAGTGATGGGGTAGTACGTGGCTACATGAAATCTATCTCAAGAAGGCTGGAGCACTTCCCTTATTTCCTTGTGTGATAATTAAGTTTTGTGCTAACTTGGCTGCGCCAAGAGTCTCGGTGGTTTGGCTTTGAGTCCAATAATCTATCATGATGTGGCTTAACATAAATCGACTCCTAGCTGGGACTTCCTCTGAGCAGCCAAGAAGTCGTAAGATTCCAAGAGAGTGCATGCCCAGGTCTCAGCCCTGGTGCCATTAAAGGAAGTTCCCCGGAGGTTATTGCCACTTCTTACCTAAGGGGACACTGAGGGAAAACTCACCTGCTTTTTGCTGAGTCTGACTTCTAGATCTGACTTTTCCACCTCCAGTTTTTTGGATTTAAGCCAACAACCTGCTATATTACTTAATGCAGACATTAGGAGCCACCAGCATCCTACCTTCTGACCTGCCGATCTTCGATTCACCTGCTCCTCCAGTCACAACCTGGACCTGCTGACCTTGAACTCCTCTGCTTCTATACCTGCAATCAGCATGTGGTGTTGCTGCTGGTCTTGAGTTCAACAGCTATGTTCCTCTGACCCGCTGACCTCGGAACGGATATGCAGGATTATAAAACCAAATAAGACCTTTCCTTGATATAACTGCTTCTCTCTATATTTCTCAATTTATCTCTAATGTTATATATGTCACTGGTTTTGCTTCTCTAGAAAACCCAGTTTCTTACATCTTGTTTCTTTTAATGATCTGGAATTTGAACTGCTTAATAATCAGCATTTGGCAGTATTTGTTTTTTATTTTCAAAATCTCATAATAATGTAAATAACTCATTAATGATTGGTTAAGATTTGTGCATATCTTTAGATTTACTTCTGGATTTTGGAGAGTTTGACTTCTCCAATGAAAATGCTATAGTGTCTTATTCCACAAAATCAGCATAAATACACAAGCTAGTGCTTGTGATTTTATTTTCAGCTTCTCTCTTGATAGTGCTTGGTCCTCAGCAATATTTCCTAAGGCATCTGACCATGATTCCAGGAGAGCATTCATTTGGTATGGCACACACTTTCCAATGTGATAGATATTTGAATATTCTATCATTGCCTAAATATTCATTAAAAAATGCCCCTTGGTGAGTCATGACAGTAAAAATATTTGCAGAGTAACTGGGCTGTAGGGAAAAAACAACGCTTCTAGACAGCAATCTATTATGCACCCATGACCGACAAGATAAAGTGAACATGTGTAGGATATGATATGAAGATGACATATTCATTACATTCTGAAATTATCTGTTGCAAATCTTTATAATAGCCTGACATCTGAACTTATAACAGCCTGACATGTAGGCAGCCCTGTCACAGGACTGGCCTCTGCACTTAGGAAAAAAGTCCATTTTGTGAATATCACAGTAATAAGGAAGTACTTGGCTTGCAATTTCTTCATGGATATCTGTTTAAGCCAGTAACTGTGATAACTTACTTGAACCTACGGACAAACTGAAATATCAAGCTATACTTATTTCACTGAAAATAATTGATCAGACTGCATCCCTCTTTAAGTGTGTTAACTCTTCATGTTATTCTAGAATATAGGCGGATACAATAGTTTCCTTTCCTGCGCTACCATGTTTTGAATCATGGCCTGCTAAAAATGGATCAAAGTGAGCAACAAGTTCAATTCACTCCCACATTTTCATTTTATCACCACCCAACCACTGCATCTCTTTCTTGAAAAGGGAGTTCACGTTCAAAAGGAGTACTGGTGGTCTTGTGGGCTAAGGGGTGGGCTGTGGACATAAATCCACATGTAGCGATTGTGACAATGACAGCAGACATGTGCTGCAAAACAACTTCTCAATATTGACATTTTTTCCAATACTGACATTCTTCATTGATTTGTGTTTCTAATTTATGACCTATGCCAAAACCATGCCATTGGTTTAAATGACTATATATAGACTCTGTGAATTTAATTGTTTTCATATTTACTGATAATATTCACATTGTATCATGAGCTAAGTCTATCCATAGCAAATCAAGAATTAAATAATTTAGGACTGAACCGTTTTCAAACAAAATGATTTCCAGAGCTGACTGATAAAGAAGTCAGTAAATCTGAATTCCTTCTTATTAATCTGACCATTAGCTTTTCACTTCAGAACTCTATTCTGCCTAGAGCAGTGGTTCTCAACCTTCCTGATGCCACGACCCTTTCATACAGTTCCTCATGTTGTAGTGACCCCCAACCATAAAATTATTTTCATTGCTACTTCATCACTGTCATTTTACTACTGTTATGAATCATAATGTAAGTATCTGCATATTAGATATTTACATTATAAACTGCAGGATGTATTTTCATTGTTACACATTGAACATAATTAAAGAATAGTGATTGATCACAGAACAATATATGATTATATTGTGAAATATTTATTTCTAATTACAAATAAGTGATATTTTGTCTTGAAGCATGGTATACCATGCGTAACAGTATTCACAGCAGTTACTTGTATGTGGGCATATCTGCAGGTGGGTGGACTCGTCTGGAGATGGATAGGCATTTCTAAGACCCCCCCCAAAGGCATTGCGACCCACAGGTTGAGAACTGCTGGCCTATAGAATCTTACTTGTTTACCAGAAATTTTCACACAGGTTTCAAATGGTCCATTGTGATGTTAACTGACATTCACTTGGCCTTCTTTTGATTTAATCATCTGTGTCACTAGAAGAAAAATAATTCCACAAAGTAGAAGCTGTGTTTGTTATTGATGAGGCCTACAGATGGAATCACTTCAGATTCTTAAAGAGTTTTATTATTTACACCAGGATTATCTACACATTATTATTATTTAACTACAGCAAGGAATGGGAAGTTATATTCAATATTGCTATCAATAATCTCACAGTGCTAGTACGATGATTTGTGCCCATTTTACCTCACACTTCAACAGAAACCTCTTCTGATCCATTGTAGTTTAAAACGCAAGTTTATTTTGGAATGATTTTTAGGGACTCTCAAATTCTTTTCCTTTTACTGTCTGAGATTTCATTTTTGTGTTCCACTTAGTGACTGCCGTTCCATACATATAAAGTTATGTAACTTTTAAAGCAGGGTTCTACCATCATAAATTCATTTGCATAATTGGAGGTAAACAAACTCATAAAACAAGCAAAATGTATCAAATAAAATTTACATTTGAATTTGGACATTACGCGAAATTTAGATTTCAAAATTAGTAAGTAGAAAAAGAAAGTTGATTTGGAACATCTAACTTTGGTCTTCAGCACTGGAATACTCAAAAGAAATAATACTTTGTGGCAATTGGAAATAATTTCCCTTGATTATTGTAGGCTTATTTGTTGACATGCCTTTTGCAGATCTCCATGAGAGTTTTTGTACTGAAATAAGACTTACAAACTGTGCACACATTTTCCATTCTTTGATGCTTTGTGTTCATAGTTCATTGGGTCACGGCAGATAGCCGACAGGGATCAGGAAGAGCTGGATGCGAATACAAGGATTTGCTCAGTCTGAACATGAGCTTTGGTTCACTTGATGCAGGATGAGCATGTGATGCTAGTGCCTTTGGCACACGCTTATGTTATCCGCGAGAGAAAGCTGAATGTCAGGCTATACTCAACTGAGCTGGAATGAAAAAGAAACTGTAATAGCTATTATATACAAAAAATGTTAAATGAGCATTTTATCTCTTTGTGAAATTGTTCAACTTCTTTGTTCAAAGATATGAACTTAATTGCCGTAACAATAACACCATATTTTGAGTCATAAAAATGTCGATCAATTTATTAAAAGGAAGGCAAATGGAAAGTAAAATGCATTTATATAATTTTTCTTATCTAAAACTGCATTTGTTTCATCAAATAACTGTTCAATTTCCTACCGGGTGATATGTAAATATTGTGATAAAATGTAAATGTAATGTTTGATAAATATCCTTTGTTTCCTTTTGGGAAATGAATTTAGAAACACATTCACTATTGCAAAACAGAAGCATATTTTGCATGATAAATAAATATTGAATTTGTGCCCTCTGAATGTGTCTAATATCTGTCTTACCAGCATAGACACTCAGGGAATGATGTTTAAATAAAGACTGATACTCATTTGATACATAAATTAACATTTTTCATATTCTCATTGCTCTTATTAGGTGCCCTTGAGTCAGTTTCAACCTATAGCCACCCGATATACAATAAAACCAAGTGCTTTGTCTGGTCCTCACAGTTGTTGAACCTGGTGTTGCAGCCACTAAGTCAATTCATCTTTTTGAGAATCTTCTTCTTCTTCATTGTCCCTCTATTTTGCCAAGCATTTCCTGACAACATGTCCAAAGTATGTGAGATAAGCTTGGTTGTCCTTGTCTCTAAGGAGCCTCTGGCTGTACATCCTCTGCGACAGATTGCTGTTCTGGCAGTCCGTCGTACCCTCAGTAGTCTCACCAACACCATCATTCAAATGCGTTAACTCTTCTTTAGTCTTCCCAGTTCAATGTTCAACTTTCACATGCATGAGATGAGGGAAAATACCATGGCCCGGGCCAGGCAACCTGAGTCCTCAAAGTAACATATTTGCCCTTTAACACTTTAAAGAGCTCTTGGGCAACAGATTTACCCAAAGCAATATTTCATTTGACATCTGGACTGCTGCTTTCATGAATGTTGACCATGGAAGCAAGTAAAATGAAATCTTGGACAACTTCAATCATTTCTCCTTTTACTATGATGTTTTCTGTTGGTACAATTGTGAGAATGACTTGCTTTACATTGACTTGCAATCCATACTGAAGACTACAGTGCTTGATATTCATCCTCTTGGCTTTCAGGAAGAAAAGTTGTGCCATCTGCATATCAAAATTTGTTAATAAACCTTCTTCTAATCCTGATGCCTTATTCTTCTTCATATGGTCCATCTTCTCTGATTCTTTTGCTCTGCATACAGATTTAATAAATATAGTGAAAGGATACAAACCTTACACACACCTTTCCTGATTTTAAACCATGCAATATTCTCTAGTTGTGGTCCAACAACTGCCTTTGGGTCAATGTACCCATTATGATAAACACAATGCAGTGCTCTGGGATTCCCATTTTGTCATAGTGTCATCCCTAGTTTGTTATAATCACACAGCTGATTGCCTCTGTATACTCAATGAAACACAATCTTTCTGATATCCCTTGCTTTCAGTCAAAATCCATCTGGATTCTGCAATACTATCCCTTCTTCCACCTCCTCTTCTGAATCTGGCCTGATTCTCTGGCAGTGATCTTCAATAAAAATTCACTTGCGTACAATATTGTTAAATAATTTCCATGTTCCATTGGGTCATCTTACTTTGGAATGGACACAACTGTGGATTTCTTCTAGTCAATTAAGCTGGTAGCTCTCTTCCAAATTTCTTGAAGTACTGTAGTGTATTAGGCAGGGTTCTCTAGAGAAATAACACTAGGACACGTGGTTCTATATACATGTATAGATAGATTTACACAGCACGAAGGAATATAATAGCTAATTAGGCTACACAGCAGTATAGAGGGCTTAGGTCAACTCATTTCCATGGAACAGTTAAAATACTGGAAGTCTTTCAACTCACTAGGGCTGCCGGGTCTAGGGTCAAGGAAGCAGACAGCTGAGTCTTCCCTCAGGCAATGCAGGCAGAGTCCACCACAGGCAGCAAACAGCAAAACAGGTCTACAACAGTCGACAGCTCAGGAGCTTAGGGAAGCAGGCCCAGATGGGATATTGAACTCAAGCAATGCAAGACAACAGGATCCACCAGCCTTAAACTCAAGTGATGTATACACAAGCAGTGTGGTAAAGCAAGTCTTGAAAGAAAAGTGAAGCAGGTCTCAAAGGAATCTCAAGTTCTAGTGCCACGATTCACGGGTTGGCTGTCCCACAGGTAGTGTAGCTCACAAGTTGAGGCAGAGAACTTGCTAAAGGAGCTGCATACAGGTCTTATCACCAGAGAACAAGAGAGATCAGGATAGGTCTGGCCAAGCCATTCATATCTTCGCCCTCCAATCAAACTGTGACCTAATTAATCCCACATGTTTTTATTGGCCAGATTGGTACAATAAATCTACCTATCACAATTAGCGAGTCCTTCATCAGCTAATTGAAACATTTCAACAAGTATTTCATCAGTTTGTTGAAACATTTCAATTGGTATTCAGTCAATTCCTGGAGCCTTTTTTTTCTCACTAATGCCTACTATGCAGTGTGGACTTCTTTTTCCAATACCACCAATTCTTGATTATATGCTACCTCTGGAAATGGTTGATCATTGCTTATAGCATATGTGTTGGTAAGAGTAAGGAGATGCCGTGGTAGTATTGATGTGTTGGGCTGCTAACTGCAAGGTCAACAGTTCAACTCCAATAGTTGCTCCATGAGAGAAAGATAAGGGCGACTTTCTGCTCCCACTAAGATTTACAGTCTCAGAAAACCAGAGGGGCAGTTCTACTCTGTCCCATAGCCTCTGTATGAGCTGGGATTGACTCGATGACAGTGGCTGGTCCTAGGAGAACAATGTTAAGCACAACAGAAAAATAAACATGGTACTCACTTGATGCATAGGCTGAAACTGTTCAAGATAGATAAATATTAATATTTTAGTATTTTTGACAAGTGCTATTTTAGCATTATATTAAACCATTACCCATGTTAGTATCATATTAAATATATTCTAGAAAGCCTTTGTGCCTGTGGGAAGTTAACTTATAAATATAATATAAATATAATATAATATAAATATTATCAGTAACAACACAACGTTGTACATAAATGCTATACGGTTAAAAAGCAAGTTGATTGAATTCCTATCAGTGGTCAGATTATTCTGGTTCCTTCACTATTGCACATTATCTTGAACTGATGTGACCATGGGTTGGTATCAGGACATGTATAAGTGCATACCCTTGTGTTTAGCATTACTGGTCCTTTTGACTGGACTTTCTGGATCAGCAGATGTGGATGAGAACTGTTTTCTCAAAATAGATCAGAAACCTGTTATATATTAATATAATCTCCATTTAGGAACATAGCACCAGGCATAATCTTCCCCTTGGGTTCTATGTAAGTATTGTTAAGTGTTTTTCTCAATGGGAGGTTGCTCTTCCTCATTTTCCTCCCAACAAAAATGTACTCACTTTCTGAGATATACATGCTCTCCTCCCCGCAGCCTGACTTAAATTTTCAGTAAGTTTCTCTTCTCACTCTGGTAGGAATGTCGGTTGATTTGGGGTGTGTGTAAGGCAGAGCTGATTATAGAAACAAATCTAGTGGCATTAATATATATAAGAAAGAACTTGAGATCAAGAAGTAATTATAAATGTCCCAGTCCAGTCTAACTCAACATAAGTCATTTACAAAGTTCATAAGTCCCTCTTCAGACTCACACGGCCACATACACGGATGCAGAATGCAGGAATATCACAGGCCGGTGGGTGCAAAGTCTTGTGGATCCAGTAGTGGCAGGTGCTAGTGGCAGGTGCATCTCCAGGGCTCTGGCAGCAACCAGCATTCACCGGCAGGAAGGTGAAAACAGAAAGCAACAGAGGAGGTTCCCAAGGCCCTTCTTATAAGAAGGCTATGCCCACACAGAGGCACCATCAGGCCGTGACCTGATTGATGATGGAATACTACCCCTACAGTCTTATATATCTTCAAGTTGACTTGAAATTATGTAACTACCACAGGGTGACTTAACATAATTTTACATGGCAGCAACTGAATGGCCATATCCATCTTTTATGGATCAACCACCGAAGCTAGTGAAGAAGAAACTGAGAAATTCTACCAACATTTTCGATTTGAAATTGATCAAACATGTCATTAAAATGCATGATAATTATTGGTGATTGGAATGCAAAAGTTGGAAATAAACAAAGGAAGACTAGTAGTTGGAAAAGATGGTCTTGGCGATAAAAATGAAACTGGGGACCCCATGAGAGAATTTTGCAAGACCAATGACTGGTTCAAAGCAAATACTATTTTTCAACAACACAAAGGGCAACTATACTGCAGATGGAGTACACAGAAGTGAAATTGAATACATCTGTGGGAAAGGGCAATGGAGAAACTCAATAGCAGAAGCAAAAACTAGGTCAGGGACTGACTGTGAACAAACCATCTTTTTTTTCATATGGAAGTTCAAGTTACAGCTAAACAAAATTGACACAAGTCCTTGAGAGCCAAAATATGAACTTTAGTCTATCCCATTTGAATTTTGAGAATATCTCAAGAACAAATTTGATATATTACACAATAATGATAGAAGACCTGATGAGCTGTGGGCGGACGTCCAGAAGAAAGCAAAGGGTCATGTGGTAAGTTGAAGTAAGCAGCATTCTTCAGTGGAAGGGTTGGAGATGGAAACACTGTCGTAGAGACGTGTATAGATCTAGATCAATGTGTCCTGAAGTAAGCCCCTGAGGAGCTGCAGTGTTCCAGGGTGGGCTGCGCAAGCAGAGAGCTGCACTTTATCCTGAATGTCCTGGCTCTCGTACAAATGCTTTCGTTGACTGGGGCCACTTGTAGGTTTTTCGTTTTTTCTGAAAAGGGAGTGGAAGACCAACTAAGTTTGAGAACATAGAAATGGAGGATATATGGAGAAACATTTACATTATGTTTGTTTAATATAGGTTTCTAGGATTTTATGGCAACATTTCGCTTGGCTCTCGTACTTTCTACCAAACGCAGGAATGTGGGGGTTAAGAAAACAGTGCAAAGTTACAGTAGGAATCGAAACTTGGTGGCTTGAATTCACCCTGAGGCGCCTTGAAAGACAGGCCGGAGATCTGCTTCTGAAAGATCTGCTTCTGAAAGGTCATGGTCTCAGAAACCCCGCGGAGAGCCCTATTCTGCATTCTTAAGGCCATCAGCAGCCAGAACTGACTCTGTCACCGCTAAACCCAGCAACCCAGGCAGACCTTCCTTAAGCTGTGGCATTAAACAACTGTCTTCAGACCCTTCTTGTGCCCTGTGACTCTGCAAAGCCGCCAGGAAGTGGAGCCTCGTGTTTTGCTCTGATTCCCAAACCCAGGAAAACGTGTGAAAGCTGCACCCACATAAACTGGAGGGAGACCTGTGAGAGAAGGAAAACTCAAATCGTTTGCACGAATAGAGAGCGACCGGAAAGTGGCAAGACTGCTCGTTGCCAAAGGTGGAAAACGTACAGGATCCAAGCAAGGCTGTCTCTGAGTTCTGGCTCGCACGGGTTTCACAGCACTTGGATGTGAAATGTGACTTGGGCCCTAGCATGTGAGTTTGAGCAACCCAAACTTTCTGCCCCTCACGGGTCTCCCGTGTAAAACACCCACTATGTGCCAAGCACTTGCCCGACAAAGGATCACTCCTTATTTCGTTGAATAATTCTTGCCTAAAAGAGGGCTGCTCTGAGGAGCCAGTGAGGACAAGAAACCGCCCATTTTGTACAGTGTGCAGCAAAGTGCCGATGTCGAGCATTGGGAAGAACCCCCACCACTTGTTTTCAGGAGCCTGAGGACAATACAGACCTGCCCAGGGCTCGAGAACTCCTTTTTCAAGTTGTTCAGTTTGGTGCTTCTGTTTCTGAGGGTTAGTGATTTTAAGTCAGATCATCAATCTCCTCGTTTGTATTTTATGCAAAAATGGACAGGCTCAGAAAAGAGAAGGCAAAGTCCTAACATTTTTAGGTTAGAGAACTACCGTCCTCTGACACCATGTTCTGTGGCTCATACAAACCGAGGGTCTGCTGCCCTTTCTGAAGCTCCCCCAGCAAAGTCAAGGGCTAGAAAAGGAATCCGCAGGGGTGCTCTTTGCTAGACGGGGGACGCACAGCCGTTAGAATATGATGGCATTCTCGCCTTATAATTTACACCTGCACCTCATGCATTTTATTCACTGCCAATAATTATTGAATAATTACTGCGTGCTCCCACTGAGGCCTCTCTTTGTCCTCCCACTTCTTCCTAGGGTTTCAGCAAGATTGTTGCCTTTTGAATGTTTCTTTCCTTCTGAACAGAAGGCAGGTGGTTTGTAATTCTTATTTCGGAGCCAAAGATTTAAACGGGAAAGTTTTTCACCCAGTAGCCCTGGGTCCTGTCTCCTTGGTTTCTGCGAGCGCTGTTTACTGAAAGGGTAACGGGAAGTAGTTTGTCCTAAGAAGTCACTTTTGTTAAAGACCTTAAAATTCATGTGTTTGTGGCTCCCATGTTACCTATTTTAATGTAACATCTTCCAGACTTGCTAAGCTGATTTGAATTGAGATAAATTAGATCATTTGCAGCCCAACTTGCCTGCCAAATTCAAATTGGCACTTGAAGCACTTTATCTGTGTTTAGGGGTTTGTTGGAAGACAAAATCAGAAAAACTGAGCCTCACTGAAGGAGTTTGTTTTGTTTTCCTGTAAGGAAAAGCAAGTTTATTCTTTTATTTTTTTCAGCCCCCTCCAAAACTCTTGTTTATCCCACTCTGCAAAAAAAAAAAAAAAGATTCCCAGTTGCCCAGGAAGTCTGTCTTGGTATCTATTCTCTAAGTCAGAAGGGACTTCTGTTTATTTTACAGAAAATAAATAAAAACTTCAGAAGTGATAGATGAATCGAAAACACTGGATGTAATCAGCTGGCTTGAAGTAATTGATCTGATTGCGAGAAGGCGAGCGTCTTCCCTCCTGGTGCCACTGGCCCCGGGGAAATGTTTGTGAAGACTGAAATCTTTTCTCATCATCCCTTTCCCTTAAAAACCTGTAATTAATCTTAGGAAGGACTTAGATTCCTGTCACTCCCAGAAGGATACTTACTCTGCATTTCAAAAATGGCTATGGAGTTTTTTGTTGCATACTTTATACCGGCGACATACCTCAGGAAGGGACAATTTAATAACCAAATCTTCCTCGAGGCTGATGACTGAAATGGAAACAAGATCCCTTCAGAAGCGCAAGCCTCAGACCCAGGATCAGGCTGTGTCATACACACCTAACCAAACTGGCCTGAGCCCTGGTATTACAGAACAGTTTCATGCTTACTATGGAAGGGCACCCTTCATTTGATGGACGTGAACGTTGCTCAAATGGGTGGGATAGTGTAACTCAATGCACTAATATAGGCAAAGGGCATTACAGTCACTTGTCAGCCAATCGCACGACAAGCTCTCCAGGAGGTTGGTGGGTGGAAGACAGGGAGTCATAGGACCCTTCACATGAAAGGGGAAGAACTGAGTCACTGGAATCAGCGGGGAATCTCAGCTCTGGACATGCAGCGCCTCATTTTGTTCTCACGCGTGCAACAGGGCAAGTGTCTGAATGGTTTGCCCATAATGTCAACAAGAGATAATGATGATAAAGACTTGTATGAACATTTGAAATGCTGTTTTGTCATAGAGTTGTTGTTTTTGGGTGCCAGCGTGTCCATTGCGAGCCATCGTGGCCCAGGGGACACGGTAGAACGTCCCCATACTTGGCAACAATCCCGACAGGAGTCCAGAAAGCGACAGGTCTCTGCCATTTCGTGACGAATCCAAACAAACTCACTGCTATCATGCCAGCCTTAGGGACATATAGGGACAGACTTGACCTGCCTTGCAAGTGTCTGACACTACCGGAGTAGAAAGCCCGACTTTCTCCTGAGCTGAGCCCTGGAGGGCTAGTGGGTTACTGTTAGGTCAGCAGTTCCAAAGCACTGGCCGCTTCGCAGGAGAAAGAGACTTTCTATTCCTTTAAAGAGTTACAGTCTCCGAAACCAACAAGGCCAGCTCTACCCTGCCCTAAGGGGTGGCTGCGAGTCGGCATCAACTGATGGCAGTGAGTTTGTTTTTTCTTCCTCAAGAAATGCTGGTGGCTTTGAACTGCTGAGTTGATGGTGAGCAGCCCAATGGCAGCCCCTAGGCCACCAGAGCACCTCCATTCCATGAACAGGGAATTCAAATCTCCGGCTTTCAGGCAGCAGGGAGCACTAATTTGCTGCATCACCAGGACACCTTGTCAAAAATGCCTTCTTGTACCTGATGACCTTTCCAGCAGTGCCCTTCCTCATGCCGCGACCCTTGAATACAGTGCCTCTGATTGTGGTGACCCCCAACCATAACATTGCTACTTCATCACTGTCATTTTGCTACTGTTTTGAATTGGACGACCCCTGTGAAAGGGTCGTTTGACTCCCAATGGGGTCACGACCCACAGGTTGAGAACCGCTGCTTTAGCGCATCTATGCTACCTCCATCTCTATCTCCATTGTCAAACCTCGGATTTGGGGAGAGGAGAGACCAGCGCACACACAGGCTTGTCCAGAGGTGGAGTCAATTCAGCGACAACTAATACCAACAACCATGCCCTGATTGTAGAACATGTTTGTTAAGACCCATCTATCGCATGCCATTGTAGACTTTGGTCCATTTGTTCATTGAATGAATCATCCCTGAGCATCTGCTACATGCCAGACACTTTGCTGATGGCAAACCAAATGAAAAAGAATCCCTGCCCCAGAGAGGCACCTTCAGCAGCTGCTAAAAGTAAAATTAGAATACAAATCCAGTTAGCTATTTATAGAAATGTCTGACCTCGAGAAAGAGCTGGAAGTGGTGGTTGAAAAGATGTTCAGAAACATAACTGATAAGCAACCATGCTTGTGCTGAGTCACAGCTGTTATCTGATCTGAGTGTGCAGAATAGATGGAGATGGAATAATTAACTGAATTCGCTCGCTTGCCTCTCAAGTATTTATTCCATGTGTACCTCCCTATCCTCACAGGACTTCCAGCATTTGTTTATCTCTTCCCTCAGTGGCCCCAACTTCAAAAATACCACCACATCCATGCTGCTGCTCGAACCAACATTCAGGAGTTACCCTCAAATCTCTTTTCTTTCCCTCAACCTCAAATCTCTCTAACCTCTCACTTTCCAACATATAATCCAGAAAGGAGCTCTACATACTCCGAACACATCCTGACGTTCTGCTGTCCCTGCACGCTCAGCCACTGCTATAACTGGGCTCCTTACACCTGTTCCACCCTTCCAACCTCAAACACACACCTTCCATTCTTGGCTCAGCAGCCAGGGCGGACCTTTATTTATTTATTTATTTGAATTATTTTATTGGGGACTCAAAACAACTCTTATCACAATCTATACATCCATCCATTGTGTCAAGCATATTTGTACATTTGTTGCCATCGTCATTCTCAAAACATTTTCTTTCTACTTGAGCCCTTGGTATAAGCTCCTCATTTTCCCCTCCCTCATGAACCCTTGATAATTTATAAATTATTATTATTTTTTCAAGTCTTACACTGTCTGATGTCTCCCTTCACCCACTTTTCTGTTGTCCATCCCCCAGGAAGGGGGTTATATGTAGATCATTGTGATAGGTTCCTCTTTCTCCCCATCCTTCCCCTTCCCTTCCTGGTATCTCTATTTTCATTATTGATCCTAAAGGGTTTATCTGTCCTGGATTCCCTGTGTTTCCCGCTCTGATCTGTACCAGTGTACATCCTCTGGTCTAGCCAGATTTGTAAGGTAGAATTGGGATCATGATAGTGGGGGAGGGGAGGCAGGAAGAATTAAAGAACTAGAGGAAACTTGTATGTTTCATCAATGCTATACTGCACCTTGACTGGCTCATCTCCTCCCCGCGACCCTTCTGTAAGGAAACGTCCAGTTACCTGCAAATGGGCTTTGGGTCTCCACTCTACACTCCCCCCTTCACAATGATATGATTTTTTGTTCTTTGATGCCTGATCCTATTGACACCTCATGATCACATAGGCTGGTGTGCTTCTTTATGTGGGCTTTGTTGCTTCTGAGCTAGGTGGCCGCTTGTTTATCTTCAAGCCTTTAAGACCCCCAGATACTATATCTTTTGATAGCTGAGCACCATCAGCTATTTTCATTACATTTGCTTATGCACCCACTTTGTCTTCAGCAATCATGTCAGAAAGGTGAGCATCATGGAATGCCAGTTTACAGAGTGGATCTTTAAAATGTACACCAGATTCCCACATAACAATGTCAGTGAATCGAGTGTGGTTTGTTCTTGTCTCCTGGCAGGTAAGTTCAACTCCTCGTCCTGTTTTCCCTCAGCCACACTCGCGTTTCTGTGCCTCAGAGTCCCCCATTTCATTCCCCGCATTGGGCCTTTGTGCAGACCGGCTCTTCATTTTTACATAGCGGTTCCCTCTTCCATGAGCTCATAGCTCAGAGTCACATGCTCAGAGGTCCTGCGTGATCTCCCCTTCACCATTTCATGACCACCCCTGGACTTTTCAGCTGACTTTTAATCCTGGGCTGGGGTCTTCCTCTCCAGCAGTTTATTTGATTCCAGTCTGGCTATTACCAATAGAAGGGAGGCCTCGTGCCTATCGTCTCCGTTTCGGTCATTTGTAGTGCCTATACCAGTGTCTACAGATACATATGTAAATCAGAAACAAACTCGCGCCACTGAGTTGATGCTGACTCTGCTCCAGAAGTATCTGTAGACTGAATGTATGAATGAATGCTGTTAACTAGGCAAACTCGAAACCAAACCAACTGTTGTTACGTGAATTCCGACTCACAGTAGCCCAATATAAGGTTTCCAAGACTGTGAATCTTTACAGACAGCCTCGTTTATTTCCATGGATCCTTTGGTACATTTTAATTGCTCACTTTTCAATCAGCAATCCGACAGTGGCGCCACAGGATCCTTGCAAAGGATAGGACAATGAGGAGATGTAGGGAAATGAAATAAAGAAAAAGAGAATGTTTACAAGATGGAAGGACATGAAAAGATAGCAAGAGAATAGAAAGAAGAATGTAAATAGGAAAAATAATGAGAGAGCTTAACCAGGTTTTGAGATAGAGATTCCCAGAATGGAGAAAAGCGAATTGTGGCCGGAGAGGAGCTGAAGTGCGGGAGGAAGCAAGGACATGAGGATGGAGACGTAAGCAGCAGACAGCTCATCAAGGAGTTTGACATCCAAGGACAGGCGTTTGTACTTTATCCTACAGAACCTAATTAAGGGTTTTAAGAGGGGAAGAGACAGCATCAGATTTGTGTTTTAGGACAGTCCCTCTGGCCACAGTGTAAAGAATGAATTAGAAGAGGGAAGACAGAAGAAAAATGATGTTAACAGAAAGGAATGGTCAATGTGGCAGCTTAGACAAAGTGGAGTCGAACAGCCTGGACTTGGCAGTGTTTCTCCAACAGTGTCAGAGAAGAGCTGTAAATCTGGGCATCTGGGCATTCCAGTGACTGCAGAGGAAGTCCATAACAGTGGTTAGGCGTCCGGGCGTGGAGTGAGACAGACGTAGGTTTAACCTCAAATCCATCATGTCGTAGCTTATACGATCTCATGCAAGTTACCAATTCAAGGTCCCAATTTCCTTTTCTGGGAAAATAGGAATAATATTTGTGAGCATATAAACTGCTTAGCCCTCTCCCTGTTATGCATGTGAGCTAAATAAATATTGGCTTTATTATATTACTGAGCACGCACTGTTGATTTCATCATTCTAACAGTTCAGGCCATGACTTAGGTGAATTATCCCTCTTCCGCCTTTTGTTATACTGTCAAGAAACCTTCTGATGCTTAACTTGACCTGCTAGGTACCTGTTTTTATGAGTGTCCTGGTTACTAATAAGAGGATAGCTCCCCATGAACATTAGTAAGATAATACCGTGTTTGCCTTTCACATCTTTTTCGAGTTTGGTTAGCTCACATCAATTTCATCTCTAATGGAGATGTGGGGACTCCAGGTGAGGTTTTGACCTTGGAATGGTGGCTACACCAAGAGACCCACACACCTGAGTATGGCCAACTGGTTGTGTCTTTGAGCGCTACAGATTCCAGTTTCGTGTGCTGCTATTTTCTTTAAATAGAATCGTTCTCCTATAGAATAATAATTCTCCCAATATTTTTCCTTTAGCTCTATTCTTGTGTTGAGCTCTCCAGAAAAAGCAAAACCAGTGAATCTGAGATACCTATCTATACAAAGAGAGGTGGATCTCAAAGACATGGCTCACATGTTGTAGAGGTGGACACGTTCTAAGTCCATTGGTCAGATGTCAGGCTGGAGGCTTATAAGTGGTGCAGCTGCAGGAGCTAAAGAACCCAAGGTCAGGTGACAAGCTTCTGGTTGTAGAGGTGAGTGGATCCGAGGTTGGCAAATCAGATGGCAGGTTGCTGGCAGCACCCAGAGTCCACTACACTATGGCAGGCCACAGGTTCAAGTCCAGAGAACCAGAGTCAATGGGCCAGGGGCAGAATCCAGATCCAGCAAACTTTCTTAGAGCGTGCACTCGTATTGGAAGCAGGCCACGTCCTCGGGGAGATCTCATCATAGGGGATGGTTGCTGGTGCTGTTGTTGTTGGGTGTCATCAAGTCAGTTCTGAACCACAGTGGGCCTTTAAAAAGCATAAGGAAACACTCCCTGGTCCTGCGTCACACTCGACTGGTCCTGTGCTTGAGCCCATGGTTGCAGTCACTGTCGTCAAGTCTTGCCATCCTTGCCTCCAAGAAGCAAGCTGACTGCTCTTCTTCCAAGACAGATTTGTTTGTCTTTTGGGCAGTCAATGGGACTTTCAATGGTTTTTACCAGCACCATGATTCAACACACATTAATTGTGCTTCGGTCTCCCTTATTCAATGTCCAACTTTCCCATGCACATGAGGCAACTGGAAATACCATGACTTGGGTAAGGCACAGTCTAGTCCCAAAGTAACCTCCCTGCTATTAAACACGCTCAAAAGGCCTTCTGCAGCAGACTTATCCAATGCAGGGGGTTGCTTGTTCTCTTAACGACAGCTTCCAGGAGCACTGATTGTGGAGCCAAGGAAGATGAAATCTTTGACAACTTCAATCTATTCTCCATTTATCATGCTGCTGCCTAGTGGTCCCGTTCTGAAGATTTGGGGTTTCATTCCATTTAATTGTAATCCATACTGGCTGCAATCCTTAACGGCCAACCCAGTGAGAATCATGGCCCAGACAAATTAATCCAAAACCTTAACTCTCACACTACCCAAATTTCCTCTAGGAGACATATAACCGATATGTGGATGAAGTGCCAATAAAACTGTTAATGATGATGATAGATAGGTAGGTAGATAGATAGATAGATATAAAGAAATAGAATATAGAGATAGATAGATAGATGATACATAGAGAGAAAGAGAGAGGGAGATAGAGACAGAGACATAACCAGATGGAATACGAACAGGCAGGGCTGTTTGACAATACCTCACTTTACAGGGACTAAGTGTGACTCCTGTCTATGTATTTTCCTTTATTTTTAGCTGTCTTTGGGCAAAGGGCTCTATTTGTTAGAGACTTAATGTTTTAGACATTTAATAGGCTCATTTAGAAGTAAATATTCTAAACAGGCTGCCCACGCATTGCATTACCTGTACCTTCCTGTGACATTATCACAAAGACTTCAAACCGTAGGGACTGAGAAACCTTTTAACACTCTGCTTCGTAAACTTGAAACCCTGGGTTGATGATCTGAGTTCCATCTCCCTTAGCACAGATCAGGCCGCTGAGGCAGGTGCTATTTCCTTCACTTGAATGTCAGTCTAAAAGCGCGAACATCTCTGCTGCTCTTCGTCAGAGCCCCGGGTCATTTCCACTTGTGCTTGCTTTACTTCACAGCCCAGAGCCTTCCCTGAGCTGCTGTCGTTCTGACCCTGGGGCCGCCCTTCACAGCCTCCTGACTCCACTGGCAGCATCCTCTTTCAAGCGGACACAGAGCAAAGGCTGACCTTGTCCCATCCACCACCTACCCACACAGACCCAATTAATCTTTGGTTGCCAGTCAACCTCACACTTCAGAATTCCACAGAGGGGACGCTGGGGGCTTTATTTTTGCGTTCACGTGGGATGAGCTATGGTGGAAACATAACAGCTGCCCTCTGGACTGAGTCAAGGAGCCCTGATAACCAAAGGCATCTCCTTATCAGCTTGTAAGAGTGTGGGGAACGACCCTCTCCCATTCTGTCACCCTTAAGGCTTCCTTCCAAGGCCAGGAAAGGAACTCCTGGAATAATGAGCCAACTGCATCTGAGTTAGCAGTACTGCCGCAGGACAGACCTCATAAGAGAATACAGGGAAGGCACCACCGACCAAGTCTGAGAGGTCAGGAGCATTTAAAGACTCTGGGTGGCAAATTCTAGTCCATCCTGGAGGGTCATGATGTGTCGGAATTTACTCAATGGTAGTGAGGGGTGTGTGTGCATGCGTGTGTGTGTGTGTGTGTGTGTGTTGCAAGTAGTAGCTCCCTTAGTGAGAATATAACATGATTCTAGAGTCAAAATTAATCTGATTCGTACAAACTGTAGCTTGTTCAAGGTAATTAAACTATGTGACAAGTTACCTTTCTGAGTATATATACCTCTGGAGATTAAATTATATCTTATATGGAAAGGACTTCACCACAGTAATGTGTTACATAGATGTCTAATAAAAAAGACAAATACCACTTCTGGTAGACTTTAGCCTTGGTCAGACTGGGTTTCAGGTAGCAGCACAAAAATACAAATCCTCAGTATAGAACAGGAAAGTGATTTCTGTGCTTCCAATCCAGCCTTGAGGATATTTGAGATGCTTCAGTCCTCTATAAGACTATAATTATTGCTATACTATAAGAAGACACCTGAATTGACCTGGATCTAATGATTTTCTTATCTTTGGATAGAGTGGAGCTTGAGACGGCCCATAATAAGAAAGCAGAGATTGGGGAGATGCATACTAGGAAAGAGGGCGTTGCCCAAGGAGTGAGGAACTTGGGGGTCCAGCAGCCTTTCTTACGACACTATGAAGATTCCACACACCTTCCTGTAGCTCAAAAGACCCATGCTCTCTTAGACAGCCAGGAAACCGAGGCACAAGAATCTGAAGAATATAGCTGGGTTTGGTGGTAAGCAAAATTACATTTCCCCAAAGACTTCCATGCTTAATCCACATAACTTGTATAACATGTTAGTTTGCATGGCAAAGAGGAAGGTCATAGATGGAATTAAAGTTTCTAACCAGCTGACCTTAAAATAAGATTATCTTAGTTTGTCTGGGTGAGCCCAACATAAGCCTTTAAAAGTGACAGCGAAGTGGTACAGATGGGATCTGGAAACATCTAGGACAGATGAACCCCTCAGGACCAAGGATGAGAGTGGTGATACCAGGAGGGTAAGGGGGCTAGAAAAGGGGAACAGATCTCGGGGATCTACATATAACCTCCTCTCTGGGGGATGGGCAACCGGAAAGTGGGTGAAGGGAGATGCTGGGCAGTATAAGATAAAATAATAATTTATAAATTATTAAGGGTTCATGAGGGAGTGGGGAGTGGGGAGGAAGGGGGAGGGAAAAATGGAAAATGAGGAGCTGATTCCAGGAACCCAAGCAGAAGGCGAATTTTGAGAATGATAAGGTCAACAAATATGTGCTTTACACAATTGATGTATATATGGATTGTGATGAGTTGTATGAGCCCCAATAAAATGATTTAAATTAAAAAATAAAAGTGGAAGCGAGAGGTAGAAGGTCAGTGTGATGACGTGAGATGAATTCAACTCTCCCTTGCTGATTCTGAAAAATGGAGAAAGGGGCCATGAGCCAAGGAATAGCTTTAAATAAAAACCAAACCAAGCTTGATGCTCTCATTTGACGCTAACATAAGGAGGTCCTGGTTCTTGAACAGACTGCTCCATTGGGCTTTCTTGGCTGTAATCTTTCTATGGAGGCATTCTCCAGGTCTAGTCTTCTGTGGCGCTATGAGTGGGTCCTAATCTCCAACCCTCTGGTTAGCAGCTGAGCGCAAACTGCTGTGCTACAGGGCTCCTCAAGCAGGACGGCAAATATGAGTAGAGGAGGTCCCTTTAGAGCCTCCGGAAAGAAATGGAGTCTTGATGACACCTTGGTAGCTTGGTGAAACCCATGTCTTACGTTGTCGTAGTTACATAATATGTTGTCAGTTTGAGTCTTATGAGTGAAGGGGTGGAGTTTGCCTGTCAATCAGACAACAGCTTGATGACATCAATTGGAGGCACCAAGTTGATAAATGGCTCACTGGAGGCGGGACACACGCTCACTCCCTGGGAGACATTTCGGATGAGAAGCCACATGAAACTACCCTGACGCAGCCAGAGCCCTGGGAGCTGGAGGAGCCATGAGATGCTTACAAGGCCACTGGATCCACCAGACTTCCCACCCACTGGCCTGTGATCTTCCTGCATTCACTGTCATTGCATGTTTTCCGTGAGTCTTAAGAGGACTTTATAGATTGGTATTGGACATATGGGCTAATATTGGACTTACGGACTTGATCTAGACTGAGCTGGGATGTTTTCTCGATATTCAATTGCTCTTGTATATAAACCTCTTTCCTAGACACATATGAGGGTCTATGGATTTGTTTTTCTAGTCTACTGGGACTAACACAGACATCTACATGATAGAGCATCTGATAACTAATGACTGTTGGTTTAAGTATGTTTCTGGTAATTAGTTATATCAGCAAGAAGAAACTAATACAGGTCTGTTCCAAAGTGGAGACCCAGATGTCCTCCCTCATGGGATGAGGTGATTTAGCAGTAAACCACTTTTGTCAGTCCTAGAAGAGAGCACGCTTTCATTTTTAACCGAAGTCTAAATGCTTCTCAACCCCACGTCCCACTGTGGTACAGCCCATCGGGACGGCAGGCATTCTGAAGTCCTGGGAGGCAGCAGAGCATCAAAGGATGAGTGCCCATCATTGAAAGTCAACGTGGAGCTTACCTCGGGACTTTTCAGACCACTACTTCAAAAGAAGAGACAAACATGAAGAATGTGCTTATGAAGATCTGACTAGGCCTCCTCAGGGAAAAACAAAATATGTCCAGTATCTTAAGTTTACCTTTATTGTCCTGAAGACTAGCAGGGCTCTGAGAGGCCTGTCATCTTAAAGCACAGTGTGCCGAGGTAAAGATGGAGTGGCAGTATTAATGGAATTGCCTTGCTTTACTAGGTTTAAGGCAAATCCTTAACATTATTTTCCTGCCGTTTTCTAAATTAAATTTATAAGAAATATTATGTATCCTGCTGTGCAGAGTGAAAGCTGTATTCTTGTAAAGGGCTTATAATCATATTAAAAAGCTGGAGGGTGAAGTTTGTTCACGCCATCAAAGCCACAAAGTCAGAAATAGAGTCTAATATTGTGCGTCGTTTTTTATAATGGCAATTCCTTCTGGGGTCTATAACACCACGAAGTGCTTCACTGATATTCTTTCCTTAATCCTCAGAACATGCCCAGTGGGGGGGCACATTTTTATCTCCACTTTGCATATGGGAACACTGAGGCACAGCGAGTGTCAGCAAAGTGTCTTGGCATGCAAGTGGGTTGGCTGCACAGCTTGCGTGGAAACTCCAGGATCGTAGCCTGAAGATGGTTCACACCATTCTTCAGACGGCAGTCGTCTTTCTAATCTACCTTTCTACAGGTACAGAAATAGCTCCAGGGGAACTTCTGCATCTCTCAAATTTTATCTTCAAGTTCCTCAAAGGAATTCCTATAAATAGATTTTCTGTTAATTCCAAGGCATCTGCTTAAAATACTTATGAACAGTCGGCGGAATGAAGTGGGAGGTCTCAGAAGAGGCCTCTGACTGGAGGCATTTTCGAGAAGTTAGTGGGATATGTGCTGGTTTGTGAAAGCCAACAGAGTCACAGTGTGGGGAGCCAGCGCAATTTTCTGACTGTTTCTTGTTTCTGCTCCGGGGCAGGGCCCCGCAGGACCCTCCCCAGCTCACAGCTCCTCTCCGATCAGGGAATGCAGGTTTCTCAGAGATCCTTGTTCTGGCCACAGAGTTTATTTCCCCTTTAAAACAGACTTGGATTTTACCCCAACCTTTAAGTCTCTGCTTCATGCACCTTGAACTAGTGGTAAGGACCAGGCTTGGACATTTTAATTAAAGCCTGTCAAACCAAACAGAACTCACTGCCATTGAGTTGATTCCAGACCCAGCCGCACAGGGCAGCAGGGTTCCTCTGGGTGTCTGAGACGGCAGCTCTTTATGGGAGTAGAAAGCCTTGTCTTTCTCCAGCACAGCAGCTGGTGGTTTTCCAAGTACTAACATCACGGCCAATAGCCTGAGACATAACCCACTCTGCCACCAGAAGCCTATAGGGTCTGAAAATCTCTACCTACCCCTGGTCTTTGGAGAAATTTATGTTCACATTCTCATTCTCTCGATCCCTGAGTAGTGTGTTCCTGAACAACACAGAACCCAACGGTGCGGGCCACTCACAAAACACACTGCTGTTGTGAGGATTGTCAAGGTGATTTCAACTCACAGCAGGACCACGTCACAGTAAAACTGCCCCATAGGCTTTCCTAAACTGAAATTTCTACAAAAGTAGATGGAAAGGCTTCCCTAAAGCCACTGGGTAGCTTTCAACAGTTGATCTTTCAGTTAGCAGCTGGGTGCTTAACTACAGCAGCATCAGGATATCTATAAACAACCAGCAGAGGTGAGTAAAATGATGTATTGAGCCCCTTCTTGGTGCATTACTTCTGTGGTCACATTGGAATTATTTATGACGGAGACAAAGAGGTCAGACTTAATAACCCACTAAGTAGCGAAGGTATCGGGGTTCCAGTTCAGATGGGGCTTCAACCCCATGCTACGTTCCTTCCTTCCAGTTTTCTGGGACACGTGAGCTCTCCCTGGGTCCTGTGACACGTGGATTCCTCCAAGCCGAGATTGGCCCCGCACAGCGACACATCTCAGTGTCGTTTGCTTCTATCTTTGGTGTCCCACACTCTAGCATGATAAGTATGCCCATATTTCTTTTAACGTCAGGGCTCCTTGCCCTCAACACCAACAATATTGGGGATATTCTTTCTAGTGATACCTGAGAATTCCTTTGAGCAGAGACAGTCTTTCATTTGGATAGCTGATGGCTTACTTTTCCTTTCCTTCTCATGCTCAGATGTTGTGTTTGTGTCATTCGTGGGCTGTGACTACGCCATCGGTGCAAAGAGTCCATTGACTAGCTGCACAGAAGCTGAATGTGGAGCAAAGTTTCCATTCCGGAGGTAAGATTGACACAGGGAAGATAAACAATGTAGTCAATCTGTCAGCCACCTGGAGAGCATGGATGGTTTGGGGGCCCCTTTTTGCTTATAGACTGGATTGCAGGGGCTCTCCCCTTCCTCATGCCACGACCCTCTCATACAGTTCCTCGCGTTGTGCTGACACCCCGGACCATAAAATTTTTGTTGCTGATTCATAATTGTAATTTTGCTAATGTTATGAATTGTAATGTAAATATCTGATATGCAGATATTTTCATTGTTACCAATTGAACATAATAAAGCATAGTGATTAATCACAAAACAAGATGTAATTCTATATTGTGAAATATTTATTTCTAATTACAAATAAATGAAATGTCTTGAAGCATGGTGTAGCATGGGTAACAGTCTCAGTATAACAACAGTAAACTACATTGCTACATTTTGTCACAGTATGAGTAAAAAGCCAACTGTCTGTGTGAAGGTTGAGATAGCTTCTTTCTCACCAGATCAGAAATTCTCAGGGCAGTCTTTGCAGGAGCACAACGAAGATCATCTTCCACAACAAGTTTACTTCTGTACTTACACTTGATAACCAACAAGCTGGAAAACCCTGTTTCACAAAGATATGTTGTTGGAAATGGAAAAAGGTGCAACACAGTCTCAGACAGAACAGGATGTGACTGCAAACACTTGATCCAGAATTTTGTAACTGGCATTGTAGAGAAATCAGTTCTTGCTGCTTCCCTGTTAAAAAGTTCAATGAACTCATCTTGTGCTGTCTCAGGAACATCTTCAACTTTGACTGTTAATGGACTTCTGCCAAGTGCAAATGGGGTGTCAGGTAGATTTGGAAAGTATGATGCAATTGCGTCTGCAAGCATGTGCAAGTGTTCTTTCACAGAAATTATCATCGTAATCCTTTTGTCTGGTTCAATGTCATGTTCCTCAAAGAAAGCAGATAAGGTAGGCACCATGTACATTTTATTTTCCGATGGTCTTAGGTGAACCCTGTAAAAGGGCCATCCGACCCCCGAAGGGCTCACGACCCCCAGGCTTCTTATGCAGAGTATTGGAATCAACTTCTTTCAAAGCTGTTCCATTATGGGTTGAAGTTTTTCCACACCTGCCAGCTTTTCCAGTATCCCAGCATGCCCCTTGGCTGGGGGCCTCAACAAGTTCACAGGAAAATGGAATAGAAAGGTCATGGAATTTTGCCACGATGATTTTTAAGGTCCCCCATATAAAGCCCCACTTAACATTGCTTGATGAGCAGAATTCCAGACCTGCCAATGGCTTCCAGCTGCAGTCTCTTGAGTTCTCTAGGGACTTTCCTCTACCCACGGGATGCCCTTTGTGAGAGGGGGGTAGGTCAGAAATGCCGGGAATGAATACCCCTGGGAACCTCCCTAGCCAATGATGAGTAGCCCACCTTCCTTGCCTTGCCAGTGGGATCTTTCTGCGGCATATTCAAATTATCCACCATCTCCCAGAAGTCCCTGCAGACTGCAACCCAGTGACTCAGAGGAGCTGGGTAGTGCGAATGGTTAAGTACTTGACTACTGACCAAAAGGTTGATAGTTCAAATCCAGTCAGAGGTACCTCCAAAGAGATGCCTGGAAATTTGCTTCTGAAAGTTCACACCCATTCCAAACCTTGAGCTGCAGCTCTACTTTGACACGAGTGGAATTGTCCTAAATGAGAATCAACTCCATGGCAAATGGGTTTGCTCATTAGTTGTGATTTGTTCATTATTTACTTAAACACCATTGAGTAACCTAATCACTGTTGTTGTTAGGGCGTCTTTGAATCGATTCCAACTCGCAGCTAACCCAGGTAACGAAGTACAATTGCTCCCTAAGCTTTAGTACAATTGCTCCCTGAGCTTTCCTCGGCTGTAATCTGTACAGGCGCAGGGCATTTGGCCTTTTCCCCTACAGCTGCTGAGAAGGTTTGGTCCGTAGCCGAGGACTTAACAGTTGCTTGCTCAGGACTCTTTGGCTGATGATTCATTGACTTTCTTCTGTTCCCTGTCTTACTCCCTGCTGTGGCCCTGGGGTAACCATCCAAGTAAAGGAGAGATCTGCTCCTGAAGGAGGCTTGTCCTAACTCAGACATGCTTCCTGGACTGCAATCTTGCCTCGTCTCATAGAGGCCTGCCTATTGAATCATGGATCTTGATGGAACCTTCCAAGCTAATGAACTCCATCCAGACCCTGAGGGTGGAGGAAGAGCAAGAAGATAGTACTCTGGACATTGGCCTAAACTAAGAAAAACTCATTGCCATTGAGTCAACGGTGACTCTATAGGCCAGGGTAGCACTGCACCAGTGAGTTTCCAAGACTATAACCATTAATGAGAGTAGAAAGCCCCTTCTTTCTCCTGTGCAGCAGCTGGTGGTTTCGAACTGCGGACCTTGCAGCTAGCAGTTCAAAGCATAACCACTATACCACCAGAGGTCTTTGTTTTAAACTACAGCACAACTAATTTCTGTGTGTTTTACTCATTGTCTTGCCAAAATAGGCCATTTAAACGACAGGATTTATCATTTTAAGTTTCTCCTTGAAAACAATGAATCCAGATGAAGTAGCTCATCATCTAGGAATCCCCTCTGTACGAGTTTTCTAAGGCTTCTGTAGCAAATTACCACAAATTTAGCGAACCATTTATTTATTCTCTCATGGTTTGGGAGGTTAGAAGTCAAAATTCAAGGTGTCTGTAGGGCTATGTTCCTTTCAAAGTCTCTCAGGAGAACCCGTCCTGGTTTTCCCAGTAATAGTTAGCCCAAGACATTCATTTTTTGTGGCTTTATCCCTAAAATCTCTACTTCCATCTCCACACGTCCTTCTCCATGAAGTCAGTCTTCTCCTCCTCTATCTCTGTCTTTAGATTTAGTGCCAAACTGTATAAGTCAGGATGGCCTCTTCACAAGACCCTTTATGACATCTACAAAGACCGTTTTCTCTAAATGAGGTCTCAATTCCCCTAGAGAAGCAAAACCTGTAAAGCTGATTCAAGGACATATCCACAGAGAGACATTAACTTTAAAGCACTGGTCCACGTGGATCTAGGGAAATAACTCACATTATTGGTCGGTCTCGCAAGTCCCACTTCTGTGGGTCTTCAGACATTCTAGGGGCCTTTCCTGGCTCATTGAGTTTCAGAGGCTGACAAACCAAAAGTCTGCAGATCAGAAAAGAGACCAGGCACTTCTGGATGTTTACATCTCAAGAATCAGAAAATGAGAAGAATGCAGAGTAGAGAGGCAGAGTGAGAGAGAGGAGATTCCCTTCTACCCACCACAAAACATCCACTTGTATATTGGAAGCAGGTCCATCTTCAAGGAAAATCCCCTTCCGAATGATTGGTTGTTTGCTTTGTGTCACTCAATGGAAGGTCATTGTTGTCTGCTAAACCGCTGAGAATTATAACCTCACCAACTTGACACATAATGTTAGCCATCAAAGTTAAATGCACAAGTTCTATGGTGATAACTTCTGTGGGATCACTATTCAATATACACCACCCGTAGCATCACTGACCAGCAGTGTATGATCGCAGGTCAAATTTGTAATGACTGGCCACTCATTCCCCCCAAAATAAGCAATTCCTAATTCATAAAAAGTTTCTTCATTTCTTATGCAATATTCTGCCCTAATTAGTATTTTGGTGACTGTCCACTTTCAGTTCTGGTTCTGCCTGTAGGGATAGACAGGGAAAACTCTCGCATAAGAATAATGATGAGTGATGAACCTGAAACAGTGAAAGTCAGAGAAAAGTGGAGGTCTGTGAATTACGAGCAGCCAGGCTAACCAATCCAACTTAATTTATCCACTGGTCATTTTGCTTGTCCTTTGAGCGCTGCACTGTGGCAATGGTGCAGCAGAGACTAAGATAGATAAGGGAATCCAAGACCGCTAACACTTTACTATCTACCAGGACACATCTTCACACAACTATCATGCACAGTATTATACAAACAACTGCAAAGTAGAAGCTGGTGGCGAGTCATGAAAAGGATTAACAGCACAGTGAGAAATTAGAGAATATAGCTGTTAGGTGCAGGTAAAGTCAGCTCTGAGTCACACAAGCCCTCTTCAGGATCGAACCAAACCCTGCCAGTCAATATTGTGATTGATTGATTGCCACCGCCACTATGTCAGTCCAGCTCATCTCACATCTCCTTTTTTTGCTGACCCTCTCTTTGCCAGGCATGACTCCCTTCTCTAGGGACTTCTCCCTCCTGATACTCTGTATAAAGTGCCTGCTGCAGTTGATGTCATTAGGTGCCATAGCGAGAAGGTGCGTTAGGTGCACAGCTGCTGTGTACACCAGAATGAAACCCTGCCTGGCGCTGCAACCTCTTCACAATTGTTCTTGTTTGAATCTCTTGTTGAAACCACTGTATCAATTTATCTTGTTGTGGGACCCTATTTTTTTCCCCATTGCCCTTCCACTTGACCAAACATGATGTCCTTCTCCAGGGACGAGTCTCTCCTGATAACATATCCGAAGTACATGAGACAAAGTCTTGCCATCTTTGCCTCTAAGAAACCTTCCAGCTATACTTCTTCGAAGGCAGATCTTTTTTTTCTTAAATAGAAGTGCATGGTACTTACAATAATCTTCCCCTACACCATTATTCAATGGCCAACTTTCAATGCACATGAAACATTGAAAATACCATGTATTGTGTCAGGCACACCTTGGTCCTCAAAGGAACATCCTTGCTTTTCCACACTCTAAAGAGAGTCTTGGGCAGCAGACTTACCAAATTCATACTTTGACCTCTTCACTGCTGCTTCCATGAACATTGATTCTGGATCCCAGGAAGATGAAATCCTTGACAACTCCCATCTTTTCTCCATTTATCATGTTATTATCTATTGGTCCAGTTGTGAGCATTTTTGTTTTCTGAATCCTGAGTCATAATCAGTGTTGAAGGCTGCAACCCTTGATTTTCATCAGCAAATGCTTCAAGTCCTCCTCACTTTCGACAAGCACGGTTGTGTCATCTGCATATTAATAACTGTTCGCAAACATTCCTCCAAACCTGATGCCGCATTCTTCCTCATGGCATCCAGTTTCTTTGATGATTTTCTCAGCATTCCTGATTTAAAACCATGCATTAGTCCCTTGTTCTGTTTGTACAACTGCCTCTTGGTCTATGTACAGGTTCCACAAGAGCACACTGAATTGTTCCAGAATTCCCATTCTTCTCAGAGTTATCCATAATTTGCTCTGATCCACACAGTCAATAAAACAAGTAAAGTATCTGCTTTCAATCAAGACCCATCTGAAACTAGTCATGATATCCCTTGTTCATATCTGATTCTGAATCTATCTGAAACCTCTGGCAGCTCCCTGTCAATGTACTGCTGCAACCACTATTAAATAATCTTCAGCAAAATTTTACTTGCATGTGATATCAATGACATTGTCAGCTGGATCACCTTTCTTTAGAATGGGTACAAATAAGGATATCTGCCAGTCAGTTAGCTAAGTAGCTGTCTTCCAAATTTCTTGTCATAGACCAGTGCTTCCTCAACTTGTGGAAATATTTCACTTGATACTCCATCAACTTCTGGCGCCTCGTTTTTGGCTAAAGCTTTCAGTGAAGCTTGAACTTCTTCCTTCAGTACCACTGGTCCTCGCTCATGTGGTATTCGTTCCTGCTCAGATGACGTTCATTGTTGACATGGTTGAATGCCCACGAGTGCTTTTTGGAAGGGGGCCTCTGTGTCCTTTCCAGCTTCTTTGGTGCTTCCTGCATCATTCAACATGCTGCCAATTGAACCTTTGGATATTGCAACTAGAGGCTTTTATTGTTTTCTTTAGTTCTTTTGGTTTAAATACACTGAGGTATTCTTCCTTTTTGGCTTCGTAACTGCAAGCCTTTTTACATTGCATTGTAATATTTTATTGAGATACTTTTGATACATTATATTTTTTCCTTTTATTGTTATTATTAATTTTGCTTTGTATTCTCAAGCTGCCATTTAGATTCTCAGTTCAGCTCTCTTACATCATCATTTGGTCCATGTGCCTTAGCTACTCTATTACTAAAAGCAAATTTCAGAGTATCAGGTGACATCCACCTTGACCTTTGCTTTCATTCTTATCTTTTAAAAAATCATTTTACTGGGGGCTCATACAACTCTTATTATAATCCATACCTACATCGATGGTGTCTGTACACTCATTGCCCTCATCATTCTCAAAGCACCTGCTCTCCACACAAGCCCTCGTTCCTCTCTTTTTAACGACCATCTGTTTTCTTCACGCATGATGCTCTTGACGTCATCTCACAGCAAGTCCGGTCTGAACACAGTGCTTAAATCAGGGCTGAACACATCAAATATGTTCTTAGGATGCTCTAGAAACTCAGGTGGGATAGACTCAGGTCATATTTTGGCATTCGTGGACTTATGCTAATATTCTTCAACATCCATCTGAACTTAAATATGAGCAATTCATGGTCTGTTCCACAGTCAGCCCCTGCCTAGTTTTAGCTGCTGGTATTTCGCTACCCCATCATCTCTTTCCATAGATGTAGTCAACTTTGTTTCTGTCCATTCCATCTGGAGAAGTTAATATGTATGAGTGGGTACCTCCAAAATAGAGTTTTTCCCCTCAAGGCTATGTACTTAATTTTTTTACAAAACAACCTTTTCACCTTCAAAGTATTCTTCATTACACCGAATACATTTGTCAATTCTGCGATTCCCTTCTTGGAAACATTTTTCAAATTTATCTGTTTGAATGGCAGACAGCACCTCCCTTGATTTTTTTCTTCACTGTTCTACGTCTCAAATCGTTGTTCTTTCATGTCCCTCTGCATTCGCAGAACAAAAAGAAGTCACACAGCGTAAGGTCAGTGAGTCAAGTGCATTGGGCAAGAGAGCCATGTTATTTTTGCCCAAATCTGGTGCACAGAGATGGCTGCATGAGCAGGGGCATTATCATGGTGGTAATACCAGTCCCCTGTCTGCCACAAAGAAGTTCTTTTTGGTGACAAACTAGTATGCTATCTTTTCAGAACCTCTAAATAGAAAGCTTGATTAACAATCTGACCTGGTGGAACAAACTCCAAATGTACTATGAGTCAACATTTTCATCCATTCAGGAGGTTGACGGATGTCTAGAATGAGGTTTGTCATCAATCAACATTTTACCTTTTTTGAAATGAGAAAACCACTCGTACACTTAATTTTTTTCCCCATAGTGCTGTCTTTGTATGGTGTGTTCAACATCACAACAGGTTTTGTGGCATTTTTCCTGAGCAGGAAACAAAATTTCACAGCAGCACACTGTTCTCTGAAATCGGCCATCACAAAAAGAAACTGCAAAACTGCTGTTACAAAGAAAATTCACTGTGACTAGAGAGGACCTTCCGAGGCGATGTCACTGGTGCACTAATTCTGAGTGAGTTGCTTGATGGTCACCTAGTGGGAAAAATGTGGACCACGAAAGCTCCGTCCAGAAGAGCTTTTATTCCATTTGGGGGAGATAGCCCCTTGTATAGCTGCCTTTTGTAATTTGTTGAAGAAAGATCTGTGTACTGAAGAGGTATTTGTATTAGTCCTTCAAAATTCTACCATGTGATCGCCAGCTTTGTTTCTATCACCAAGTCCTTATTTTCCAACTACTGTTGGAAACAGTTCCTCTGTTTCAACGTTTGCATCCTAATTGCCAATAGTTATCAATGTAATTTGATTGCATGTCTGGTCAATTTCAGACTGAAGATGCTGGTACAATTCTTCAATTTTCCTCACTAATTTTAGTTGTTGCTACATGAATCTGAATAAGAATTGTATTGATCGAATTTTCTTGTAAGCAAGTAGACATTATTCTATCACAGCACTGTATTTCAAGACGTATCTTGAAATATCTTTAAACAATGAATGAAACATCATTCTTCTTGATTGTGCCATGCCTGGCATAGTACACCATATGATTTTCTGACACCAAATTGCCAGTACCAGCCCATGTCAGCTCACCAATGCCTGGCATATTGATCTTTATGAGTTTTACTTCATTTTTAAAGACTTACCATTTTCCTAGATTCAGACTTCATACATTCAAGTTCCAATTATTAATTCATATTTGCAGCTGTTTCCTCTCACTTTAATTTGTGTCTAAACAGCAAATTAAGGTCTCACAGCCTTGCCTCCCATAGGCTTTACTGCATCCAAGTCATCGTGGCCGACTCTACTTTGAGAAGGCAGCTCGTCCTAGGTTACATTTTGAATGCCTTCCCACCAGAGGGGCTCATCTTTGAGCGTGATCTCTGACAATGCTATGCGCCTCTTCATTAGATTTTCAGTAAGTGACATGTTTTAATGCTTCCCACAGGGTTTCCATTAGCTAATTCCTCAGAAAGGGACAATCTATTCCTTCTCTGAAGTCTGTTCTTAATCCGGAAGCTCTGCTGAAACCTGTTCACGGTGGGTGACCTGCTGGTATTGGAAATGCCAGGGATGTTGCTTCCAGCATCACAGCAACGCACAGTGCGACAAACTGACAGGTAAGTGGTGAAAAGCACCTCATTGAGGGTGTTTTCCCATGCCCTCGATACAGAAGCCTAAATGAAGGAAAAAATAAATCTGAACTGGTTCTTTCAGACTCCAAGCTATATATTGTTTTTTCGTTTTAAAAACTATGGAAACCACGGCACTCCACTCCTCAGTATGGCCCACAATATCCCAGCCGATGGATCCCTGCCCTTCTCGCTTGCTACATGTTCCTCTGTGCTCTCCACAAGAGGCACCAGACACAGGAGCCTATTCAGTTCCTCAAGGTGTCAAGTTCGATTCTACTGCAGGGCCAGATGCCAAGTTAATCAGAGCCTGGAAAAATCCAATCCCCATTCTTTGTTCATCGTTTCTGTTTCCACCTTAAAGGGGATTCTCTTGTTTTTGTTCTTCAAATTAGATTCTCTGTCATCGTCTTTAATGGCACTTTGACTGCTTGGTTTTTTGTACCATTTATCACTGGTATCTAGGTGCATGATTGTTTCTTTGAGTCAAATCTTCCCCATTGGACGACAAGCTGCACGAGGGTCATTGTTTTTCCCCATTTCCACATGGCCTATCTTTAGTCTGAAAAGTAGATGTTTATAAAGATATGTGTTGAATGAGTGATTCATTAATGAGTGAAATAATGAGGACAAAAATAGATACTTCCTTAATAAAGTACTATTTGAGAATAATTTGGGGGGGGGGAATCATACAGGAAAAGCATTTCAGGAGAGGGAAAATTTTAGAAATGGAAATTTCAAGACTTACTTTTTAGAAAATTGCAAATAATAGTTTGGTTTTCATATAAGGCAATGCCTAGGGCAAGGATTGACAATGTTATTCTGTAAAGGGACAGCAAATAAATATTTGGGGCTTTGAGGACCAAACTATCTTTGTTGCAACTACTTAATTCTCCTAATGTAGTAGAAGCAGTGATAGACAATATGCAGATATATGTGACTGCATTTTAATAAAACTTTATTTATAAAAATAGATGATAGAGGAGTCATAGACGATGCAACAGTAGTTTTCCCCTGTTCATAGGACAGGACAATGAGGAACATGTAAAGACAGATGAAAACAATTAGTCCAATGAGCTAGTGGACCATGAAAAACATCAATTTCCATAACCTTGAGACAAGAACAACTAGTTGATGCCAAGCTACCACCACCAATTGCTTTGAACAGGTTCACCCTAGGTTCTGGTGGAGGGAAAATATAGGGAAAAAACCTCAAAATCATAAACGAGACCAGGCTTACTAGGCAAGTGGGACCTTCAAGAGCATGGCCCTTAGTTATCCTTCACTTTGAGACTGAACTTACCCCTGTAGTAGAATAATCAACTAGAATATCAAAAGGGCAGCATTTCCCCCAAAACAAAGCTCAGGGGGTACAGAAAGAAGGCAAAAAGAGTTAGAAAACAGGAGAAAGCGATAAAGGGATGGTACATTGCGGGCACGGCACTGGATGAGTTGAGGCAAATGTGTACGCGTTGTTGAACAGTAAATTGATGCTGTGATCTATAAACCTAGTTCAGCATAAAATGTTAGCAATCAAAACCAAAATCAGACAAAGGGGGTTTGGGGGCCCCAGGCTGCAGTTTCCTGACCTCTGGTTTAGAGCATAATGAGCAATTTCCAATTAAAGGCTGATGCAAGGCCCCCAGTGCTAACCTGTGGCATCAGCACCCCATTAGGGTGCCACAGCAGGGTTGGGGAGCAGAAGGTATGTGATTCACACAGTATGCTTAAGTTGGCAGCATCTTCTTATGAACCAAATCAGAAAAAATTGGAGGCACAGAGAGGATCAGTGAAAAGTCTATTGTAATAAATCTCGGTAAAAGAGGAGAAGAGTCTGATCGAGAAAGACGGGATGAAGAGCGAGGGAAATGAGTAAGGTACATGCTGGTGTTTGCATGGGGAAATGTATGTGGCTAAAAAGAAAGAACTATGGAGGCTACGAGGAGACACAGCTTTAATGTTGAGGGAATACACCCGCTCGATTTCCACACGGGGCCAGTTTAAGTTGCGTTAGGAGTGTGTACGGTGGCAATGTGGCAGATAAGAAAGCATCGGAGGCTCAAGTGAGGGGTAGGTGCTGTGGACACAGATGACAGGGAAAGGCTGGGAGACAAGGAAGGCATAAGGCACAGTGCCCCAGGAAAAACCTTGGAGGCGACCTTATTTAGACATGAAGCAAAGGGAGAAAGCATTAGTCGGTGACCCGGGACAGCAAAGGGCCAGAAATGACAAAGAAGGAGAGTATTTCGAAAATAAAAGATGAAATTTCACCCAAACAAATCAATCTCCAGAGGCAAACAAAGAATATCTCTTCTGTTTCTGGATTTATAAAATACCCACAACACGGCGCATTAACCAGAAATTACGTAATAAAATTAGCCAGCGTGCACGCTGGCCTTAGGGGTCACCGCTTCCCTGGCTGTTCAAGAGGCAGTGTCACATGGAATGTGACACAGAAAAGAGACAGCCCTATTTGCTTTCTTGATGCTAGGCAGGCTCACATACTTCAAATGACCTGGAAAAAAAATTCAATAATCCGTTCATTTGTTAGCGTCTCTCTCTGCGGCTCCATTGATAGGTGATTTATCAGAGCAGAGAGGTCTAGCGAGGGGGCATTCTCTGCATTTGCTTTGATGCCCTCATGCCAAAGCACATGATCAGGACCGAAGGCTGTTATTTCCATAGAAGACAGTGGCTCATGGTTAATACCACCCTGTTGGCATATACTAAGCGAGATGACTGGCGATAATGGGAGGGCTGAGAGTTCATGGCAGACAGTGAAAGCTTATCGGTTTGCTTCACACCTCAGCTGCTCCAGCATTCCCAGGAAGAGTGGATGGCCACTCTTGGGAAGGAAGGCTCTGAATTCTCTCAGCATCCGGGTGAAATCCGGAGGGCAGTGCCTACCCAGCAGGGTTGAACAAAGGCTGATTTCAACTGGACTTTTTGCCCCCCACTCTGTGAGTCAAAGGCACTTGGCAGTCAATCCGTGTGGTTAGGCCACGGAGAAATTAGCAGAAGCAGAGAAATCAGAATCCTAAACAACCCTTCCCAGAAAAAGCTTAATTTGTTCTCACCTACTGATTTCTGCTCTCTTCTGGGCGCTTTTGAATCAAAACCTCTGTTTATTAATGTCTGTGCTTTCTCTTGGTGGAAAGATTTACCATCTGGCATTTCTTTGGAGAAAATTTTTACAATAAAATATAAACAACCTTGGAAGATATCTTTGGGGCTTTTACAACCAGGAAGAAGGAAATGGTCGTTCAAAGCTGAAGCTAATGAGAGATCATTCTGTCATCGATGGAAGGTCAACCTGTGTCTGCAGGTGGAAGGGATGGAGGAAATGATCCACCTACTGCTGTTCTCTGTGGGAAAGTTCCAACCCTGGACTCAGACAAGGAAGGGTTGCAGCCTAGCACCTGTCTTACCTACAGTAAAATCAACCTTGACCACTCCAGGTAGCAGGGTACCTGGTTTTTACAAAGCAGTCTGGCTTCAGGATAATGACTTAGATATTTCTGTAGAACAACTTTCCGTTGTATTGCTTTGTGAATGGAATTCAAACTCCAACCATTTTGCTGTGAAACAGCTACCAGGCCGTGCCATGAGAGGGGTGGTCACTCACCATTTGCACCCTCCAGACCGGTCCTCTGTCCTTCTCTGTACTCCAGAATGCCGGCCTCTACCAATTGCTTCACCTCGACTTCTTGCTTTCTGGCTTCCACCTGGGCTCATCCAAGCCACCAGCAGGAGATTGGGGCCAGATGGTGAGAGAGATCAGGGTAACTGTTCTCCAAACTCCTCCTCATCCTCTCCCTGCTCTGTCCAGGTTTGAGCAGAGAGTACACTTCTATCAATGGCCCCTCTTGCTTGGCTATCACTTCCGTGTACTATAGTTTAAGGCTCTCCCTTGCTTCTTCCGGCCTATGGGGTGCTAATGACTTCTCACTGCTGTTGGACCTTGGGTACTTCCCCACCCTTGTTGGTCCCCTCAGACCTGCCACACCCCTCTAAGAAGTCCCTTGATTAAATGCTCTTCAATGAAACCCTTTCAGGGTGCCATGTATTTTCTGCCTGCTCACTGGTAGAAAGAGAAGTTATATTTAATAAGATTCCATTTGTAAAATAATGTTCAGTATGGATAAATTGTATCTATCCCAGTCAAAATTTTACCAGGGAAAGTGAGAAATTGAATAGAATTATTTGGTTGAATGGGAAAATATTTCAAAACAGCCACACCATTCTAGAAAATTAAAAGAAAAAGAAAAGCAGTGATAGACTTTTTAGTTTACTAATAAAATTGATCATAAAGCTTCACTTACTGAAACAAAATAAAACCAGTGCAAGGTTAGGAGTGTTAAACTGGGTTTTCTGGAGAAGTGAAACATGTGGTGCTTTTATATATATATATAAAGAATGGTTCACACAATTGTGAAAGTCTAGTCTGTTTCAAGGCTATTAAGCAGAGGTTAAGCTGGGGACTCTTCTTCACTCTCATAGGCTGGTGAGATAGGAAATAGGAAGAGAAACCAAGGAAGAGGAAGACGACCGCAGGAAGCCTGCATACTGGTGGATGCAGCACTAGATGGATCCAAGGTTGGCACATCAGACTTGTGGCTGCAAAGTCAGTCCAGTGAATTAGGGCGGCAGACTGCTGATGATTCCAAGGGTTGGCCGACAATATGGCCAACTCTCGACTCTAGTCTAAATCACTACAGGTTGATGAGCGATGGAGGAAACAGATCCAGCAAGAAGAAAACAAGCTCTCTACAGTGTCTAAAAATTCAAATATACAGCAGATAAGAATTCCAAATGTAATAGAAAATAACCAATATTTGAAGAGATACCAAAGATCAAATCCGGGAAATCCAATGAAGCACCAAACCCCAAACTGACTGCCACCAAGTTAATTCTGAGTCATACAGACCCTGCAGAGCACAGTAGACATTCCCCCGTGGGTTTCTGAGAATGTAAATCTTATAGGAGTAGAAAGGCTCATCTTTCTCCCACTGAGTGGTTATTGGTTTTAGACTGTGGACCCACAAGGTCAGTGGCCCAGTGCATAACCACTACACCACCAGGGTTCCTCCTGTGGAGCCTCAAAACCTCAAACTCACTGTCATTCAGTGGATTCCGCCTCACAGGGCCCGAGAGGACAGGGTAGAATTGTCCCTACAGGTTTTCAAGACAGTAACTCTTCATGGAAGTGGTGGTGGTGGTGGTGGTGGTACCTAGAAACCAAAACTCAAAGTCTTTGAGTTGATGCCAACTCACGGTGACCCAACAGGACAGGAGTCCTCAAACTTTTAAAACATGGGGCCATTTCACTGTCCCTCAGACCCGCCAGAGGGCTGGACTATAGTTTAAAAAAAAAAACTATGAACAAATTCCCATGCATACTGCACATTTCTTATTTTGAAGTAAAAAAAAGAAACAGGGCAAAAACATCCGGCAGGCCGGATAAATGTCCTTGGTGGGCCACATGTGGCCCGCGGGCCGTCGTTTGAGGACGCCTGCTATAGGACAAGGTAGAATTGCCCCTGGGAGTTTCTAAGACCATAACTATAGGAGTAGAAAACCCTGAGTTTTGGGGGGCTGGGGGTTGCTTAGAGCTTCTGATGGTTTCAAACAGCAAATTTGCAGATGGCAGGTCAACCTGTAACCCCTACACCAAGCCTCATCTTTTCCCCAGAGAGTGGCTGTTGGTTTCAAACTGCTGACCTTGTGATTAGCCACCCAAAGTGTAACCACTACACCATCAGGGTTCCCTTCTGTGAAGTCTCAAGGAAACAAAACAACAAAGCAAAAACAACAACAAAAACCCAAGCCTTAGAGCCATCAAGTCACTCTGACTCAGAGGCTGGCTAGGACAGGGGAGAACCGCCCCTGTGGGTGTCCAGCCTGCAGCTCTTTCCGGAAGTATTAAGAACCCTAGGAAGGATGAAAACAACAAGTAAACCTTGTGGAGTGGAGAGAAATTTCTTAATATGGGTCTTCTACCCAAGTCTCTGTAACACCCACCAAATGATTGGGTGGGACTATGCAAATCAGGCATGTATCACACTAATAGAAGGTGCTGGCACTTTTTGTCACCATCCCCCTTGCTCTAAGGATGGACCATCTTTAAAGAAGCAGGAGCAGCAGCAGAGAAAGTGCAGGGTTTCTAGAACACATTCCAGATCTCTGTCTGACATGGCAGAGGCCAGGACCACAGGCATCCCGGAGAATAGTGCTGAGACCAGGGGATACCTTCTCCTCTGGCCCAAGACGACGGAACTGTGAGACAGAGCGACAGGCATGCTGGTTTCTTGGCCCACGGAGGCAAAGGCCCAGGGACCACGTGGCTGAGAGGTTGAGGACTGGAGAGTGAGTTGGCGGCTGCTGACCAACGACTGTATCCTTACGGTCTGCTATTCCTGACGTGTGGCAACTATTGACTTCCCTAATAAGGCCCTGAATTGTGAATGTCGTCTGTGCATTCTGTGTGGCCTTGCAAGGAGCGATCGGATGCAGCTAGAAGGAGTGCCGTGGGGGGCACGGTGGTGTCGGAATAGGAAACGAAGGATGGAGCGTGGGGGCAGCTCTGACCCCTGCCTCAGGGCACTACAGAAGCCGGAGGAGGTCAGAGAAGTCCACTCCATCCCTGTTTATTGCATCTGGGCACGCCACGATGAAATTACGGAACCCCAAGGACAGGGAGATTTAAAAGAAGCCAGAAAATTATCTTTAAAGAAGACTAGTCAGACTAACAACTGGTCACGGTTTCCACAGCAGCTATGGTACTTGTAGAATAATATTCTTATTGTGAAGAAAAATATACAAAACTAAAATTCCTCTTTTAAGAACTAGAATGAAGTCTACAAAAAAATTCAACCAAAAAGTGTTTATCACCAATGGATTCTCACTAAAGGAAATTCTGCACATAGATGTAGAATTATTCCATAAAAAGTAATGGCAAATATAGGCAAGTACAAGATTAGTCTATAGAAAAAAATTGCCTGTGAAAAACAATAACAAAGTCTATTCATGGAGCTAAATATTGAACAATTTAAGCTGTAATTTAGAGGGTCTAATTGGCATAAAAGTATTTCAGGAACAGGTTTTATCTGGAAGAAGAGTAATGAAACAAATCAACGTTATACTTTCAAATTAAAAATATAAAAAATAACCAGGGAGGCATGAAAAGAATAGCGCGGCACTGTTAAATGTATAGCGGGAAGAAATGAAGGGAGACATGAGGTGGGGGTGGAGAAAGAATGGAAACACCGGTTGGGCATGCCTGCATGTGGTTAGCGCAATCTACGACATAACAGTGAGCAAGGGTGTGGAGGTCGAACCTGCAGCGTGGCCACGCCTCATGCACTCCGTCTATGTCAGTGGAGTGAAGCCCGATGGCCTCAGGGGGCACTTGACTGCCCAGTGAAGAAGGATCGATGATGAAGAGGGAGGACCACGGGGACTCCGATCCAGAGCCCCTCCCTGCGGTCTCTGGCACCCCGTGCATCTTGCATGATCTCAGGGAGAGGTGGGAGGGAGTCGTCAGACACGGCTACGATGGAATTCTCATCAGCTAGATTGATGCTCTGGGCTACACACCGGGCTGCTGACCATAAGGTGGGCGGTTCGGAAACCCCAGCGGAGAAACATACGAGATTCTCCTCCCATGCAGATTTACAGCGTGGGAAACTGGCTGCGGCAGTTCCGGACTTACCATGCGTCCAAATGACGCTTTGGTGATGAGTGAGGAGGCCACAGGCTGGTGGCTGGGAGCACAGAGTTCCAGTGAGAGAGAATGGACCAGCCGTAGCTGCTGTGCCAGCTTCCACTCGCGGAAAACTCGCGTGTGTCAGCATCGGGCTCTGCTCCCCCGGGGTTCCCTGGCTTCTTCAGGAGTAGATTGCCAGGTCTGTCCTCCCAGGGACCTCCTGGTTGGACTTGGACAGATGTTTCCTGAGCTGTTAGCAGGCGAGCATGGTCACCACTGGAACCTTTCATACCAAAGGAAAACCTCAAGTGATGGCCATCGAGTCAATTCTGACCTGGTGGCAGAGAGGCCCTGGTGGTGCTGTGGGTCAGGCGTGGAGCTGCTGGGCACAGGGTCAGTGATTCTGACCCCCCCTACCCTCGGGAGGCTGTCCCCGTGGGGATGACAGGTCTGGGACTGAAACGTGCTGTTTACTCGCCAGACGCTCTCAAATTGTGTGGGGTGAGAGCCACATCATCCTCTGAACTTTCATCGTGACCAACTTCGCAGACATTTCAGGAGAAGGTCAACGCCTTTTACTCTTTTATTTCTATTTTTACATAGAAAAAACAAAGACACATAAAATTAACTTCTCCTACCATGGGATAGAGCAAAGGGCATTTTCTGTGGTTTGAAAAGGCTAATCAGTGTAATGCCCTAGAACTGTATCTATTTTCCGATGTAGTTTCTAATGTGGTTTTTAATTTCCTAAGGTGGGCTGGGCTTTTGAAGCTAACATTCTATTCCCTACAGGTCAGTAATATTTAGCAAGCTCTACAGGTCAGTAATATTTAGCAAGCACTCTCACCTCAAGCGACCATTTTATCCAAACAGAGCTGGAATTTAAACGGTCACAGGATACGGAGACAGTGTGTATACGTATGTGACACATGGCAGGACCAAGGGCACTGTGCACACTTGGTAACGGCGAATGCATGTGAATAAGTCTTAGAAGCAGAAAATAAGATCAGAGGAACGGCTGTAATGGAGACCATCCGGGTACCTATTTTTCTCTCCTCCTTTGGTCACTGCGCTAGACTGTGCGTCTCAGCTCTCTTTCTTGGGAGATTGGTCACGAGACTAAGTTTTCTCCAAGAGAAGCACAGAGAAGTCGCCTACTCTCAGGCCATTCACATCTCCCAGGCCCACCCCCTCCTGGGGTGTGTTCGCCTTCAGGCTGCCCGAAGTGGTGGATGCCTCTTTACCCCCCAGAACCCCAGAAGCCATTTACTGTAATGGGAATGGAGCTGTCAGCCTGGGGTCCCTGAATGCCGTGGGGAACATGGTCACCTGCTTCCCACATCCTCCCGACGGAGCCTTCGTCAGTTGCCATCGAGTTGCTTCTGACTCACAGTGACCTGCTGTGCACCCAGCAGACTGCCTGGTAGGGCTTTCTGGACTATGGTCTGATGGAAGCTGGCCTGTCTGGCAAGGCCCCTTTGGGTGGCTTCAAATCACCAATGTTTTGGCTAGTCCTTGAGCGATTAAACCCTTGTGGTTGTTAGGTGCCATAAGGTTGATTCCGACCCAGAGCAACCCTATGCAAGGCAGAAGGCAAACCGCATGGTTCTGTGCCTTCCTCCCGATTGTTTCGAGGCCCGAGCCCATCGGCGCAGCTTGTACCATCCAGAAACTACTCCTGCTGCGATCTTAACCTCCATGGGCTATTTAAAAATCACTGTATCGGAGCTCTTCTAGCATTCCTAACATTGCATTGTATTGAGCATGTTTGTACATATGTGGTCATCATCATTTTCTAAATATTTACCTTCTATTTGAGCCTTGGTATCAGCTCTTCTCTTTTTCCTCCCTCCCTTGATAAATTATTATTGTTTTCATATCTTACACTGACCACTGTCTCCCTTCACCTGTTTCTGTTGTTCATCCTCTGGAGGTAGGGGAGTTATGTGCCTATCATTGCGGTTGGTACCCCCTTCCTCCCCTTACCTTCCTGGTATCACTACTCCCATTTCTGTTCCTCAGGGGTTTATCTGCCCTGGATGCCGTGTGTCATGAGCTCTTATCTGTACCAGTGACATGCTCCGGCCTAGTCAGAACTGAAAGGCAGGACTGGGGTCGTGAGAGTGGGGGGTAAGGAAACCTCAAAGAACCAGAAGAAGATTGTATTTCATCGATGCTATACTGAGCCCTGGTTGACTCAGCCTTCCTTGCGACCCTTCTGCGAGGGATGTCCTATTGTCTGCGGATGGGCTTTGGGTCTCTGTTCCGACCCTCCTCGTTCTTGTGCCCGGCATCTGGGGTCTTAAAGGCTTGAAGTTAGACAAGCGGCCATCTAGCAGAGAAGCGGCAAGTCTACAGGCTTTTGGATGAGCAGGAAGTGAGCTGTTCGCATGATTCTGAAGCATCTGCGTGTATTTCTTTCAACCCTCTTCACTCCTGTACGTAAGCGAAAGAGTGGCACATTCTCACGACTTACTCATCAAGGCCCGAGGATGAATTTTTCCTCTGTAGTGGCTTTTTGTGAAGTCTTTTCAGATGAATCCTCAAACACCGTGTGGTGTTTCGCCCCTGAATGTCAGATTTACCTCATTAGTTAATTTGATCTCCTGGGCGCGAAGCTGCTCGGCGTTGCGCTCAGCACGGAGCAGAGGCTCAGCCTGTGGGGTTCAGCTCAGACGCCAAGCGTTACACAGAGCAGCCTCTGCCTCCAGATCCGTGCGGGTTGTTAACAAGTACGGACGGGAATGTGATCCGCAAGTGGAAACTGCCATTCTGAAAGTGTAAAAATAGCAGCAACAAGTCTTCTTATATTTAGAGGAAACACAAGATTTTAAAATGACAGTTATAACAAAACTAAAGGCAAAATAATATGTGCAGTTCTAGAAGAGTTGTCTTTTTCTAGAACAAGTCCACTGCGTTGATTGCTCTTCTTAAACCTGTCTCAGATATTACCCAGAGATGCCAAGTCAGAAATGGACCCTATTGCCATCACACCGATTCTGACTCATGGGGACCTTATAAGACACAGGATGACTGTCCCCGAGGGCTTCTAGAGCTTGCATCACGATGGAAGCAGACTGCCACATCCTTCTCCTGCAAAGCAGCTGCTAGGTTTGAACCACTGACCTTTCTGTCAGCAGCCAAGTACTTAAGCACGGTGCTACCAGAGTTGCTCAAGTACATGTGAGCCATCTACAAAGATCGCACAAATCTGACTCTAGCAGCTTTGAGAAGTAACATGACTATTTATTAAAGATTTTCTGGAAGGAATACTATAGGACTTCATCCGTGGAACACACCCACCCACAGACAGAGCATGCTTTCAAACCCCTCTTGCCTTATCCATTTCCATCAGATCTCTACAGCAGTGCAAACATTTTCCCCACAACAGTCTTCTTTCTTTTTCATCTTTTGTTCTCACTGCCATCGAGTCCATACTGACTCACAGTAATACCCAGTGGGTTTGAGACTACAACTATAAACGGGAGGAGAGAGCCCAGTCTTTCTCCTGAGGAGCTGCTGGTGGGTTTGAACTGCCGATCATGATGACTGAAGTCCAACATGTAACCACTATACCACCAGGGCTCCATTCATCTTTTGTTAGTTCCTTTAATTCTATACTGATACTTCCAATACCAGAAAAGCCACCTGGATGACCAGGTTTCATCAGAGCTTCCAGAGTAAGGCAGACTAGGGAAAAAGGCTTAATGATCTACACTCGAAAGTTAGCCAATGAAAACAATATATCCCAATAGAATTGGTTGGAAGACACTCTGAATACACATGGCCCAAGCATGGCCACAGTTGTGAAGATGGTGCAGGCCTGGGCAGCTTTTCATTCTTTGTACAGAACTCACTGGAAGGCAGCTCAAAACAACGCTGTCTTTTCCCTGCAAATCCTGCCAACTCTTCTTCAGCTTCCCCAGGTCCCTCGCTTGCTGCACTCAATACCCTAATGCCCAGGAAAAGGTTCAGGGAATGGTTTGAGGCTTGGGCTACAGGTTTAGAAAGAAAGACTGAAATTCTTATGCATGAATCTATGAAGAATTAAAGTACTTGCTTATGGAGATGAAGAGTTGCAGCCTTCAGGATGGATGACAACTCAACGTCAAGAGAACCCAAATCCTCACACAAGTAGACCAAAAGGTCACAGGATGATAAACGAGGTTAAGAGCGAAGTTGTCCAGCACTGGGTGCTGTTCTACATCGGGTTGTTATGAGTCGGAAATGACTCGATGGCACCACCAGCCACAGTCAGTCATGAGCTTGATGGAGTATATGGCTATTTCCTAGGTTCTTTCTACTTTTCAGGGAAAAGGAATCGGTTCTCCAACAGCCCTGTAGCCCTCACTGCATACGGGGGCGGTAGGCCCGGCCCAGACAACGCGGGTGAGGTTTGGGTGTCTATCTGTATCATTTGTAACTCTGGCTGTTGTTAAGTGACGTTGAGTTGGCTCTGACTCATAGCGACCTTATGCACAGCAGAACCAACTACTAGTGGGTCCTGCGCCCGCCGGCCTCACATCAGCTCACGTGTTGTCGCTGCAGCACCGTGGCAATCCCTCTCCTGAGGACCTTCCTCTTTTTCCTGCCCCTCCACTTTACCGAGCATGATGTCCTTCTCCAAAGCAGGTAAGACGGGGACTCACCGTCATTGTCTGAAAGGAGAACTCTGGCTTTACTTCCTTCCAGACAAAGTCGTCTTTTTTAGCAGTCCGTGGCACTTTCAATATTCTTCTCTAGCACCCCAATTTCAGTGCATCAATTCTTCTTCGGTCTTCCTCATCCAATGTCCCACTTTCACATGCTTATAAGGCAATTGAAAATACCATGGCTTGGGTCAGGGCGTCCATTAGTCTCCAAACTAACCTCCTTGCTTTTCCATAATCCAAAGAGGGCTCGTGCAGCAGATTGACCCAGTGCAACACATCTTTGGATCTCTTACCTGTGGCTTCCTTGAGCATTGATTGTGGATCCAATCAATACAAAATTCTTAACCATTTCAACCCTTTTGCCATTTATCGTGTTTGCCACCTATAAGTCCCGTTGTGAGGATTTTGGTCTTCTTGACAGAAGTTGAAGGCTGCAGTCCTTGACCTTCATTAGCAAGGGCTTTGGGTCCTCCTCACTTTCAGCATGGGTTGTAACTCTTCGGCATCAGTTTTGGAGGAGAGGCAATGTTCGCTTCATTAGCATAGGACATTGTGAACCGATTGAAGCCCAGTTCATTTCTGTACGCATTTCCCTGTAAAAACTTGCTGGATTTCCTTGTATGTGAACGGTGCAGTTTGCCCTTTACTGCTACATCAAGGTGTGCTTCTCGAGCCCACCCTGTGCTGCCCACAAGAACTGTAAAACCGCTTCCACGAGAGTTTGTTGTTGGGTTCAGCCCACAACCCACCCACCCTGCAGAGCAATTCTTCTCTGTCAGACAGGGACTCAATCAAGCTCCTATTGCTAAGAAGCAACTTCTCAGAACGTGGTTTCTTCTGATGCTCTAGAGTTCATAAAGGGGGTTCTGTAAGCTTATACAAAGAGCCCTGGAGGTCCAGTGGTTGTGTGCTGGGCTGCAATCTGCATGGTTGGCAGTTCAAAACCACCAGCAAAAAAGACTGGGTTTCTACTCCCATACATAGTTACAGTCTTGGAAACGGGGTTGCTACGAGTCGGCCTTGACTCAATAGCAGTGTGAGTAAACTTATTTGGTCCTTCCTAGAACCTTTGAGGACAGGCATTTCTTCAGACTGTTTGCCCTGAGCTTTTCTCAGAAGCCAGCCGCACGGCAGTCCCTGCTTGGCCCTGCAGTGGCAATGGCTCTGCTCACATCCCTCTCCTGTACCAAGGAGTGGTGGTGATCCCCTCCCATGATCCAGAGAGCAGGCAACCCTCAGACAGCTGACCTGTTGTGAAGACCCAAGTCCCAAAGTCCTCCAAGCCAGCAGCTGTGAATCCAAGTCCCAGGCGATCTGTTTCATTTCATTTGTTGGGGAAGAAAGGCCTGAAGGAGAACTTGGAGCACTGGGGGCTGTTTCCATGGTCCTGTCCATCCATGCCCTGAAATCTTTGGTTTCCAGCCGTCTAGCTGACACTGCCGCAGAAGCCTCTGCCACACATTCTCTGTAGCCCCAACTACTTCATGTTACCACAATCATTTCCTTTGTGACAGTTGTCAGCTGAGCTTATGGCCCTTTCCCCACCTCTAGTCTTTTGCCCCTGAAGTGAAATAAAGTTGCACATTAATCAACCTGGGTTCCCAGACACATTGCTCTGGGTGTCTGTTGTAGTTCTTTGCTGTCTAATATAACATGTGTTTAGACGCCTGGCCTCCCTGCCCTTTCAGAATACACTGTGTCCTCCAAGACGGCGTGACATAAGCTTGTTGACATGAAAGGGCCAGGCCTGTTTTGGTAGCTTCTGTTTGGCTTATTTGACTTCGGTGAGATCATATTAAAGTTTCATGCTTTCTGGTGTGTAAAATGGATGTAGCATAAATTAGTTGGCTGATCTATGCATTTTTGCTCTATTGTTTGAAAATGACTGTCTCTAGGAAATCTCCCCAGTGGATACAACCTTGTCTGCCTGGATCCTAGACAAAACATCGCTGTTAGTATTTGTCAGAAAAGTATGCATCTATTCAGGAAGGGGAAAAAAGAAGTTTTTTTGAAAGTCAGCAAAAGAGCTATTTTTACAAGATTCATTTTTTTCTTGCTATCACTTCTAAAGAATGTACATCCTACAGTGATGTGGGTGATGTAATGGCACTTTGTACAAGTAGTGTTAAAAATGAGAGTGACAGGCTGGGTTTCAAGCTCATGGTTCTTTTTTCAACTAAACACAGGAAAGCATATACTGAAAATGTACCAAGGAGGAAGATGATGTGCTTGCCTTAAATACCACGATGAGTTAGTGCAGACTAATTCTTCCCACAATTAATATAAGAGCAGATGCTCACCTTGGAATCCCTTAAATATAGAAATCTGGTTGCAATTAAATTTAATAAAAAATTTGAGGCCCCCTAATTAAATTACGTATACAAAACCCTCTCACAATTTTTAAAAACCCCAATGGCTTAAGAAAATGTACGCGTCTGTGTCACACAGAGGAAATTCTGCTAGCTGGGTGACGTCCCTGTAATCTCAACCCCGGTGTACCCCACATGAAAGCTTCATGTGGTTGCCTGCCACAGAGCCTTCGTGCGTTTCCTTAGCACCCCACATTCACTCATGCCGTTATCAGACTAGTTTAGCCCACCCTCCGGGTGTCCACTTATGTCTCCCCCGGGGACCCCCACTGAAGCCCGCTCCTGCAGTATGCACATCCCACCACAACCACACTTCCTGTTATGCATCTTCCCTCTTGGATTATGCACCTTTCCAAGGCAGGGACAGCATTCATTTGTTCAGCTCGTTGTCTCCGGTAGTTAGCAGGTCCCGGCATTACTGAACGAGTGGGGGTCTAGCTAGGTTGCCGTCTCAGCAGCTTGGAATGGCTCTGGATGCAATCCCTATTTGGCATACACATGTGGGTTAGGAGTTGTCTTAGACCCACATCATTCTCTAATGGATTCCTTGGTCTCCTTTCATTAGCAGATTGTTCATTAATTATTTTCAACACAGTTGAAGTAAATTTTATTGAGCTCTACACCAGATATCATCCTGGACACTGCAGATATGCTGAGTAACAAGGCCCAGCTTTTGCCCTGTGTAAGCAAATCAGATCAAGGATCAGCACCCTGCTCCATCTGTGTGCAAAGGATAATGTCGAAAGTTTATCCTGAGCTGGGGTGCATCTGCGCTTTTGTTGGTCTGTAAAAAGTCAATCATTGAATTGTTAGCATTGCTCAGATATGGAATGGAAGAAGCACACCAATCGGGAGGCCAATATTAAGTTTAGTTTGTGTACAACAAATCTCTTGTCTTCAACATAATTGGAACATAACTCGTCTCTTACCAAATGTTGAAAATCAGACATTTGTCAAGATATGCTAATATAAAATGCATAGAGCTACCTATTTAAAAAGGTAGGAGAAATACCTAAATTAGGGGACTCGTCTCTTAAAAACTTCACACATTCAGCATTTGCCTGAAAAATATCTCAAATGCACTGTATAATTTTTGCATGCTATTAAAAGGCCTCTTCTAAACAAAGAGATTGTTTTGCCTAAAAAGAAGACTTGTCAAAGTGACTCTGTCTGCATTGCACTGGTCTCCTTCTAAATTCAGCAAGAAGGAAGGGCAGAACGAGGAGGCCAAGGGAAAAACAAACACGGAGAACATGGTGATTCTGCAGAGCAGCTAACGGTTTGGGAAGAACTCTTGGCTTGTCCGTACAGACTCTCATGGGCTTTCAAAACACAAAGGGTCTGACAAGTTGCTCATCTGCACAGAGAAGCCAGACCTAGTGGGAGCCAGGCACGGGGAGTCGGGCAATCTCAAAGGAGCCAACGTTCCTGTCAGCTGCTGGTGAGCCCGGGCAACTCTGGCAGCGAATGTACAAAACCACCCTTCTTCACCTTGAACCGCTTCCCCTCAAATCTGTGTGTGCGGTCATCTGACAAGTTCTACACTAAACGAGAGGCAGAGTTAAAAGGAATTTACAATGGGAAAAGCGTTTAGCAAAATGTGTCCATTTTCCTCTTTGGTGTAAAGGAAACCTGGAGATCGTTGGAATGCTTAGAATTTTGGAATAAAAGAACGAAGCAATTTGGGGGTGTCATCTAGACGGACAACAGGGAGACCACCTACTGCCCTCACAGCAGACACTTGGTCCTAATCCCTGCTGCGTCCAGGAGGTGGTTCACAATATTGAAGGCAGAGAGCTTGGCGTGAAATCCTGGGGTCTAGAGTTTGAATCTGCTATGTAGTAGCTATCCAATTGTCAGTAAGATAGCTACTGTCTCTGCACATTAGAGTTTGCCAGTACCAGTTACCCCTTTACCAGTTTCTTCACTGTTCAAATGGGCTCCTAATAGCAACCCCTCCTTTGAAGACCGTATAGACAGCACACACAACAGGCTTAGAGCAGTGGCTGCCCCTCCCTCTGCCGCACTCCCCCTGGCGGGGATGGGGGCTTCAGTTCTCAGACTACGGCCACCCACCCGCCTCCGTTCCAAGCACGTGCTCGTTCCCGGGGGCTTTCTGCCTTTCCCATCGCTCCGTCCTAGGTCGGGCTGATTGATTTCAGACGCAAGACCTGATGCAGGCACATGAATAAACCAAGACGGTTATTATGCGCCTCAAAGAGATAAGCAAGCAGAAGAGGTGAAGGCCTGAAGAAGGCGATAAGGCCCAAGGCTAGGGGGCTCACTTACGACTCCATAAAAATCACAAAACATAGATTCTAAGAATGATAAAGTCCTTCTGAGCTCAGATATGCCAAACGTCTACTGGAGTAATATATTCCTTTATAATCTCCCAATCAAACCAGGTCTGGCCTTGGCTTGTTGAGGGAATTTGAGAAGAGAGGCAATGTGTGGTGAAGGGAGGGCGGTGTGAGCTGGGGTCTCGTCCCTGCTCCTGGTAGCTGGAGAGCAGGCCTTCTCGCGAGAGTCTCCCTTTCTCCTAGGAACCAGCAAATATTCCAAGATTCAATGACTTGATAACCTTGGACAGCCTCTCTCCTCACTAGACTGACAGTCTAGCTAGAAAAAAAAAAGAAGCAAAAAGCAAACAAAATGTTTTCATATACAGGAGAACCCCAGACCTCGACGCTAATCCGCTCTGGAATGAGCGTTGAGATGCATACTGCTGAGTTCCGAATCAACTTCCCCATAGGAAATAACTGAAAATGGATTCATCCGTTCTCGACCACCAAGTTTTTACCCTAACCTTGCCTTTTTATACAAAACAGTCCACAGAAATTTCAAAGTAAAGAAGCTCAGAGTTAAATAATACAATTTAAATATTAAACACAGCATTTTCAAAGTTTTTAACAACTACAGTATGACCCATACCTTGAGCCTGATGAGGATCTGGATCTGCGGACGCAGATGTGGAGAGGAGGGATGGAGAGAGTCATTGGAAGGAGAATCCCCTTCCATAAAATCAACCGGTAGCTGCTTTTCAGTTTTGTTCTGTTTTTCTTCCCTTCTTTGCTCTTTTTCACTAGGACCTGGCTGGCTCTCTCTCAGAAAAACAACTGTCTGCTGCGGTCAGCTGTGGCGTTTCCTTAACTGTTTTCTAAAAGGGTTTACTAAATTATCATCAACAATATTGGTAACACGGTCAATCAGTTCCTTATCATGATGTTTCCTTCCAAAAAACTCTCTTAAGATTCATGTTTTTTTAAAATTTAAAAACAGTACAAAAAGCCTCAAAAACTAAGAAAATTATAGGAACACACTTGGAACACAGCTGCAAAAGATTTAAACAACTCGTACTAACAAGCCAACTAATGAGTGACTGAAACATGAACTGCTTTTGTTTACAAAATGCACGTGCGTTGGGTCGGATTCTGATGTCTTGTTTGCGCTCCGATGGAAAGTTTCCTCGATGTTTCACGTGGAAATCCGATTAGGTGGAGCACTGACGCGGTCAAGTGCCGCGGTTCAACTGTATCGTCTGTCGACCCTTGCTCAAGCCTCTGCGACACAGAATGAATTCCTTGTTTTCCGTATGAATTTGACGGCAGCGATTCCATCCCTGTACAGCCTCTCTTCCCGCAGGCATTTTCACACCTGCTGTGGCTCTCTCCTGTTTCCAGCCCTCTCCTTAGAAGGTTCCAGGTCCCTGCACCACGCATGAAACCGCCCTCCAGTCTCACTCTCGGCTCTCAACTCTTGTACCGCAGCCGGTGCGGTGCGCGTGGTCTCTGTTCTCACCACCCTCAGTCAGAGCAGGGCCAGCTGGGCCGTGGGGAGCGTGACCTTGGCGGTGGTTGCTGTTTGCAACTATGCAAAGGAACCACACATCCAGGTGAACAAAGGCAACAAGACCCGGGGCCAACGGAACCTGGCTGCAACTGGAGATACCACCAAGCACAGCTCAGGCCAGGCGTAATGTCTCATTTCTAAAATTTAAGAAAAGTCAAAGCAATTCTCACTGATATGAGATAATTCTGAAACTGAATCAATCCGGGGTTGCGATTCTGAAGGATGCATAAAGCCGGAGAGGGCTGCATGGTTACTCAGGAACAGGCTTTTTCTGTCGTCCACGTTTCTGCTCGGAGCCTTTTGTATAACATTTTGAAAGTTGCCCTATGTCTCGTCTCAGGAAAGGGGAAAGGAGGAAAGAGACATTGGCCCAAGCTTTGTCCTCAACACTAAAGTGCAAGTAGCTGCGTGTAGTGGTTACGTGTCGGGAACCACAAGATCAGCAGTTTGAAACCCCCGGCTGCTCTGAGGAAGATGAGCTTTTCTATAACCGCAGAGAGGTACTGTCTTGGAAACCCACGGGGCCAGTACTTCCGTAGTAGTACTTCCGAAGTAGTACTTCCGTTCTACTGCCACTATGAGTCGGCAGTAACTCAATGGCAAGAGTTTTTGTTTTGTTGAGTGAGTGTCCTCTGCAGGCCAGGGCAGCAGTGAGGATGTTTAGATGGAAAGCGTTTCAAAGACTCCCACACACAAAATCAAAAACGGACCACCCCTGAGTAATCTGACTCACAGCAGCCTGCTGTGACAGGGTAGACCTGCTCCTGTGTTTCTGAGACAGGAACTCCTTAGAGCAACTGGTGGTTTGAACTGCTGACCTTGTAGTGAGCAGCCCAATGCGCTACCCATTATGCCACCAGGGCTCCTTAAGGGAATATGGAATCCCTCTGTCTGCTGCTTTCCACATTTTTTAGATCATATGGGAGTTAGAATGCAAATCGTGTCACAGAAGGAAAGCACTTCATTGCTGCCATCCACCTAAAGGGCTCGAGAGGGTTCTGCTCTCAGGAGAGGCGCCAGGAGTCCAGCTTCTCGGGGAGGCTGGGGTTGACCACAACCAAACCAAACACTGCTTTCCTCATGCTATCCTGAGGAGTGCCCAAGCAACGGGCCTCCTAAGTGAGGCTATCCCACCTGAACAGGGCCCCTGGTCTCCACAGGCATGGCCGCCATTCCCAGATGCCGCGTGCTTCTGTGCTTAGCATTGTCCTGGAGGTGTGGCTATTCTTCTGTAAGTGGGACGTCCTTTGGTTAATCAGACAGCAGATGCTAACCCCTCTGGAGAGGTTGAGAAAAGCTGTTACAGCACATCAAAAAACTCCCGTTCCAGGCCAATTCTTGAATAAAAAAGTGCCTGAGAGCCGTTCTCCCCAATGGCTGCTAAGATAAAGAACCATGAGAACTGGGTGGTAATTGATGGGTTGAGCGAGTACATAATATTTCTGACAATATGCTGGGTGTCAGACATTATTAAGCATGAGGCTGGACAGTTCTTGGTGAGGTCCTTTAATGTGAGAGGACTTCAGTATTCACACTGTAAAGTGAGATGTCCTATTTGAGCTAATAGAGGCAGTAGACGTTCAGTAGGAAAACATATGGATTGACTTCCAGGACATTTTAATGAAGATTGTGGATAAAAAAAAGATTTGTTTTCTTCAGATCAGCAATTCTGTATTTTAGGGCGAGGCCATGGAAGGAAGAGAGGGTAACAGATACAGGCTGTAATTCAAGGGGGTGATACAAGTAAGGTCAGGCAGGACAGAATGATGTGTGTGGTCACATTAGAAATATCACCAGATTCCTCTGGGAGTTGTAAAGGGGCCTTAATTCTTGTCCTTGCCAAACATCCTGCAATAGTCTGGTGAGGTTTTATTTATTATCATAGTCAAATTGGACTCTCATGCTCTGGGTAGACCACAGGTGTGGGCTGTCAGTCATATCTACAGCCACCACGGTGCTCTTGTAGGGTCCTTAAGGAAGGGAAGGATTCCAGAAGAGAGCCCCCCAAAACACAGGCTGCAGAGGCGCTTGTTGGCTACTGTTAGGCACCTAGTTGGTTTTTGCATTGAAAAGGCCAATTATTTGTGTGTGATACAAGGCAAGACAGCCAATATCCCATTTACAAAAATCAGGCTTCCCTGGTGGGCTAGATACTCTGATTGTTGCCTGGTTTTGATGTTTTCATAGAGGATGCTTTACATATGTTGAGCCTTGAACAGAAATCATTTAACAGGCTACATGTACGAGCATTTCTAATTACTGCATGTGCATTCCTAGTTAAATTTGCCTTCACACATGTTATCAAGGGTATTAAATGGAATTCAATATGAAATAAGCAGTTGCCATCGAGTTGGTTCAGGGTGACCTTTCGTGTTCGAGTTAAACCGGGCTGATTGCCTGTGGTGATTTTTTTTTTTAGGGGATTCAAAAAGTGGTGGAAAAAGGAAATTTAAAAATAAAGGCAATTTTCCCACAGGCTATTTGAAGGCCTCTCATAGATCACCATGCCTTTCACTGAGGCACCCAAGGTGGGCTTGAACCTATATCTTTCAGTTACCAGCTAAGCAACTGGACCATTGGCACCAACCAGGGACTTCAAGTTTAAATATACCAAACCAAAACCAAATCCCACGCCCTCTGCCATATCCTGGCTGATAGGGTTCCAAGATTTTAAATCTTTCTCCTGTGGAGTGGCTGGTGGGTTTGAACCACCAACCTTACAGTCCAGTGCTCATGAGATAATGAGAACACAATCTCAAGTTAAATATGACAATCTTTTAAAAATTATGCAAGCATGGATCTATTCGCCCAAAATCTGTGTGAAAAAAGAAACCGATACTTTGGCATAATAAACAAATAACTGAAGTATACATGTCTGAGGACCTAGTCCTGCACTAAGAAGTAATTCACCTGAATATTCTTTTCAATGTTTAATCTAATTATTTTATTATAGCTTCTTTATCATAGACCTCCTGACCCTCAATCATACTTAGTCAAAAAATACTACGATTAGATCAGTTCTCACTGGAGAGTTAGCTTTAAAATATATCCTAGTAACTAGTAGTTAGAAAATAAAGAAAAAATTTTAGAAGTAGGTCTATTATCCAAGCTAATACAGGACAAAAGTGGCAGGAGAAGAATGGAAAGCCTTACTTTTTAAATACTTACAGAAAAAAAAGGAGGGGGGCGGGAGTAACATAATAGAAACGGACTAAAATACTTTTAACTGTTGTAAAAGATAATCACCTGGCTTGAAGAGATAATCCTAAATTTGGGCTTTCTATTTCATCATTAGAATGGCTTTTCAAAATTAAAATTTCTAAATAAGAAGTCTATCATAATATAATTCTGTGTGGCATGGAAGGTCGGTGATATTAAATGTAAGGAGGCAGTATATGGGATTCTGAAAACATTTTTGGCCAATGGCTGAGATTTATAATTGGACAGAGTGAAAACAATCCATTATTTTAAGCTTTCCGAAATCAAGATTCCCATTAAATTCCTGACTCTTGGAGACAGCTCATGGGTGGGCAGTGTTGAAGTTAAATATGATGCTCAGATATAATTAGCAGAATAGGAGACAAAGAAGCCTCTGTCATCAAAGCCTAATTAGGGGTCACAGTTGCTGCTGGTTCTATTGTAACCCCACTCCTAGCTCAGGTCTAGCTGTAACCTTCCTGCTTATAATCACTTTTAGAAACAAAGGTCTATTTAGGAATAATGAATTTTAATTGATGTAGGTTTTGTCCTTTTCATTTTATGGGGAGATTTGGACACAGTTCTGAAATGCTATCCAGTCTGTGGTTCTTTGGCAACTCCAATGTTTTGAGCAAAATGGTTTAACTATTTGGCCCTAGGACATATTTTAAGAACACTCATGCCTGGCAAGGGCATTGAATAGCTACCAGTTAGCAATTCGCCAGACAAAAATAAATAGAGTCACTGCCAACCACAATTTGTGGATCTCAATTTTTAAAATAATTAATGTGAAGCAAAAAGGAATGGGATGCCATTCTTTTGGGTTTTCAATAAAATCAGCAGTTTATAGATTGGAGCAAATTTCTTTCCAAAGGCTAGAGTGTATCCAAAATGTTCACACACACACACACACACACACACACACACACACACACACACAATGTAATCATATGTGTCCCCAGTCCACATCTAGTTACCTAAAAGAAAGCTTAATAAGATGAAGTATAAAATAAATGCCTTTTGTAATGTACAATTTAGTTTCTAAATACAAAAGCCAGATTATGGCATTTTAAAACAAGAATGCATCGCCCAGGGACTGGTCACGCAGAGCTGCAGTGCAGTGAATCCCTTAGAGTGGCATTCCTTGCCGCCGTCTTAGTAATTCCCATGAAATGACTCTGTTCCTGAAGGGTATGGTAAGGTGGGGGAAGATACAGATACATGATCAAGTTGTGAATCATTCCTAACGGGGTTCGTTGTGATCGCCATCCTGCTGGGCATTAAATGAGCCCTTCCAGAATAGGATGGGGATTTCACTACCATTAAGAAAGAAGAGGCAGGAGTGAAGCACAAACTTTGGCCTCCTCGATCCAGGAGATACACTGGACAAACAGAGGAGTGACAGAGGACCACAGAAGCAGAATCAAGAACCCAGGCATGAGACAGAGTGGTGCACTCCCCAGCTCAAATAGCAAGTAAAGGCCAGAATCTTCTGTCAGGAGGCTGGTGTGTGGAGTAGGGTGCCTCTAGGCACTAAATTGGAGGAGCTGGGTGTGCTGACAGGTGAAACCAATCAGTTGTTTCCAGGCTGAGGCTTCTAGTGGAATGGCATGCCCTTTGGGCATTTATTGGCAGCTCTAGGAGAGTTGTGTAACATGGATCCAGCAGGGTAGCAGCAAGGGAGCCATGCGGCTGAGAAGCCAAAGACCAGGCCTTCTTCAGACATGACTGAGAAGAGCCTGTCTGGTTTCAATAATTGCATTCTGAGCATCTGCAACCTGTTTACTTCCTTAGGGGGAAAACCCATAGGCATGCACACGTTCTTTGTGGCCACGCAATGAACTCGGCTGTGAAGTTGGGTGCGGTGTCAGAATTGATCATGTTGGAGGAGAAGGCACATCTAAGTTTCTGAGGAATGGCCTTGGGCAGTGAGACGGATGATGGTGGTTCTCCCCTTCCCTCTTGTATAGTTGGACGAAGTCAGATACTCTTGCTCGCCTCACTTTCTACAACAGCCGCACGAACATTTTCAAGTCTTTAATAACTCTTTTTGCATAAATAGCATGCTGGTGACTAAAAGCATTTTGGAGCAACTTGATATAGATAACTGCATTTTCTAGGTTCACGGGAGAATGTTTTTAAATTATTTTTTAATCATTTAAAAATCATTTTATTGGGGGCTCGTACAACTCTTATCACAATCCATACATGCACCCATTATGTCAAGCACATTTGTTTCCCTCATCATTCTCAAAACATTTGCTTACCACTGAGCCCTTGATATCAGCTCATTCCGCCCCCTCCCTGTTGTCCCTCCATCCTGAACCCTTGATAATTTAAAAATTATTATTTTGTTATATCTTACACTGTCCAACATCTCCCTTCATCTATTTTTGGTTGTCCATCCCCCAGGAAGGAGGTTATATGTAGATCCTTGTAATCGGTTCCCCTTTTCTACCCCACCTTCCCTCTACCCTCCAAGCATCGCCACTCTCACCACTGGGCCTTGACAGGATCATCCTCCCTAGAATCCTGTGTTTCCAGTTCCTATCTGTACCAGTGTACATCCTCCAGTCCAGCTGGATTTGTAAGGTAGAATTGGGATCATGATAATGGTGGGGAGGAGGGAAAGCATAATCATTTTATTGGGGGCTCGTACAACGCTTCTCACAATCCATCCATACATCCATTGTGTCCAGCACATTTGGGCATTTGTTGCCATCATCAGTCTCAAAACATTTGCTTCACACTTGAGAGAATTTTTATATGAAGAACCGAAATGATGCTCACTTCCTCACACATAACTACTAGATGTTTCTGTATATTTTGCTTAAATGATTTAAAATGCTATTGAAAAAAAGGACGGGCACACAGGCATATGTAATTAGATTGTTTCCCTTTTTAAAAAATTATTTTCTTTGGGAAAATAAAACAGACTTGTTAGCAGCAAGTTTTTGGTTTTGGACAGCTCGATGATCCCTTAGTTGTCCGCCTGTTCTTGCCAAAATCTCCACACTGTCAACAGAGACAAGGCAGGGGGCTCTCGCTGGCCCTCTCTAGCCCCGCTGCAACACCCTCTGGGGAGGGCAGAGCTGGGTCAGATGGTTTCCAGGGGGCCTTTTACCTGCTCCTGCTAGTGAACAAATTTTGTTGGCTCAAAACACAAAACTGCACCTGGTCTGCTCCCATATTAAAGGTCATTGCTACCATTTTCGTCTACATTGACTAAACGCATGTTTGGACTCTAACAACCCAGCTAACACTCCCATCCCACGGCGGAAGAGGAAGTGATTAAGGAAGTATCACTGAGAAAATGCATAGGCACATAGCTTCTCTGTTAGTTGCTTTGTGCTTTCTTCAGCCCAGCTGAAGGTCTCCAAGTCGGGTGGGGGGTGGTTTCAGAACTGACCTGGTGAGAGAAAGGTAGGGAGAGGGAGGAAAGTTCTTACCTGTGGGTGTTCAGCTGCTTAGCCTCTGCTAGCCTCAGGCTCCTGGCCTGCCTTCGAGAAGGCCGTCCTTGAGAGACTGGGGCCCCACAGCCTGGTGTCTGGGCTTCCCTGCCATCTTCTGCTTCTGGGAATAGGTGTCATCTTCGCTTCCCTGTCTGTGCCGGGCCTCTCCTCTGTGCATGCCCACAGGCCCCGCGCTTCCAGAGCGTTCAGACCTTGGGTGCCAATCTATGTGGTTGAATTTAAGTTTTGTTTCTGAAAAGCCAAGTCTTCCCCAAGTCACTTTAGGAATAGATCCTTAGAATTCTTTCCGAAACAAAAGGACTCTCTCTGCCTGGCTGTCTGCTTGAATGTATAAACATCCTTCGCCCTGCTTGATAGGTTTAAAAAGTAAATACATAAATGTTTTCAGGGGAGTAAGAATTGCAACTGGAGGGGCATAATGTACACTTCAGCTCTCTGTACAAAGACAGTTTATTCCCGGGTGCTACAGAGAACACTGTCCCCACTGTCTATAAACAGGACCTCGTTCTTCGTTCTAATTAATTAACTTTATTAACTCGGAGTCGAAAGGAGGTGGCAACTTAAACAAGGGGATAAAAAGCAATGGGACTCGTCAGACTGGTTCCATATAACTGCTTCTTAACTGACAGTAAAAGCGCAGTCACTTACTTATTACGCGTAATAAAGCAAAATAGGTGCTTAGGAAGTCCAAAGGCAGCGGCCCATCACCAGTTTACCCACCGAATAACTAAGAAAAACAAAAACCAAAGCCAGCCTTTTTCTTTTGATCTGGTGCCAATTCAAGTTTATTTTGCTTGATAGAGAAGTAAGAGTGAAGGAATCCCAGATGAGGTAAAACACTGACATCTGCATACAAACTTCCCTCGCCCCATAGATTAAGACCTTTGTTAAAGGTTGCGGATTGCCATAGCAAAGAAGGTGCGATTCTATTTATGAACTCAGCAAAACCAGGCATTTGGTATCTGGAAAGTTCCAGAATCAGCGGTTGGATTCCCGAGTCAGCGTTACATGGGCGAGACGAGCGAGCTCTCTGGGCTGGACTGAACGTTTCAGCAGCACTGTAAGACCGCCTACAGTCACGTCACCAAAAAAACCCCAAACCACACACATCTTGCAAACAGAGTACCCATTCCTACCACATCGTTCTTGGAAATGTGCTCAGGCACTTTCGTCTCCCGCACCATCGAATGAGCTTACCAGTCTTTCCTCAGAGAGTGGCGTGGGTTTGCTACTAAACTGGGGGCTCGTTGATTCCGAGGAAGGAGAAACCTGAGCCCTTGCAAATAATATACTTAATATCTAGCAAGGCACGAGGCTGATGATTTGACATTCATTAACGTTCAAAATAGTAAAGTTACAAAAAATACAGCGACTTGGAAAGATGCTATTTGCTTAAGGACACATGGCTGCGCACATGGCCACCTACCTGCTCTCTGCAGCATTGTGGGTAATTTAACCACCAGATAGAGCACAGATGACTGCCAGGAGGCAAAAAAGCATTAGAGCCCATTGCGACCCTCAACACGTCAAAGCCTCAAGTACACGGAAAAGGCCTTGCAATCATGTATTGAGCTTTACATTTCTAATATATATCATAATTTAGAACAATATAATGTCACTTATGTAAAAGCAATTTTTTTCAAGTGTTATAGCTGAGAGCATGGATTTATTTTTGGCTTAATCATTTTTTACCAGTTTAATTTATAAAGCTCGTAATCTTGCTAGCAGGGCTTCAATTTCTGGAGCTAATTCGTTTTTAGAAACAGTGCCAAGAAGTTCCATTTCCTTTTTTCTGTTGCTTTCCACGTTACAGGCTTCCTTCTTCTCAGCAGCCTTGGTCCTCCCGGTCGGCGGAATGGTGTCTACATTACAACTAAGCTCCTTGGTGACGGTGGTCCTGGTTGAGTTGCAACTGATTCTGCGGTGTGGATGTGACCCTTCAGTCAGCGGCACGTTCTGATTTTCTACAGTAAGGAAGAGAGAGACATAAAGCTTACCACAGTAAAAAACCAAGACGTCTATGACACAATTTAAAACACTTGTCCGCAGCAGAACAACTCCTCTTTGACTACTGGGAAACAACATAAAATACAACAAAAAATGTTCTCTTCCACTGAGTAAGGCAGATTTAAAATAAACACGCAGCAGGGAAGAGTAAACTGAAATCAAACAGACGACCCCTTCATTAGAATTGATGTTCATTTTCTTCTTCCTTTATCCTGGAATGCCCACTGTCATGCCACGGTCCATATTTCACTCAGGTCTCTGTTCAAAGCCATGTCACTGGAGAAGCCTGCCTTACGCACCACTTCAACTAGCACCCCCTTTCAACGACTCTCTGTATTCTCTTGCCCCGCACCTTTTCCAACACAGAGCTTATGGCCACCAGCCCCCACAGAGATGCTCACTTATCGGTTCAAAGTCTCTTTACTAGAAAGAGCTGCATGCTCTAAGGTAGCAGAGCTTGTCTTTTAAACACCGGTGTGTCCCGGGGCATAGAATGGCACCCGTGCACAATACCCCCTTGGCCAGCAGTCGACTCTGACCCAAGCGGACTTGGTGCGCGTCAGAGTAGACTGGTGCTCCGCTGGACTTTCAGTGGCTAGTGTTTCAGAAGTGGATTGCCAGGCTTTTCTTCCGAGGTGCCTCTGGCAGATTCAACCCGCCAATTTGCTGGTTAGAGCCAAGCACACTAACCATTCACACCACCCAGGAACGCTTGTGTGCAAAGCCAAACTCAAGCTCACTGTCAGTGAGTCCATTCTGACTCACAGTGACCCCATCAGACAGAGTAGAACTGGCCCCTGTGAGTTTCCCAGATTGTTAGCTCTTTATGCCAGTCGAAATCCTCGTCTTCCTGCCGAGGAGAAACTGGTGGTTTTGAACTGCTGATCTTGCAGTTAAAATCCCAACTGATAACCGCTATGCCAACACTCCAAGGTAGCACTCAATAAGTATGTGTTGGGTAAGGAAATTACTTCTGTACTCTGTGATGAAGATAAATATTACTTTGAATAACAAGGACATTAATTTCCCATCTGTAAGAGCCAAGGAGGAGTCTTTCTAATAGAAAGTTAACAAAGCCAATGATTTCCTAATGCTGCGACCCATTAATACAGTTCCTCATGTTGTGGTGACCCCCTAACCATAAAATTATTTTTGTTGCCACTTCATAACTGTCATTTTGTTACAGTTATGTTTTCCGATGGTCTTAGGCAATCCCTGTGAAAGGGTCGTTCGACCCCCCAAAGGGGTCGTGACCACAGGTGAACCGCTGCTTTAAAAGAAATACTAAGTCAATGTGGCAGGCAGATTGTTAGACCTTCCTAGCAAACCAGAATTGCCATAATTTGTCAACTATGTACACATATTCATATAGCTATGTACATGTAAACCTGTACACATATCTTTATCAGTAAGGGACAAAGCTTGTGACTGGTTATGGCAACAAGGAGAGAGCTGGAATTAATGGGTCTGGCTGATTGACTTTCCCAAAGACCACTAGATTTGGTTTGGCTTGTTTGTTTCTTTTTCATTAACTGATTCTTGTTTCACAAAATCTTAGAAGTGATCTCTTCTGAAGATCTGAAAATTGAAAAAAGACACTTTCGATATTCATGTAACCTTGAACAGGGCTGGGAAATGGCTTCGACAAACTTGACATGACATTTAAAGTTTTTTGGTTATTCACTGAGAGATGTTCCATTATTCCAATGGTAATGACTTTGGAGCACAAGCAGTCACTCATGACAGTGTATTTTCCGTGAGTGTTGAAAATTCCTGCCGGAAACAGCTTGTACATGAAAAGGTGGCTGCTGAAGATATTTACTGCACTGTCATTTCCTGGCCAGTGGCTTCCCGTGATGGATGAGTATTTTGTACACTTTCTTGGGCAATCTCAACAAATTTTAAAAGTAGGATCACCTTTTAGCTGTTGAAAGAAAATGAACACACTTTCCTATCACCTCCATCAGGTAGGTAGGCAACTGTTACTTAAAAATCACCATTTAATAAAGCAGTGATTTTCCTCTGAGAGCAGTTTATGCTCTGTAGCTTATAATGTACATATTGCATTGTGGGAAACAGCAAAACTGACAGGGTGCCTCTGCAGCTCCCATGACCTCATACACACCCCTTCTTCCCCCACAGGTGCCACCTGCACCTGCCTCAAGGTGTGTATGAAAATGGCATCTGTCGCTGACTGTGACAAAGCTTCCTCTTCCTCTGCCCCAAATCTTCCTTTCCTTCATATTGAGTTTCTAGCAAACTACTCCGTCATATGACAATATCGTCAACTACCTGGGTTATTTGGCAAGTGGGCAACTCCATTTAAACATCTGGAGAGAGTGTGTGTTAAGAGAAAAAAAGGCTCAATTGTAGAGCTAGGGTTAGGGAAAGCAAAAAAAAAAAGAACACAAAAAAGGAAAAGTTTAATTGACTAAAATATGGATCTGGATAATGTATGCAGACCAAGAAGACTGTGTGTGTGGATATTATTCACGCAAGTGGATACATCGAAACAGACCCAGCTGACCAGTTACAGGAAGAATGAAACTATACTCCCTCACACCCATCCACCCACCAGCACACACACGCACACGCACGCACACGCGTGTGACGAGGCTACTTCTACGTATGTATGTACAAGATAGGAATATACCCATGAATATGAGAGCATCCACAGGGCAAGCAACCATCCCCCCAGGTCAAGGGCGGCAGCTGGTTGCAGGAGGCGGAAGGGGCAGGGAGGAGGGAGCTGGGTAGTGGTCAGCAACGGGGAAGTGGGGAGAGTGCAGCTATCTTGCTGGGATCGAGATCAGTATCGATTCCAAAGGCTTAGAAATTTTTGAATGGAAAACCAATCTTCCCTGTAAACTTTCACACAAATGACAATGTTGGTTTTTTTAAAAAAAAAGAGTAAGTCAGGATTTTCTTTACCATTGGCTTTAATAAAGTCTCAGGTTCTTCGACAACACCAAACCGGGGATAATAACCAATCTCAACGAGTAGCTGCGAGCATTCAGGGAAACAGTGAGGTGGCACTTGGAGCCCAGGTGTGAGGACCTGAAGACACCTTCCCTTCCCTTCTCCTTCGGAGCTTCTTCAGGGACCTTCTTCTACCCAAGGGTCAGGGTTGGCACAGGGCTCCCACCTCTGACTTTATAGGGCTCAGCCCTGAGGCCTGAACTAGTTTCACTGATGGCTGACATTCCCGCAGTCGTTCGTTTCTAAGTCACTGGTTGCCCTTGGCGCATCATCACCCCGTTTTCTAAATCGAAAAGGTGAATGCAAAAGGAGCGTAGGTCACTTGTTTCGACTTAGTTACTGACTACATCAATGGCAGAAGTCTCTGGAGACACTCAGGCTGTCTTAAGGAAATTCAAAAAGCTTTTGCCCAAGGAACGTGCTAAGCAATCCAAAGCCCTGTTTAATCGTGGGGTCCTGTGCTTGGACTGTAAAATGCCTCCTGACACATTCAGTTCTCGCAACAACGCTGCAAAGCACCGAGGAGACCCCTGTAATCCGCCTTAGCAGAGTGTGTCCAAGGTCACACAGTCTCTTCTTTCCTAGTATTGCTAACATGCATGATGATGACCTTCAAGTCTGACCTCAGCTCCCCCATAATTCCCTAGTCTATCCACTGCATCATTCTTGGAGACAACTACTTCTCCTCTTTTCCGCTCTTTCCAAAACTCCATTATGTCCTCCCTCACTGCACTTACCTCTGAGAAGCAGTCACACCCACCACCCACCACTCACCCACCACCCACGAATGCTCCCATGAGGACCACTCCCGTGAGCATGAGACCGTCTTTTGGGCTCCCTTCCGAAGCCGCCCCCTCCATCTGAGAACCAGACCTCCTTGTCTTTTTAAGGATATCGCTCTGGTAGCCCATGGCCTCTCCTCCAGACTCTGGTGACACTCAGTGTACAAACCTATAGCAGTACCCTCGGATCCTTGGGCGTGGGGGCCCTTTGGCCCCATACGTGCTCATGGCATTGAAGCCCTTGGCTCTCTTTAGAGCAAACTTCAAAGAGCTGCCCAGACTACGGTTCCCCGTCCTCCTTTCAGCTCCTGTCAAGGCGACGCAGGAGTGGCATGCTGCCGCAAACACGGGTCACCTGTCTCTTAGCTACCATAGTTTTCCGTGATTTGGTCTCCCACTCTTTCCATGTTATCCCAGAACAAAATGACCAGCAGGTGCAGGGCTGTCCTCTCTGCACTCAGCCTTTGGACTTCTTGGGGAGGCTGGGGGCGGGGGCGGGGTGGGGGGTGTTGTGGAGAGTAAGATGGGAGAGCAATTCAAGTGAGGCATCCCTGCTCTTTTAAGGCAACTCAGCATAGATGTGGGCTTGTCGTGGGGACCACAGGAGAGAGACAACTTGGTGGCATTTAACTGCTCCGGGGTTTCAAGGGGATGTCCTGAGAAGCAACAGACAAGGTGGAGTAAAGAGCACAGGGAGCGTTCCTGAGAAATAAAAGAGAGAATGTACAAGGACCATTCCAGAATGAGTTCAGAACTCTGTTACCAATGTGTAGGTGACTGCTCTTCCCCCCCAATGCACACATCTCCCTCACACCCCATCAGCCCGAGTTAGTCCTCCACTTCGTCCTCTCTGCTATAGTTCAGGCTACGACAGACCCGACTTGTGGACTAGGGCAATCACAACTTGGACTGCAAGTGAAGGCTCATGCCCACTATGACATTGTGGTTCCACTGGGCACTCAAGTGCCAACTCTCATGGTCCCCGGGGGAAATATGTCTACAGGTAGGGGAAGTTCCCAAGTTAAAAGTTCAAGTTTATTTAGAAACTTTATTAATGAAGCTGGATAAGGGCCACATGTCCTTTGCTAGTACTATTATTTTAAAGGAGTCTGCAAATGTGCTAAGCTACGCCATGAAAGGCTGGCAGTTGGAGTCTCCACAGAAGTGCCTTGGAAGAAATGCCTGGTGATGGCACTTCCATCCCAAACCCACCCTGAAGCACAGTCTGCCTTATGGGTTTCCAGGAAGCTGGCCAGGAGTCACTGGGCATTGTCCAGAAGTTTGCTACGGTGGCATTATGTGGGCAGACTATTAGACACAATTTCCATAAAAACAACCATGAACTTCAGTTTCTAAATATGTGACGTCCAAATGACAAGGGCACCACAACCCCACAAGTCGAAGAGAACTCTCTGTAGGTGCTCCGAGGCATGAAATAAATGGTGATTTGAGGTGTGTAGGCTCATCATTTTAATATGAAATAAGGTATTTTTTAAATATAAGGCACACACGGGCACATGAATTTTTTTCTGAAGAAAGGAAAGGGTGGAGTATGGACAAAAAGTTAAGTGTTTGCTTTCTCTCCCCACGCAAACCCCCACCTAAACACACTTCCTGAACCGAAACACGAACTGTTACAGCAGAGTAGGACGCGTCCCTAATGCTCCCAAGCGCGCCAGCTACTGACTGGACTACTGAACGGCGAGACACCAGCTGCTGTTCTCAGCACCAGAGAGGTAAAGGGATCCAATCCACACCTCTCGTGCTGGTGTTTTTGTGGAAATAAACAGGGTACGGATCCATGGTATTTCCCTTTTAAGACAGGAAGATACTCTTACAACTTCGCTTTCATTCTTCTTAGGATTCTCACGCGAAGAATTAGTTCTAGATTTCTACTGCAACTGCTCCCTCCCCGCCCCAAATGACATGAAAATGCTGAACACTGTTGAGAATTGAATGGTTCTTAAATAGAGAGCATTCCACTGCATGCAAGAGCACAGGCGTTAACTTCCAGCCATTGTTGGATGACACATAAAGCGTGGGACCAAGAAACCAAAGACCATCATCCCGAGCAAACATCCCCATTGTTCCTCAGGGGGCTCAACAGAAACAGGAAGCCAGGAAGCTGACGGAAAGGCCAGGAAATGGAAATGTACGCAGCTTGGCATGGAGGCAGGACAGATGTCAGCCCACAGCCGTTATGCTTCGGAAGCTAAGGCGGCAAAGGGAAAACCTGGCTGCAGCAGGAACCATCAGCTGACTCAGCAGGAGCCATTCGCCTCCTAAGTCAGTATTGATCCCCCATCACATTGTGGTTCTAGTGGGCACTGGTTTCTTCTGAGTGCCACTCTCAGATGAAATATGTAATTGAGGCCTTGCCTTTGTGGTCAGTGCTGAGCCCGTGGCAGCTTTGACAGGAGGTGGAAATACAGAACTCTGGCGTCCTGAGCTGAATGCATGTATTCCTTCTTCCTGATCTGGCCTCTCCTTGCAGTTCATTCCCCTGACTCTGCACTATTATCTAGTCTCCTAAGTAGCTGCTTTGTCTCGCCCCAGCAATGCCTTTAACTTGATGAAAGGGGAGAAACATGACCCATAAATATCCATTTTTAAAGCACCACTGGGTCCATATGATAGTAAAATGTGTGACATATATATGTTTTTAATCTGTGCAATAACTGAAGTCAGTGCCGGCCACTAGCAGCCCAAACCCCTGTGGTTTTCCTTACTGCTGATTCACGGATGTTATAAATCATTGTCTTTCTTGGTTTCATTTTCCTGTTCACTTCATCTCATGTATTGAAAATGTTAAAAATGATACAAAGAGGAAAAGGGCATTTTGTAGATAGTTAAAATATCTTAAGCACGCCACAAAACTCTTATTAAAACCAGTCCCGTTAAAAAAAACACACAAAAACAATGCAATTTCTCCCCAATTCAAATAAAACAGACAAAGCAGAAAATGATTTTTTTAAAAAAAGATAGCTCTGCTTAGAGGAGATAATTGATAATTGAACTAGAACTTTTCTGCAGAAACCCATTATATATAATATTTCAGACTTTGATTCAGCCCTGTTCTAGATCACTGCCCTTGGAATAAAAATTCAGACAGAACTGTCATTTTGTACATTCCTAGGCTAACCACTGACAAGGAGCTGACTGCGACTTAGGTGACTTGACATGACAGAGTAGAACGGCCCAATAAGACTTCCTGGGCTATAAACTTTAAGGAAGCAGACTGCTATACCTTGCTCCAATGGAGGAGCTGGTGGGTTTGAACCAACAACCTTTTGGTAAGTGGCTGAGACTTTAACCACTGTCTTGCCAAAAATGCAAACCAGACTCACTGTCGAGTCAATGCTGACTCACAGTGACGCCTGCGGGTTTCTGAGACTGTAACAGTTCTGTTCACAGGAGTAGGAAGCCCAGTGTCTTTCCCGGGTAGCTTCTGACGACCCACGACGTGGAACCATTTCACGGCCACGGCTCCTGTCTTCCCAGTGCTCCCCCGTCAGGAGAAGGAAGTGCAAGGTGAGGCCGTTCAAGGCGCCCAGGATAAGTCTCCCTTTTCCCTGTCCGTGGAATGGTAACGTGAAGTGCTTGTCTTTCAGATTTGAAACACTGGTATCGAGGTGGATGCCCTTCGTTATTTTGTCTTCATTATATTTTCAACCTCTCACTCAGCTGTTGGCAATGCCAAGTTGGCATTAATCCCTGTTGAAACTGCTCCCAACAAGGTTACCAAAATCCCTACTGTTCCATGCCTCGTTTTCCTCTCACGTTTTCAATATTTTGGAGTGTTAGTCATAGCTGGGACTGTGATGACTGAATATCATTATGGTAATTGATAACCTCAATATCATAAGGCTATCTCAAAGCACTCAGCTTTGACCTCAAAGGTCAGTGGTTCAAATTCATGGGAAATTCTGACTGAGAAGATCTGTAGATTTGCTTCTATAAATATTACAGAACAAACGGGACAAACACCGCGACGACACGATCCTGCAGTGACAATGACCTAGAAGCGAATGCAGGGTGGACCTGCAGGCTCAAGGAGTGTGGGAGGGAGAATGGGACTACATGCAAGAATATGTGCCCCTTTGACAGAGGACGTACTGAAACTCTGTCCATGAATGTGGTGGGGCATACATGGGACACCATTCTGAAAGCGTCGGTACAGCCAAACACCTTGAGGAAATGCATCCATGAGTCTGGGGACTTAGGACCATAATTTTGGCTGTCACTCAGGTTAATTCACATCACCTAACCCACAAAGAAAATGTTCCACACTGGGCTTTGATGAGTGGTGACTGGGGTCTTAAAAGGTTTTGAAAAGCTGTCTAAGACGTAACTGTGTATCGAAGGCGTGGCTCCTGTGCGGAGCAAAGAAGACTGAAGACTGAGACACTTGGAAACTAATGTGCCCTGTGACCCGCAGCTCACACCCTGAGGTCCGAATGAATACATGGTACCTGCTACCACTCCTAACTGCTCCGAAAGGGGTCGCTTTAGAAGGGCCTGGACCGAGTAGGGGAAAAAATGTGGAAAAGTCAAACCCATAAAAAAACAAAAACAAAACCAGGCTTGTTGGTTGGAGGGAGATTGGTGGAACCTCTGAGGCGATGGCCCTTCCTCATCCTCAGCCCGGAACTAAACTAACCCCGCTGACTCCATTCTCAGCCCCAACAATGCATGGGTCTACACGGGGACACAGGAACACTGGGAGGCACACAGTCTGCAGTAACCAACTATGTGAGATGACAAAGGGCGCATTTACCCCTGGACAAAGTTCAGTAGTTTCGGACAGAAGGAGAACTGGAAATGGGGAAGAGGGAAGATGTGGGATAAGTGAGACAAGCTGTGAGGACTGCCGTCTGCGGCACAAAACAGATGTGTAGAAATGGTCGAATGGAACACTGATTTGCTCTGGAAGCCTCCACTCAATTCACAATGGAAAAAGATTACGGCCAAGAAACCCGCGTGGCTCAGTTCTACTTCGTCATGTGCCTTGCTGAGCCGGAATTGACAGGCTGGCACACTGCAGTAGTGTGCACCCGCCTCCCTGCCGCCCCGCTTTCATGCACTTGACTCATAGCCCCTCTGAGAGCTGCTACAGGGATAGCTCCTCCTTTGGCACAAGCCCTCAGATTCCAGAGTAACATGTTCTATGATAAACGGTTCTTTACCACACTCGCTCGCCCACCTTTCGATGATTCATTTTTAACAGTTTTACAAAATATTTCTAATTTCCAACTCCAAGACAATCATGTCTCTAGCTGTAGATATGCCCACAGCTACATCCTTAGGCCACTTTCTCCGCCTTTTCTTTCTGCTTTCCACTGAGATCATGAATGTGCCCACTTCGCTTCACCCTCACCCCTTGAACTATTTGGAAATGCTTACCACACTCCTTAAGTGTGCTCCTTCTATTTCACTTGGACGTGCTTATGAGTCGCCAGACCATCTCCTTGAAACACAGGTTCTGACTTCTCTGGTGGGGGCTAGGATTCTGAGTTTCTAGCAGTGTCCAAGTGGTGGGGCACACGGTGCGTGGCAGACGCTTGCGGTGGCTTAGAGATTGCTTTCCCTGCTATCACTGGACTCACACATGCTGAGAAAGAGTGAAGTGCAGAGAGCTGGCATTCCAGTCTTCTGGCTTTAGGCTCAGCGCTCGGAGCATTCTAGTCTGTGGTCCCTTTTCTTTTGCCTCATTGTCCCAGGTCCTCATGCTCACACTCAACAGTTCACATACATCTTGCTTCAGCTCATCCACTGCAAGTCCCTCAATGTGCCGATAGCTCTGCCCCCGCCCCCCCGCTCCCTGTTCCTGCCCGCCTTCTTCCTAATCCTCTGTGCTATGTCCATGGGCAAATGTTATCCTTTCAAGTGGCTGAAAACCATCACAATTTATTCAAAAGTTTCTCCAGAGATGATAAGTTAGAGTATGGTTCGGTAAATTCATTACTGAATTCACTGAGCATTCAGCTTACTTTGCTCCGTGCTGAGTCCTACAGCATTTAGGACCCTGGCATTGTTTCACGAGCATGCCAAATCATATTAATGTGGGTTTTCAAGGTCCTGGGGGGGGGGGGAAGAATCAAAGATAACTAGAGTATCCTGTGCTGTCCTTACTGCTGTTGAGTAGATTTCAGCTAAGAACGACTCCACAGGACAGCGTAGAACTGTCCCTGAGGGTTCCCTGGACTGTAATCTGCATGGAAGCCAACTGCTAAATCTCTCTCCCACGGAGCTGCTGATTGGTTTGAACTGCCGACCTTTCCGTCAGCAACAAGCGCTTAACCACTGTGCAACCAGGGTTCCTGGTCCAGGCATATAAAACAAAATCATTGTGGGTTCACGTAGTCCTTTGCAATAAAACTTTAAACAATTTCCATGTAGCCTTAATAATTAAGGTTAGTTTTAGTATAAGCTTATCAAGTTTTGTTTAAAACAATCAGTATTTATTCATTAGAGAATTTAATCCTGGGATCTATCTGTGCTAGAGACCATGTGAACTTAAAATAATTTTATATATGACTACAAACACAGAAATGTTTCCTTACTTCTTCCAAGCTGATCACCGGATATGTACAATATTAACCATATCTAAAGATAACAATATGAATGAGGAGTCAAAACAAAACAAACAAACTCTGGTCCACCTTCCTCGGACTTAAATTGCAGGTCTGCATAAAGACAGCAATGTGATCGAGGAGTAAGGAGACCATGGGCTCATATCAATGTAAGTCCATGTTCACCGACTCTGACTACACCATCTAGCATACATGCCTAATCATGTTTAGGTGTAAAGAAACGTGTGCTGGCTGAGACTAACAGGGAAATACAGTGTATTTGCAGAAAGAAATATGTCCTGAATACTGCGGGAGAGGGGAAGGAATTATAGAATATTCCTATCAGGCTAATAAATGAACGCTAACACCATTGGTCTACTGGTTTGTTGTACTTGAGGAGGTTTATGTGTTGCTGAGATGCTGGGAGTTATGCCATTTATGTTTCAAATACTGGCTGGGTCACCGGTGGTGAAAAGATTTCAGCGGCATTGCCAGACTCAGACAGACTGGAAAGGAGAATGTGGGATCTGGGAGAAGGAAAAATGAAGACCATGAGCATCTTATTAATAGAAGCAGAACACTGCCTGATACAGTGCCAGCAAATGAGTCGTTCGGGTTGGAAAGTTCGGAATATGCCTGGGAAGAACTGCTTCCACAAACTAGAGTTGACCTTGCTGACCAGGATGGAGTAAAGCTTTGGGACCGTAATTTGCTGATGTAGCATGACTCCAAATGAGGAAAAAAAAAAAAAACCAAAACAACAAACATAGATTTGTAATCAGAAAGTGGAATGTGGAAGCAAAAATCAAGGAAAATTAAAAATTGTCAAAAAGTTACTGGAATGCTCGAAGGTGTGTCATCACAGGTGTGTCAATCTGGTTTTAAGTGTTAAAGCTTCAGCACGAAGCTCCCCCTGGTAATCTACAATGGAGAAACCTGTATTCTTTTGGGGAAGCGGCATGATTTCTTAGGCTAAGACAGGCAACAAAAAGAACAAGACAGGCAACAAAAAGAACAAGCGAAACCTCTCACCACATTGAGCAAGCTGGGGGACAACATGCTGAACAAAAGAAATCAACCACAAAAGGACCAACAGTGCCCGAGACTGCTTTGATAAGAACTAAAGAAACAGTTTATAGAGAGAAAGACAGAAATCTTTGACGGAAGTTACTGGGGAGGGAAGGGAGAATGATTGGGATAGTAGGCATGTGTTACTTTGGTGAAGAGCAAAGCAATAATACATGGGTCGTTGGCATATCTTGGCCTAAACAAAGGAAGACACAGAGAAGAATGAAAAAATATAGAACAAAATAAGCAACACTGTAAATACCGATGGCAACATCTAAAATGCTACACCAACAGGCAAAACAAACAACAATTTACAAGCAGATACAGAGGCAGATAGGTATGCTGAACAGGGGTAAGAGAGAGTATGAGTACGCCCACATACATATGTAAGTTTGGCTACGGGTACTTTTACACATATATTTGCATGGACAGAATGTATGTTTATATATGTATGACAGCACATAGGGGAGGCAATCACAGATGCTTCCTAGACACACCCAAACGCTGAGTTGCTGGGTTGAGGTCCCCAGTCTTGAGGTCAATTGGCAGAACATACTTTATAAAGAAAACGTCTTGCTTCCCACTTTCGTGGTGGGTCTGGCGCCTTATGTTTGTGACCAGCCATCTAAGCTACAATTACTGGTGTCGCCCTGTCTGAAGCAAAGGTGAATGAAGACAACCAAAGACACAAGCCCTAAGGGGACCACATAAGCCAGAGCCTCCACTGGCCTGTGGTCAGAAAAGTTAGATGGTGCCCAGCTACCAGCACGGCTGATTTCTCATAGAGATCTCAACAGAAGGTCCTGGGCAGCATGTGTGTGTCAGGGTGGCGGGGGTGGGGGGGAACAAAATCCAAATTAATTTAAAAGACCAGATGTACTGGTCCGACGGAGACCGGAAAAACTCCAAGACTACTTCTTGCCCAATGTAATTATTCTAATATGGAACTGAAGCTGCTCCCAGGGGCCCCTCGCAACCAAGTACTAGACGGGGCGATAAAATAGACAATGACACCTACGATGGAAGTGCTCGTTCGCACAGCCGAGTACACGAGAAAAAACGGCAGCCTGCGCCCAAAGCAAGGAGGAAGCGGATGAAGCAGAAAAACTGGGTGAATGGAAAGGGGTGACATACGTGGAAAGGAGGGGAGGGCTGGTGCATTGTGGGAGTTGACATCAATGTTACAAAGTTATGTATAAACTATGAGATGTGAAACTCATTTTCTCTACAAACTTACTCTTAAAGGACAATAACATGCTTATGTTTTGTGTTATTTTGTTAAAGACGAAGACAAGAATGAGAAGAAGAAACACAGTCCCTCAACACTTTAATAAGTAGCACATGAAACGTGAAACGGTGTCTCACGTATTTTGGACATGCTGCCAGGAGAGCAGTCCCCGGAGAAGGATATCGTGCTTAAAGTAGAGGGACAGCAAAAAAAAGGAAGGCGTTTGACAGGCTGGATTGACTCAGTGGCTCCAACAATAGGTTCGAACCTAAGAACAATTGTGGGGCTGGCTCGGGACTGGGCAGTGCTTTCCCTCTGCTGGACACAGACGTGCTGCGCGTCAGAAGTGATGCGATGGCACCTGACAACAGTAAGATAAGATGTGATCAAGAATTAAGAATCTTAGGGAAGAAGTCCAAGCTTCACTGAGGGCGTTGACCCAAAAAAAAAAAAAAAAAAAAAAAAGAGCTTCAGGAAGTGACAGACCAATGACGACGGTTCCACAAAGTGACGCACTGCTGGATGCACTGTTTGATGCAAAAAAGGGGGAGATGGCTACCTGGAATCCATACCAGAAAAGATCCCTGCTAATGCCCACTCCCTGATGTGGGGATGATCGAAAACATCACTGACAGCACAGGCAAGTCAAATCTGGCAAATAAATTCAAAAATGGCTGCAGCGGGGCACCAAAAAAACCCCTGCCTGGATTTCAGAAGAAAACATGGAAGAAGTCTCTGGTGACGTCCCATGGGACGTGACTGACAGCAGAGAAGACCACCACCAGACAGACGTTTACTTGTAGTTTAGGGATTCTGCAAGGCATTAGACAGTGTGGGTGATAACAAATTATGTACCACCTCGTGAAGAAAGATAGGGATGCGCTATAAGTTAATTGTGCTTATGTGGAACCTGGTCATGGAGTCCGGTCACTAACCTTTGCGGGAGCTGGGTGTTGCCCCTGTTAGACCTGTCTCCGTGGAGGGATCTACTCATAGCAAATCAGCACTGTCTTGGACGGGCTGACAGTCCCGAGTTTTCCTAGGAAAACTGAAGATAAGAGATCTGGGTTTCATACAGTTTTAGACAACGAGTGAAAAAGGAAATCTGGCATGTATCACAGATGTGACCTTAAAAGAGGCTGGCTCAACCCCAATCCCATCTGTAGACAATGGGACATCCGCTCACAGAAGGGTCACAAGGAAGAGATGAGTCAACCAGAGCGCTGCATAGCACTGATGAAGCACACATTCCTCTGGTTCTTTGAGGCTTCCTGAACCCCCCACCCCCCACCACCATCATGACCCCTGTCCTGCCTTTCAATTTGGGCTAGGCCGGAGCATGTACACAGGTACAGATAAGAGCTCATGACACATGGACTCCAGGTCAGGTAAACCCCTCAGGTGCAGAAATAGAAGTAGCGAAACCAGGAGAGTAAGGGGAATGGGGGAGTGGGGAGGAAGGGGGTAAGGGAGAAAGGCTCACAATGACTGATACATAAACTCCCCATCCCCCAAGGGGGGACGAACAACCGAAACCATGGGGGAAGGGAGACAGCAGTTGGTGCAAGATAAGAAAACAATAATAATTGTAATTTATCATGGGTTCCTGAGGGTGGGAGGAGGGGTGGGAGGGGATAAAAAGAGGAGCTGATGCCAAGGGCTCAAACAGAAAGTAAATGTTTACAAAATGATGATGGAAACATATGTACAAATAGGCTTGATACAATTGATGTATGGAATGTTCTAAGAGCTGTAAGAGCCCCCAATAAAATGATTTTTTTTAAAAAAGAAGCTGGCTCAAGCTAGAACACTACTGCCTCCTACTGTTCACTTGGGGAAAGTGAGAGCCTCGGGAAACATTTTCAATCTTACCCAATTTTGAAAAATCATCTGAAAAAAGACAGATGGCGTGGGCTACTAACCACAAGTTCTGTAGTTCGAAACCCCTAGCTGGTGTGCAGGAGACAATTGAGGCGTTCTGTCTTAAAGAGCTAGTTTCCAGGGCATGTACACGGGTACAGATAAGAGCTCTCTACACATGGAACCCAGGACAGAGAAACCCCTCAGGAACAATAATGGGAGTCGTGAAACCATGAGGGTAGGGGGAAGGTGAGGGGAACGAGGAGAGGGAACCAATCACAATGACTGATGTAGAACAATCTATCGTACAGTTCTTAAGATTGTCCCTTCCACTCCAGGGTGACAAACAACAGAAACGTGAGTGAAGGGAGACAGCGGTCAGTGTAAGATACGAAATAATCATTCATAAATTTTTTAAAAAGAAAATGTTTTGAAAAGGATGATGGCAACATGTGCCTGACACAATGGATGTAGGGACTGTTATAAGACCTGCTAGAGCCCACAATAAAAGGCTTAAGAAAACAAACAAAAAAAGAGTTCCAGTCTCAGAAATCCATCTGGGCAGCTCTGATGTCCTCTACACTTGGTTCAGTAGCATGTGTGTGAGGGAGAAGGCCTCTGGATGGCGGCCCAAGAAGGCTGGAGATATTGATGATGGGCGCTAACGGACGTGGAGAATGTCTGAATTCTGCCCCTGTTTAGACTGCTGGATCTGTATCCACCGTAGCAAAGCAGCCTCTGCGCATAAGTAGTATTTCACTCCAAAAAAAGATTTGTTTTAAAGGTAATTCGCAAAATAACATCTGTTCCTTTAAAATTATATTCCACATCGTTTTATTTTGAAATCACTCATTTTCCCCTTCATGCCCCTACCCTTAAATATCCAAGGGAGAGAGCAGAAATGCCTGTGTTATTTATGAATCTTTTGGCAATTTTCTCCTAAAATATATATATTAACCAGTATGACATAAGAGTTAAAAAAAAACCTAATCGGGTAGGACACGTTGTTGTCACCCAGTTCATTCTGGCTCCTGGCAAGCTCCTGTGCCCCAGAGCCTTAAAGCGCGTGCCCTCTGGGAAGCAGATCTGCCCTGTCACCAGCTTTGGGACACTCAGGCACTGAGAGTAGGAGACACTCGGAGAGTTCACTAAACCTGGACGCATGCTTACACATTTCATGTTTCTAAACGAGGGGAGCTGGTGACGACTTCGGGAAAGCGTCAAAGCCTCATTGTGAGAACTAGAGCCCATTTGGATGCCTGACTTGGGGTGCGGGCTGCAGGTCCACTGGTGCTCCGAACTGCAATTTGACTTCTGGTGGTTTTAGTCATGTCAAAGGACATCGACCTCCGTTTTAAAGGTGAGCTTTTTGATTGGCAAAATAAGCAAGGCAGGAGGACCTTTATTGGAACACCCTTTCTTTTAACGAGGAAAGCAGTATGAGGACTAGGTCAATATCATTTCAGTTATTTTCTCATAAATAAACACCAAGGTTGGCTTCTATGAAATCCCCAGCTGCCCTGAGATCACCGAGGAATTGGATGCTGTAAACGACTTGCTTTTAATGCCACACTGGCTAGGCCCGATGGCCCCTAAGACTCTGTGGACAGAGTCCACAACAGGATCTGACTACCTGAGCCCCTCTCCATTGACTGCTACAGATTCCTGCCTCTGGCTTCTCTAGCCAGCAGGGACTGTTTCCTCAAAGGCCTGCTTCCACTTGTTTTCCTGGGGCTTTGGCGCACCTCCTGTCTCTATGGTAACACGAAACACAAAGCACGAGCGATGCACCATACAGTGGGCAGAGCAGAAAGCAGTGCTCTTGGTTCGCTAGAGCAGGTGCAGGCAGCAGGAAGATGGACAGGGAGGTCTAGATGCAGCCGTTGCTGGTTGTTTCAGTGCTCAGACAGTCTCTCAAAAAGGCTACACGTGGTGTTGGCATAGGAGAAGCCTTGCAGCACATGGAACTTCAGGGTCTACTTCGTGTTTGAAACTTTATTTTTTTTAATTAGAGACCCACATCCACCAGGAAGGTCCTGCAGGTTCTGTTTAGTAAACTATTCAGATAAATAAGAGTTCTCAATAAACTGAGATGCAAAGTGGACAAAGTAAAACAACAACATAAAAACAAACCAATTGTCCCCATATGGTTTTTGTTTAGACAAAGGAAAGTACATTAGTTACTGGCTTATAACAGCATGTTCACTTTTTTATTATTCAACTTTTCTCTCTACCGCCCCTTAATTTGAGGCATAATCAATAACGTAAGTACCTCTATTTAGTTCGTGGGTTGAAATAACCAGACTACTATCTAGGCCCTGAAATTGTGGCTCAGTTCCAACCTGTTTCTGGTCCCAGGAGTATCCCTGATTCAGCTCTACTGCCTCCAAAACATGGCAGAGTGAGAGAACGGGTTCTGAATCAATGAGGAGGAATATGTGTTATTTGTAATGAAAGCAATATGAACCTGAAAATATTCATAAATACACATACCATATATATTTGAGTATAAGCTGACCCGAATATCAGCCGAGGCCCCTAATTTTCCCACAAAGCTGCATTAAAAATATGCTTAACAACTCTGCTTATAAAGGAGTACATACAGTAAATCTCCACATATTAGCCATATAAGCATCTAGTAAAGTATGTGTTAGCATGGGTAGCCTAGATAAACAAATTCATAGACACTCATATATATATATATGAGACAGTTTCATATGAAGGGTAATTGTATATTAAGAAAACATCCAGCCCAGTTCAGATCAAGTCCATAGTCCAATGCTAACCCATATGTTCGATACCAATCCATAAAGTTCTCTTCTGACTCACGAAAGACATGCAATGCTGAGTGCAGGACTTTCAGAGGCCAGTGGAAAGTCTTTGGATCCAGTGGCATTGTAAGCATCTCTGAAGCAGCTGGGGGTCTCATGCGCGACTCCTCCAGTTCCCAGGACTGCATCAGGGTAGGTCTCCCAGGAAGTCAGCGTTGTCAGTAGAGGGAGAGTGAGTGTCTCCCACCTCCAAGAAGGAATACAGGAGTTCCCGGAATTCTCAGGAGAAGGCCTTGCCCACACAGAAGTCTCATTGGCTATCTCCGGATTGACGGGCTAGACTCCACCTACATTCTTAATCCTCAAATTGCCATCAGATTATGGAGCTATCATGATATGCGTTCCCATTCTATCACTATTTTAAGACTACTTCCTAAAGTCTATGGAATAGTGCTGAACCTTGATGTCGGGTGGGGGTGGGGGGTTGGGGGCTCGCTGTGAACCGCAGAGTGCCTCCTGGGGACTGAGTTGAAGGGCTTGTGACCCACAGCAACTCTACACATCGGACACTGTGGAACTATCGGGCAGGGAAGAACTGTCCCTGCGATGTTCCAAGATGGAACTCTGCAGGAGAGACCTCATCGCAGCTGGGAGTTTCGAACTGCTGACCTTGCGGTTAGCAGCCCAACCTGGGTTTCTGCGGTCATTTCAAAGGCCTGAACTCAGATAAGTGACGTTGATTCTGAACTGCTGTTCTGAGCAAAACTTAAACTAGTATAACTTCCAAAACGCTAATTGCAGTTACTTTCAGAACCTTCTGTGGTACCAAACATGATCTCCTTCTTCCTCCTCATGAGATGCCCAAAGTACACGCGACTAAGTCTTGCCACACTCACATCTAAAAAGCATTGTGGCTTCACTTCTTTCCAGACAAATTGGCTCCTTCTATTAACAAGATCCAAGGAGGTTTCATAGTATTAGAAGGTTTCTTGTTCCCCCTTATTTTAAACCAATCAATGGAGGTGCAGCTGTAAGATACAGCCGCTAGAGGTCAGACAGCTACACCTTCACAATCATTGCCTTTAAGTGGGTTTTTTTTAAAAGTACTTTGAATTACTTTGTGACTTAAAAACTATGAATCATGTACACGCTTTTAAAAGCATTGAGGCATAGTAATAATGTTTGCTAATTAGTTCTTCTATTTCTAAAGGTCTTAGATTTGCCACTACCTTTCTGCCTCATATTTTCTTTGGGAGAGAGGAGAGGACTGGACAGGATGGTATCAGGCTGCCATGGTTCTTGGGTGCCCAGTCTGTGCCTTCACATGCAACCCCAGGCCTGGGCCTCCTCGCCATCTTTGCTCCGCATGCAGAGCCACTGGCTCAGCCATCTCATTGAGGGTCTGACGGGCTCCCTGGCCCGCTGTCGTACCAGAGGGCATCTCCTCCCCCTGCCCCCCTCGTAAGATGCCCAAAGGACACGAGACCAAGCCTTGCCACACTCACATCTGAAGAGCATGGTGGCTGCACTTCTTGCAAGACAAATTGCTCCTTCTTCTGGCAGCCACTGGTATTCAATGTTCTTTGCCCGCATCCTAATTATTCAAAGGCATCAATGATTTGGGTTTTCTTTATGCATTGTCTAGCTATCACATGCATAAAAGATGATTGGAAATGCCATGTCTTGGGGCATGCACGTATACTCTCACGTGGCATCTTTGGTCTTTGATGCGCTAAAGAGGTTGTTTGGACAGATGGAGAACTCTGCAATTAATGGTCTCTCATTACATGAAAGGGTCTCTGCCTGGATTAAAGAACACAGAAGTAATTTTTTTCTGCAGGTCCATTTAGCATGGACCTGGATCTTCCAATATGAGTCAGTTCATCTCTCTAATGTACTGTCCTGTGGCCATTTTCTTTTAATTCACACAAGCCATCTTTCCCTTGCATGTGTATAGCTCCCCTTAGCGGAATAAGGAATGGAGGACAAAGGGGAAAGCACTCCTCATGTCCAGGGGGTTTAACTACTTGGCATACCGAAAACAGTTTTAAAACCTTAAACCAACAAACACCTTTAAACTATAATACCCATCCACGGCCACCCAATGAGTCAATGCCATCATTGCAACCCCTTATATATGGTTTCCAGGGCTGTAAAAGCAGCTGCTGGGTTTATAAAAGCAGCTGCTGGGTTTGAATCGGTGACCATAGAGTTAGCAGTCCAACAGTTACCAGACGGTGCCATTTGGGGTTCCTTGAACTATAAGTTTCGAAAGTCTACAAGTATAGAAAACTCAGAATCAGTTCTACCAAAAGTATGTTCCCTTTCTCATGACCTGGTTAATAAAATCATTTTTTGTGATCAGTTTTCTTTGGACTTATGTTGTATCAAAGATTAACTGGCACTGAAGACAAAACAAATGTGTGTAAGTGGGTACTCACGGGCAGCTTGGTGGGAGGGTTTTTCGTGCACTGTCAGAGCGCCTACCACGGGGTGTTCATCCTCCTGACTTCACACGAGGAAGGGTGGTCTTTATAGGGTGCCCCAGAGCATCCAGCAAGTTAGGATGAAGTTTGGGTTCAGGTCTAAGTCCTAGGATTTAATATCTGGCTCCTCACGATAGCACTTATCTGGTTTAGCATCTTAAAACTATAAATGCTGAAGGATAAGCAAAAGATATGCCTATTACAGAACTAAGAACTTAGAGCCAAAGGACACTCGTGTTTACCAATACTGTTGATAATAAATAACTGAAAAGTCTATTAAGTTCACTAGTTGGGCACAAGTAGAACGACTTCTCTCCAGGGGTCTTAATTATATGGTAGAAAAGTATTGTCCATACCTGCACTTGCTACAGAACTAGTTGCTCATGTAAGAACCACAGATCTCTAACTCACACTCTCTAGGTTATTAAAAGATACCCCAAACATCATTTTGTGGCTCAGCTACTGGCCGAGCCATGGTATTTTCTATTGTCCCAAATGTAGGTCAAAGCTGGATAATGAATAAGGAAAATGGAAAACGGGTGCCTTGAATGGCGGTGCTGGTGACGAATGTGACACACATGGGGGATTGCCAGCAGAATGAGCGATCTGTCCTGAAGGAAGTACAGCCACGCTCCTTAGATGGGAGGCTAGCGAGCCTTTGGCTCACGTACTCTGGACATGTTCTCAGGAGAGACCAGGGCCCGGAGAGGGCCAGCATGCTGGGGAAAGAACTTTTTGAAGTCCCCTCACACGGAGGGTGGCTGTGAATCGGAACTGACTCGAAAGCCCCTCAGAACCCCCACCACCCAATTCATTGCAAACGGAGAGATCAAAATGATCAAGCTGTCACTTTCTAGGGCTGTTGTTTGTCTGAAATCAGCAAACCACGACGGTGTCGATCTCCGTGGAAGCGTTGACCGTTTCGGCCCAAGCTGTCCTCACTAGTAATCTGCTTGTGCAACGACCATTCTTTGATGACTGGAGCCTTTCCTGGTGTTAGGGCAGGTTTCTCACTTTTGGGGGGCTTTCCTTACGCAGTGAACGCTCCCTGTAAATACTGGCCCTTCTCCATCCCATGGCTCGCTCATCCTACGCACTGCCCAGTTATCTAGCGGTCTCTCAAATCTCCTCAAACCCTGCCTCGCGACCTCCCGGATGGCGGTGAAGTCTCCTTCCATCAGTTGTCTAGAGCCGCGTGCGCTTTGCCTGTGGTGCATGACCCTGTCTGCCTGGTGTTGTAGCTCTATTTGTTTGTTGGGTTTTGTCTGTTTGTTTGTGCTCTTGCCACACACCAGAATCTAGCGTGAGCCATCTAGACTAGACCATAAACTGCTTGGTCGGGTCTGTGTCTTCTCAACCTAGAATGCTACAGGCAGTATTTTACGTCCAGGTGTGTCGTTCCATTGTAAGAGTCTATTTTCATATGGCAGAGATTTGGTGTCAGGACTCGTTTCAGGTTAACAACTCGTGTTGCAGGGCACAAAGTTGATAGTGTGCTTGCATTCAACCGGGCAAAAAGGTACTGAGTACAGACAGCGGGCCAGGCTGTGCGAGGCATCAGGGATCCAGCAGAGAATGGGCACACGTGATCCCTGTCTTCGGGAAGCCTACCACCTGAGCACAGGGAAGCGGCACAGAACAATCAGCAGTTCAAAGCATTCCAGGGAGTCGGTTTTGCCTCTTGCTTATTTTAGGGTGTGACTGAAATTGGTCTTATTTTTGGTTGTAGCAAAATGAGAAACTGTGTCTCTTAAATGCTAAACACTTATATTTAAGTCCTGTGGGTGTGTTTGATTTGAAAAGGAAATGCTTAGAGTTGCTAGAGGAAATCTCTGGGAAATGAATCCATTAGAATGTTTGGAAATCTTGAGTGGCGGTCAAGATGCGGGGAGAGAACAGAGAGGCGGCTCTGAAGAAAGACAGGTGTGGACGTGACCGCATTTGGCATAGTTCGTGAAGGATGAACCGGACAGGCTTTTGAAGAATAACACATGAACAAGGAAAGCTCGAGTCTGAGGCACTTCGTTCAGGACGTAGTGGCCTCCGTGTCCCTTTGTATGCAGCGAATGGCCAGTGCCTCCGTGCTTCCAATGCTGGGCTGCAGGCGAAGAGTGGTCTGCGGTCCTCAGTCTACCTGGGCCTCTCTTCAAAGCAAAACCTTGTCAAAAGCACGTTGGCACAAGGAGTCCCTTCCCCATCTCCTGTCACTCAGCACCCCGTTCTGAGTCACAGCACAGTGTGATCTGTCCGTGCACTTACAGAGACTTCCAGTCTGTTTCTCCCCCATGGTGTGAGCTCCAGGAGAGCAGGGCCATGCCAGTCAGTGCTGCTCCATCACCAGAGCACGTCGGATAATAGCAGTAAATGGCAAAGACCGGTGCTATCGGATGCAAGACTTACTCTCGGACCGAATCATCCGCACCAACGCTGTCCTTTGCTGTTGCTCGACGCGATTCATCATGAAAACGGCGATGAGGTAGATGTCGGTTTAGTGGATGGATTCAAATGCCCTGTTCGTGTTTTCAAACTGGAACTGCAAATGCCCTTCCAGGTGGTTCTACTTTCAACTGCCTCCTTGTTGCTGTCGTTCGTGGCTGCTGAGTCCTCCTCAAACTGCGGCGACTCCATGTACGCAGAGTAGAACCGCCCAAAGGTTCATGCAGGCCACTGTCTTGGCAAGCAGCTTGCCGGGCCTGGCTGGCCAGGTAGCCCTCTGGTGGCCAGTAGTCATACGCTGAACCAGTACTGCACCAGGGCCTCCTCGTGTACATTCTCCAACATAGAAACAGGGGAGGTCGCACCCAAAGGCTGGGAACAAAGCTCCCGCGTCCTGCGCCGGCCTGAGCAGGGGCTTCCATCCCACGCTGCTACTGGTGGAAGGCGTATCAATTCCAGCTCAGGGAGACCCATCCAAAACCTAACTCACCGCTATCAAGTTGATCCGGACTTTCAGTGACTTTACATCGAGTCTCTGAGGCTGTAAAGCTTTACTGGTGCCAAAAGGCTCCTCTTTCTGCCCCTGCTGTCAGTGGCTGGTGAGCAGGCTGACCTCTTGTCAGCCATCCATCAGGGACCCTATGGCACTGTCTGGGCTCCTTCTACACCCAAACCAAACTCCCTGCCGCGAAGTCCAGTCCAACGCACGGCAGCCCGACAGGGCAGAGAAGGGCTGCCCCTGGGGTTTCTGAGGCTGGAACACTAGACCGGAGCAGAAGCCCTCAGCTTACTCTCAAAGAGCACCTGGTGGTTTCGAACCGTTGACCTCCTGGTTAGCAGCCCGTCATAACCCACTGCACCAGTAGGACTCCTTATAAAAACCTCAAAAATCCCAAGTCACTGTCATCGAGGGATTCCAGCTCACAGAGACCCTATGGGACGAAGCAGAACTCTCTCTAGTCTAGGGGTGTTCTGAGATTGTGACTTTTTATGGGAGGAGAGAGCCTCATCTTTCTCCCGTGGAGGGGCTGGCAGTTTTGAACTGCTGACCTTGTGGTTAGTAGCCCAACACGTAACCCACTGCACAACCAGGTCTCCTCAAGACTCTTTATAGCTCCAGCTACTCCTCACATGGTGTTATAAAGTTGGTGTCTATAAGGGCAGAAAGACTAAAGGGGCGCAGTCAGTTACTACCTATGAGACTCTCTTGTTTCACTGCAGGGGCCCTCCTCAGGGGCCCTCCAGAAAGCTAAAACAACCCGCACAGACAAATGAAGATGCTCTGGGGCATGTGGCTAGGGACGGGCTGCTGGGCCCCAGGTCGGCAGGGCAAGCCCACCAGCTGCTCAGGGGCAGCGAGATGAGGCTCTCCGCTCCTTAGGGATCTGATATAAGGTAGCTGTGGGTCAGAATCGCCTCAACGCAGTGGGTCTTTTGCAGGAGAAAAGGGTAGCGCTAGACTTTCCTTTCTAACTGGCATCGAGCAATCTTTTAGTTTATCACACTGCACGCCGGCGTGTTTGTTCTTCGGCTTTTCATGAAAAAGAAACACAAGCCGTTCCCCTAGCTCATCTGGTTAGCTGTAAACTGTGCATCTGTGACTACTTTGATCAGAGAATGGTCTATTACAGGGTTGGCTTAGACTGATAGAGAAAACGGTGAGTTTCCTGTTAGCTTATGGTTCACGCTTTCTCTCCCGGAGCGCTTCACTGAAGCAGCCCGCACTCCGCCCCTCTTCCCGGCAGCTCTCGGAGGACGATTCAATAAGGCGACCCTACAAAGGACTGGTCACAAAAACAGCCCGCGGAGCAGCAACTTGGAAAGTGCACATCTTCGCACAAACACCAGACCTTGTGAGGCGTCCCCTCATCACCACGCATCTTCAAAGAGGCTGTGTGCGGGCTTCTTAGACGGCGGTTCCTGCAGACGGATTAGTCACGGGTACTCCTCCAGGGAGATGCCTTTCAGGGTGAACATAGGGCCCAGGTGCCTTTGAAAATAACTGAGACACCTTTCAACTTGGTGAAGGGAAACATTCCATTTCTGAGACTTTAAAGGTAGCCTAACCACCCCAACCAACTGCTTTTTGCTTACATGTAGTAAGCGGCGTGAGACTCGGAGCGGAAAAACATCCATGGTTAACGTGACGTAGCCTGTGAGAGGTATTTACATGTTAATTTTCTGGAGATAAGGTGGGTGGATATTTAAATGCGGGCGAAGATATCCAAGGAGACTATACTTATGGATTCAAACTCATTTAAAACCATCTGATGGCTTCTTCTTAGGGCCCAACAGCGAGACGCTCAAAATCAAGTTTGAGGGTTTCAGGCTGGGCTTCTAGAGTTTCGTGCTAAGAAAGAAAGCATAAGAACTTTAAAAACGTGTGGTGGAGTGGGGTGGGGGGATGTAAAGATTTTCCTAGAGCTACAGAAAGCTTCCCCACAGGCTTCAAGTGCTGGTGCTCCTCTAAGTGACTTCTTTGTGACTCCCACCTGCAAATAGCTCGAAATAGACTCATCGGTGACACTGACTTTTTTTAACCCAGTAACTCACACATCATGTTCGTGAATAAGCTAGGGACGAGGAAGCCAACGCAGAGGAACCATTGGCACCTGTTGTCTGGTGAAGTAACAGCCTTCTTGCCCTCGTGGCCCTGCCTTTGCCCAGCTGATCTCAGGCCTCCCAGCTCTGGCTGGCGAGCGGGCGCAGGTCTAACACAAGCACGTGTGGACACACGACATGCGTTGAATCCTCTTGGGAGGCCGTTATTGTTTCTCTCCGTGTGCCAGCAAGAACGCCGAGCGCGGAGGGTAAGCGGATGACGCCAGAGACAGAGAAGTGACCAGGCTGATCGCGGAGAAAAACTTAGAACCGTCTTTAAGTTTCAAATGGCCACTGACTGTCTTCTGCAGCGGACATTCAGTATTCTCTGGAAAGAGGGACTCTTTGGCTGAAAAGTTGGTACAGAGGCTGCTCTAGATAGAGGCTGGTTCATATGGGCAGGAGACTAACAACAGAGATGGTAAAGATGGCACGTATATTGTGTGAACCAAGAAGAATACCTTGGAGCAGCAGGACATTATTGCTGCTACTGGTATAAAGAGTTTGCAGATAAGAGTTTTAGCTAAGAAAAATACAACAAAACAGAATTTTGTGGGTCTTACAAGTGAGCTCGTAGTTGGGATCTATTTAGGGCCTAAGACATTTGCTTTGCAATTCCTGTGTTTTTGTCCCACCCACGGCCTGCACACCACCCCCCACCACCCCCCTACTTGGCTTTTCTCTGTGAGAGAATGAAAAAAAATCACTAATCAAAGCTAACAGTTTAATGCCCAGAAGCTGGGAATCTCCCAAATTAAACCTGGCACTTCCCGTGACTGGCCCCTGTGCAGGCTGCACTTCCCCGGTCATAGAATGCACACACGACAACCCTGAAGATCCTGCTTCCTTCTGAAGTTCTCCGAATCCAGGACGAGGAAGAGAAACAAGACAACAACACTGGAAATGCCGTGAGCGTATCTGCCAGTGGGATCCCCTGCAGGAGAACGCCAGACTGGGAAGCCCCACCAGGCCTCCCTGGTTTCTGGAACATGGGGCACCTTTCAGGTATTGCAGTTACCGGGCAGTTCTAACACTGTAAGTGTGCTGGAGATGGCGGGGCGTATGTAGTGCTTGGAGATGTCCTGGGCCCTACTTTAAGAATAACATCACCAAGGATAGCTGCTCCTATCAAAGGCCCATTTGAAGAAGAATGAGGAAAAAATCAGCCCAGAGGTGGTCAACAAGCAAAAGTTCTCTTAGTTTCTGAAAGAACAAATGAGGAAAATGAGGAAGCATTTGGGGCTCTTGACAGAAAAAGCTACTTTCATTTAATACGTCCAAAGGATCTTTTCCCTCTGAGATAACGTATTGAATGCTTTCAGTGACAAAACAAGGTATTCGTGTTCCGATCTACTTGTGTTATGTACACATGCACTTGGTGGCCGTGACAAGTGTCGTTGCTGAGCTCCGGTGGGGGGGGGCGGGGGTGGTGGTGAGAGCTGTGGGCATGTCTGTGGGAGGCCGGGAGGCCCTTTGGTCCGGCTGGTGGCGGAGGGCCATCTCAGGACACAGCCAGGTGAAGTCCATTCAAAGCAGAGCCTGTCTTCACACATCGTCAGGCCAAATCCATGTGCACCTGACCTTTGCAGGAGCCGAGCAGAGCGCGGTTTCACAGAGAGCAGCGTTACAAAGACCAGACGGAATAGCTCCTGATCTCTGACAAGTGATCGTATATAAGACAGGAACAACTTCAGAGCTGTCCGGGGACTGGGAGTTCATGTAAAAAGTACCATCACTTCTCTTTGTCTTCTCTCACCTGAGCTTCCCTGGAAAGGGTGAGTCTAGACCAAGCGGCGATATTAAAAACAAAGGTTAGAGATCATCAGGAGACATTCATTATGCACACACACAAAAAAGGGCAAACTGAACTTAATCAGAAGTGGCAGGCTCTGGGCAGAAAGAATTTTCCCTTTTGGACAGAAGCGGTTAGGAAAGCATTTATGGTAATGCCACAGCATCTGCTGATTGCCGGAGAAGCGGCAGGAGACCAGCGTTAAATCACTGAGCCCCCCTGACAGCTCCTGGGTGTTTGAGGCACATCGCACGGGAGTTCACAGGGAGCGTCACCCCAGTCTGCCAAAGCAGCCGGCGTGCTTAAGCCAGAGAGAAATAACTTAGTTTTGGGGTTTAATAAAAGCCATTTAAAAATGGAATGATAGCAAATACAACTCTTGATCTAATAGGAGCATTTGTCCCTCAACCTATATTTTAAAGATTGTAATTTAACTTTCCCAACCCATGAAGGCCCTTTGTATGCAGTTCGGTTCCTGCAGCTTGTAGAAAGCAAGCATTTTATAAGCCGGTTAAAAATAAGGGAAGTCGAGTTTCAGTTCCTTTGATCAGACATCAGCCTTCTTCCTAATGCTTTAAAGTGGTGTCTCCATGAGTCAGAACTGACTCCATGGCAGTTGAGTTGGAAGAGTTACAGAGTAATTAATTAGAACTATATATTTTTAAAGTTAATTGTGACTTGGTTACCAAGGATATATGGGTGAAATTTAAAAGCTCAGAGAAATAATGAAATACAAAGTAGGATGAGTCTTCCGTGCACTACCAATGGAAGGATATTCAGAACATCATGACGTTATTACCCATCTGGGAGTTTCTGAAGTGGTAATTAAAAGAATAATGAAAGGGGACATCTATCAACTAAAACTATCGTACTCCGTTGCTTCAGAGCACTATCTTGGGGTCAAAAAACAGACGAGCGTTGAAATTTAAATTGTTGAGTGACCGGGAGCCCAGAGAACAAAAGGGCTGTGTGAAATCCAAGGTAACATTCATGAAGCTGGCAATGCCTTGTGTTTGGTCCAAAACAAGCGCCAGAGACTCTCTTACCTCAGTTGCTCTGGGAGTTCAACTAAATATTATTCATTACATGAGGGATTAAAGGAAAAAGGAAACAAAAACTTTAAAATGCCTATTTTTGAAGGAAGCCCTGAAAACTGGCCGCAAGGGATTGGTAGCTCCATTGTTGTCCTTTCTGCAGCTAGATAATTCGTTTCTAAAGATGTCTACTGCAGCTAATCACTAACCCAATATTCATCTGCAGTTTGAAACCTTGAACTTCTTTATTTGATTTCTTTCCCCAAACACCACAACTGTCTCTAAACCTGTATTTACGGATGATGGAAGGAATGCCACTGGGCATTCAAAACTCCAGGAACCAACTGGGAAACAACAACAAAAAAGTGTCAAATTGTGTTGACAATTTCACACAGAAAATGATATTATGATAGAGTTCAGTCACTAGCAATTATTTAATCTGAGTGGGATACTTCCAAGCACCAGTCAGTACCCCCACCCCCCCCACCCCTTCCTCCACCCCAGAAGTTCTTAGGCCCGGCCAAAGGTTACCACTCTTGGGGGCTTAAGTAAATCCACTCCAAGGCAAGTCGCAAGAAAGGTCTGAAGAACTCCTGAAAAAGTCACCACTGAGAGTTCCCTGGAGCAGCCACTCCAACACATGTAACAAAGTCACCATGGGCAGGATCCTGCCCCCCCCCCCCTCCGCCACCTCCCCTCCATTTGAGCCTAGACAAAGGAGCAGGCAAGGATTGAGGAAGAGACAAATGCGAATCCTTTGCTGTAAAGAGTTAAAGACATTGGCAAGAACAACAACTTCTTTCTTTTGTTCTTAACAGGACCTAGGCTTACAAAGGAGGCTGGGCAGTCCAGGGAGGCAGGCACTTCAGTGGGTCAGAAAGAAGAGCCTGAGCTGTGAACATTTTGTTGAGAACACAGTCAAGAATCCTGCATCCCTTCCTTCAGCCACACAAAAGGAAGGGATCAACTGGAAAAGTGGGAGGGACAGGTGCTAAGATAAAAACAGACAAAGAAACTAAAATACACTGCACCAAACAAAAAACAGGGTAGTCCTCAGCAAACAGATGGCACCTAATAGGGACTACAGTCTGACTAGATAGTTAGCTAAAGTATATCTCCACTGCACCAGAACCAAGTGAGAAATTCTTTGGCGAATCCTGAAGGAAACCCCGTTTTTCATGGGCAATGCCGGATTTCCGGGTAGGGAACAAGAAGCACGGGATTCTCGTTTGGACTCAGACGTGACGGTAGATTTTGATGGCAGATGCTGGGAGAGCAAACTGGTTTGAAGATGGACATGTTCCGCAGAGTAAGAGAGAAATTGTATCAAGCACAAAAATATAATGTAGGCAAGTGGTGCTTGAAGTAAGCTAATCACAGGAGAGTCCATTGAAGACATTGAGACCATATAATAATGGGTCATCTAGGGCATTTTGATGCCGCCAGAGTTACAGCTCTGCAAAGGATTCCCGAGGTAGACCTCCAGACCGTAAGAACTGGCAGGCCATTTGTTCCGTACAATGTCCCTTTACTCAAGAGCAACTTCAGGGCCCCAGAGGTTAATGGATGTGTCTCCGAGGCGGTCACATGGGATGTCGTAGGAACCCAGTCCCTTGTCCTGGGAGCCAGACCAGCTGATGAGGCTTGAGGCTCCAACTTGGTTGCTTCATTTTCTGCCACATGAAATGTTTGCAATGCAGTTTGCTTTCATTTTTATGTGGGCACTTTTTACCTGGATACTCATTGCATTTATATAGTGCTCTGCATATTTCAATGTGATTTTATATATAGGTGTCCTGGCCGCTTCTTTAGGAACAGCAGGCAAGGATTACAAAGTCTGATGATCAGATGTAGAAAGGTAAATCATTTATAAGGCAAGTGAGTGTAAAAAAAGCCGGCCTATATCCACACAGCGATTCTGCTCTTGTTGCTAGATCATGCTACACCTGCCCACTGGCATAATTTGCCCTGCATTTCGGTGTCTGTACAGAAGAGGAATTGTATTTACTTAATGTAATGAAAACACTGCACATTTGTCATAGGGTTGCTTTCTGCTATTTTTCATTACAACTACATAGTGCTGCAGCTACATTACGGGTTAAATAGACTCTTGAGGGCTAGCCTGGGAATCTAACCACCATTTATAACGTTGTTTCTATGGGAAGTTGCTTTGTGAGCCAAATACTCGATTTAAAAATTAACTTTGGGAATATAACTGGCTTCAAAGTAGACGGCTGTCTGTCTGGCATTTCATGTACTTGGTTACTTACTTTGTGCAATGAAGCAACTAATATTGGGGTGCCTCCCATGCATCCACTGGTGCCAGTGGCCGGGGTTGGGCCTGCAGAGATGAATGAGCCTTTAGGCTTGTGGCACTCATATCTAGCACTGAGAAACATACGATTAAAACACATATGTTATAAATAAGTGCCAAAGCAGAGACATGGGGAGAGTGCTGCAGGAGCAGTGACGGCCGGACATGACCCTGTAAGAGTATGCCATGGAAGCAATATTTGTATGCGTCTTGGCATCTAACTACCGGTATGTTTAATAAAGACGGGCAAAAGGCATGCCAGGTAGAAAGGAGGAGAAGCATATATTAAAATAGTAGGAAGTCAAAGGGCCTGCCCTGTGTGGAAACGAAGGTAGGACTGAGGCAGTAATGTTCACTTTTTTGGTAATAACCCCAAACTTAAGTCACTGCTGGAGAAAGGGCTCCTAATAATGTAGGGATCAGAATTAGTGTGCAAGCGAAGCTTTCTTAAATTATACTACTTTCTTGACTTCCCCAAGCAACGAGGGACTAGATGAAGATGTCTACAGATAACCCTGGTGGCGCAGTGCTGGAGCGACTCACAGAAGGGTAGTCTGTTTCGGCGCAGCTTGACAGCCTGGGAAGCTTCTGGCGGCAGTTAGACCCTATCCTAAAGGGTTACGCTGAGTTGGAATCAACTTGCGAGTGCTGCTGGGTTTGAGTTTGGGGTGCCTGCGTGAGTACTGAAATTCTGTTTATTCTTTTCATTCATATTTTATTTTAAAAACTAATCTTCATTTTGTTTTAAATGGACATTTTCATTTCAAGCTTCATTTCTTGTTGGCTGAACCAGAGATCAAAGATTCTGAAATCTAACTTGATGCTCTCTGCAGTTTTAGGAAACAGTAAAGAAGCAGCAGTTAAGAATCTTAAAAAGATACAAACTGGAATACGTTAACCTTTTCTGCAGGCTTACTGCTGTTAATATCATGTGCTTTAAAAAGTTTTCATCGTTGTTGACTACAACCAAGAAACTCCGTGAGATAGAGTGTGTATATTATTCACGTAAGCATACATTTTGTTTAAAACATGTAGAATTAATAACAGAAGCAAAAGACAGGAAGCAAGGCGAGAGAAAGGAAGAGAAAGGAACAGGGAGAAAGCTTGTTTTAGCGCAAGTTACATTTTGAATTTATAAGGAACTTAAAAAAATTCAAGTACATGCTCCATTTTCAGATGGCTGACTGAGGGCGGTTCACACTCTGAAATCTGCATTTCTTCCTGTGCGACGTGAACAAGAGGATGAGGTCCACATGTCTAACCTGCACTGTCATTAAAAATCATCCCGGCCCCTTCGGTGTAAAGCTTATGCAATATACACGTTAGGACTGAAATACTTCTTTCAGTCTAAGACAAGTAGAAACGAAGATTTCTAAGAGCCAAGCACCAGATTCAGAATGTACAAAACCCAGGCTATAGAAAACTCCCGAAAGCTGAGAGCATTGCTGTCCTATGCTTTAGATACCAACAAACAAACAAAAACAACAACAAAAACAGAGCAAAGTTGACTCTCCGCCCTTCCCATTATTAGTCGGTACAGATCCATCCTTGCAGTGTTAAGAAATTAATGGCTAGTTCGTTTTCTTAAGAAGAAAATGCACCAACTTACACATTTGAATTCTTAACTGTTTTATGAACACGTAGATTTTTTTTCCCATTTGGTGTTTTATTTGTTTCGATGCATTACATCCCTAGAACAAGAAGCCCAGGATTTTCCCTCCTGTGTGTTTCCGCCTGGTTTCCTTGTGGTCCATGATGCCGGTGGAGGTCGTCAGCACGATGAAACCGAACTGCCGGGGTGGGAGCAGGTTGTTCTGCCACTTTTCTAGATCTTTGAGCTGCACGTCAAATCTAGGGCTGATCATTCCGCACTTGTTTAATCTACCCGTGAGGTTCACTACAATTTTCCCAGCTCTGTGATCATCAATGATTTCAAATTCACCAATGTAGCCGTGCTTCATCATCAGTTAGAAACCGGACAATGACCTTGGAGCATGGCCTAATGAGAACCTGGCGCTTGCCTCTCTCCTCAGCATTATTGATGCTCTTGAGAGCATCGGCCAGGACTTTCATGCGCATCATGACTGCGCACAGAAAGATGGCGGAAAGAGGAAGGGCGACCACGTAGATTTTATCTATGCATTAGGATGGGAGGGAGGCAAGATTGAGGGTTAGCACTATTAGATTAATCAGAGATGGTTAATGACAAAGAAAAACTTCACTGCAAATTTACAACCAAGAGGCCATTTAGTCCAATCGTGTTTAGAGTTGCACCCCGCCGCCACCTTACCCCTCAATTTTCACTGTGCTCCATTTACGGGTACTGGGACTTTTCCAAAGTCTATCAGAGACATTTTTTCAACAGCATGTGTTTGATTCACATTCTGAGTTACGTGGTCAGTCTCACAATGTTCCCAGCTTTCCCCGTAATGCTGCCGCACATTCAGTAGACTCTTGGCTGCATAACATAAACATAAGTTGTACAGGCACCAGGACATACAAACATCCTTGTGACGTGCTGGATGGCAGCGTCTGTTATATTGAGTGGTCTGGAATGGAAATGGCAGTGGCTCAGCAGGCTGCCTGCCCGTCTACATGGACATTCTCAACCAAACGGGTCTGGGTTCTTGGCAAGGCCATGACCGGATGTCATCATTTGAAGACCAAAGAACACTACAGCTTATCGTGAAATAAATTATTATAATCCTAGAACTTGAGAGTCCCTTTACTGAAAAACAAAGCGAGGCCCCTGGAATAGTCAAGAAACATGCCCAAAAGGACATAGTGAGACGGGCAGGGTACCCTCTCGATGCCCAGTCCACTCCGCCACCACTACCCCTGCCCACTGATCCGCCTCAGGAAGCCAGGATGGCGCAGCCCTTCTCTTACACCTCACTGGATTGTAGCAGTGTCAGGCCCCGTCTTCCTCCTCGGGAGTTCTTTTGGGTCTAATTTACCTGTCAAAAGTGTGAAATACTGATGATAATAAAGTTTTTCCTCTAACTCCCCCTCTTTCTTTAATCATAGAACTTACGCTCTATTGGGAGAGGCAGGCATTAAACAAATAAACAGATATGTAATTATAACTTGTAAGTGCAATGAAGGAAAAGTAGAGCAGGCGATGATGATGTGTAAGGAGGGGATCTGATTTACATTTCAGGGGCAAGGCTTCCATTAGGAAGTGATATTTAAGAGAGACCAGAGGGGTACTTAAGAGTTAGCCAGACAGATTTAGGGGGAGAAGCACATGGACAGCCTGGAGCTGGGGGAGGGGGAGTGGATAGGGATCTTGTGGTTGTAGTGCAGTGAGCTAAAAGGAAGGGCAGCAAACTCAGACCACAGGTGGCCTGGAAGTGAAAGGAAGGTGGTATTGGAACCTGGTAAGAAATGGGGAGCCATGAAAAGATGTCCCATGGATCAGATGGGCTTTGAATGGCTTGCTCTGCTGGTTGTTACTCTGTGACGCCGTTTCAGCAATCTATGTCACCAGTCCAAGAAGCAAAGAGCATGTAAGTGCAACGCACTCTCTGCCTGCTACAGACAATTCAAAGCAGACATTCTTTCGATGGTCTGTCTGTCATCTTGGGGATTTGTTTGTAGTTGGATATGAAAATACACTTCAGCACAAAAAACACATTTTCCAGTCTTAGAGGTAAGCAACAAAGGATGTGTAAAGCTCGGGAACTGTGATATATTTAAAAAAAAATAATTACGGTGAGACATTTTGAAAAGTATAAAGACAGGGAAAATTATCACAGAACAGCAAAATTGAGTTTTTGACTTGCAAAGGGAACATAGAGTCTTAAGTTATATTAGAAACAATATTTTTACAATCTAATTTTAAAAGATCTCTTTGCTCCTCATTAAAAATGAATTTTCAAAGAATTGTTTTTGAGAGTACATTATGAAATGACAGTCTGCTGAGCATCACATTCTAAATTCCTCAAAAAGGAACAAACCTTAGTAACGATGCTGAATTACATTTGAAATGAGAGACTGTTTTCTGATCCTGCGAGCTTCTGTTAAATGCGCTGCATGAAAGCCAAGTTTTCGGCGCGCTTCCTCTTCCGTCGGAGGCACCCTCTGTCCACTCACCCCGTTTCCCTGCTCCTTCCTGTCTTCTCATCCCTGTTTGGGTGCAAACATTGCCCTTTTTGTCTCACGGAGCATACTTTTCACGGGTGTTGTCTGTTGTGTACACTGTTGGATCATTTGGTTGGCAGCAGGTGGCCTTTGGGGGTGGCTCAGTTCCACATTAGAAAAGAGAATCAGGGTCATAGTCCCAGGGAGTCCGCTGTCCTTCTTTTCCAAAGGAATCTGAGGTTTACTCTGCATTGTTCTTTCCCCTGCTAACCAGGCTATTCTGTTTTACAGCTTGGCAGCATCTAGTTCCTCTGCTCTCAGGCTAAAGAAGGTTCGTTAGTAGGTCCTTAGTTCTTTAGACTAATTTCTTCTTGGCTCTCCGGGATTTCTTTAGTTTCCTTTGCTCCATCTTCTGGGAAGAGACCAGTAACTGCATCCTCGGTGGCGGCTCACAAGACTTTAAGACCGCAGGTACTCCTCACTAGGTTTAGGGTGTAGACCATTGACTGTGCTGCGCTGTGCCAATTGATCTAGAAGGCCCCCGAGGACGGGGTGCGATTCTGGTCACAATGCAGGGAAGCCAGTGCCACCTTCGATTTGTTTTACATCATAGGAAATACAACAGCTAAGTGCTTGGCTGCTGAACAAAAGGTTGGCAGTTCAAATCCACTCACTGGCTCCATGGGAAAAAGACCTGGCAAACTGATACCCTGGGCAAGAAACCCCTGTGGACAGTTCTATTCCGAGATGGGAGGGTGTTCTGACTTGTAACTTAGCAACAACCACCCAGATAAAGCACAGATATGAGAGGGTATTGTTTTCGGCTTTGAAGTTAATATTAATAACCAAAGGTCAAGATCGCTAATATTAACAAAATAATTCTTTGACTGGATCTAATCCAGGTAAAATGAAATAGGAAACAACTTGCAGAAGAGCAGAGAAATGCATATGCCTCACCCCCTCCACCTGCAGAAAACACCAGAAGTTTATTTGTGATATAAATCACAAACCATACTAGGTCAGGGTTTACTGCAAGAACAAAAGTGTGTGAGGAGGATATATTTTGAATTTTGTCCAATTTATTACAAAATAAGTATGTCAATCTCCATTCGCCACATTTTAATTCTTGTTAGAAATACATAGGGCTGCAGGTCAAACAAACAGACAATACAGTCCATGCAAACATACTTCCACAGTTTCTAAAGTTAAAGGTGTCCTTTTTTGTCGGGGAGGGTATATTTAACTAAACCTAGAATAAAAGTAACTGAACACATTAGAAAAGAGCTAGTTTTATTAATCTCGATAGTTGAAATAAATAATGCTTTGGGGATGCCTAGATTTCTGTTTAACAAAGTCAATTAACCTTAACATGGCTTCTTAATGCATATCTAAATGCTTACTTTGTTTCTGATTTGGGGGAAGACATTATTAAAAACCAAGTTTAAAAACATTACAGCTTCAGAATGAAAGATGGGTGTTTAGTTCTCCCAAACATCTGGTACAGAATGTGGATTTCTTAATTATTGAGAGGGCCCTGAAAAATAAATATTCACAGGTTACCCAGAGTGCTGCCAAATAGGTTATCAAGCAAAAATACCCAACCACCTGGAGGACAAAATCCATCTGTCTGACTGAATTCAGTGGAAAATAACTTTTTAGACTTGTTAGTAAAAATCCTCATGTAAAATGTATTGGATTGAATAATTCACTAAGAATTATTTCCATACGCATCATAAAGTAGTACAGTCGATAAAAATGGATATACTAATCATCTTTCTAAGTTTGAACCACTGTCACAGCTTCTAATAAACATCTTGTGCAGGCAACTAGTTAGGCTTCAGCGGGCCGGCAGCACTCAGTCGCTGACCCCAAAGGTCGGCAGTTGGAACCTACTGGCAACATCATGGAGAAGAGACTTGGAGACCTGGGTCTGTAAAGCTTTATCAGGGTGACTGTCTGGCAGCTCCACCCTGCCATGTAGGGGTACTGTGAATGGGAATCTGAAGAGTTAGGCTTCATGGTACCCCTGATCTCAAGCGTAACAACGAGGTTGCTGTGGATATGATGTGATTTGTCCCCTCAAGCAGAATAAGAATGTATTCCCAGGGGAGCCTGGGATTTACCTAGATGAGCATACATGTCTTTCCCTCAGATGTGTCCTGGGCTGCTTTTCTCAGGATACTGGAAATGCAGTGAGACTCAGGAGAGGGAAAGGCTGGTGGGGAGGAGGTGGAGATGGGCTAACAACAGACCCATGCTCTCTCTCCTGGACCTTGCTCTCGTTCATAAACCATACTTGGAAACAGCACATAGACTATATCCAGCTGATTCCTCCTTTGAAATATTCACAAGTTAAAAGAACAGATTAAACGAGATCACCCAATGCAAATGCTTCACTTAGGAAAGTCACTCTGCTAAGATCAATGTTATCACTCTTGCCACTTCCTGCTTCTACCAGAAAGAGATGTCTACCATCAGGGAAATGATGGGTTAATAGGTCAAACAGCAACACATAACTACCCTGGAACCACGGTTTTCTGAAGACTCAAAGAAGCACTTAGAGAAGTTAGTACTTAGCTTTTAACAGCCAGTGTTTTACAACAAAGGACATGAAGTAGTAGAGTACCATGACCCCTTTTTTAAAAAGAATGACAATTCAAGTTGAGTCAAGCAATTAAAAAGACATGCACTGGTACCCTTTTTATTTGAATAGGATGAAAAAAAGTCTTTAAAAAATTCATTTCACCATCAAAAGTCTCTCCATGTGATTATCTTAAAACAAAACAACAAATCAAAAAACCCTATTTCCTCTTCTTCAAAAGAAAACAAAGACAGATTATAAAATCCTTCAGAAAGATGAAAAGTAAGAAAACATAGCTCCTGTATTTATTTCATTCAAAAGACTTTCCCTTCTAACTGCACACAATCCCATTCTTTATTTTTCATTCAGAGAAGATAGTTATGTTGATCTAGCTTATGCTTTGGGGCAGAGATCAATCAAGATAATACGGGAAAAATCAGAATAGAAGTGTTATTTAAATTAATGATCACTTTTTGGAAATATGTAGCTCAAGAATTTCATATTATCTGGGTAGACTTTCAAACATTCAACAACAGATGGTTATTAATGATACAATATTAGAATATAAAACTTAGGGCAGGCAGAAAACCTGTCACGATATGATTGCCATTTGTGACCATGTGGGGTTATTTCTTAGCAACGTTGCGATTTCCCTTATGCCACAAACCTGCTTCCAGGGTGAGGAGGACAAATGCCTGCCATCTAGTGCTGTCCCTTCCATGACAATGGGTTCATTCGTATTTATAACGCAATCTGTGATGTGGCTGCAATCACTCTGGCTCTCCCTGTCATTTCAAACAAATCCATAACTGAGCAAAAGGCAGGCTGTTGACAGGAGTTAATGTAGGTTTACACTGCTTACAATTGCTTTCTAATCTACTAAATGGCTGTGAAAATGGATGCGCTGTTGGGACTGCTTTTAAATACCAGTCCTGATCAGACTTGCGCTGCAGTAATCTCTGTAAGGCTAAATTGAATGTTCTACAGTGCTTTTGTTTCCCCTAATTGTATGTGATAAGTAAGCTCCTCATTTTATATAAGCCATTAATAAAGAAACCGAAAGCATCTTCTTATTTTATTAATTGAGATGTATTTGCTTTACTTCACAAGGAAAGACAAAGGAAGCTTGTAATTCCATCCCACTCTAGTGTGAAAAAACCTTTTAGTTGTATTTCAAGGGAACTCAGACTAGAGGAATCACGTTCCCAGGGGATCTGGATGATCTTGTTCTGCACCGGTGAAGGATCTCGGACAGCACCGCTATTAGGTGCTCGGCTATTAAACAAGAGGTTGGTGGTTTGAACTCTTGAGGAGACAGATGTGGCAGTCTCCCCTGAAGATCACCGCCTGGGAAACCCTATAGTGACAGTTCCACTTTGTCCTAAAAGGCCAACATGAGTTGAAATATACTTGGCAGCAATGGGCTTACTGAAAAACTCTTCTTTCTCCTGAAAGCAATAGGTGGATTCGAACTACTGACCTTGTGGTTAACAATCTAACAGCGAACCCATTATATTATCTTGACTAGTACATGGCACATTGAAGGCTGCTGGAGTTAAGGAGCCTCGGGGAAGAGGTTAAAGACCTGGCTGGGAACCACCAATCAGTTTGAACCCACCAGACACCCCACTGAGAGATTTGTCATTTGTACCCAGGGGTTGTCTTGGAAACCCTGTGGGGCAGTTCTACCCTGAACTATAACTCTGAGCTAGAAGTCACTTGATGACAGCAGGCTTGGGTTTGGGTTTGGTATACAACTTAATGAAAGCTGTAAAGATTCCAAGAAATCAATATGAAATATTAATAGTGCTGTCTCTTAAAAAAGGTTGAACTGATATTTTAAAAGCTAATCACTTAGTGATGAGTTTTAACATGATGATATTAAGAAAGTTCTTTCAGAAAAGAAATTGAGACTCATGTATTCATACCTATAATTATGTCATATAGTGTACTTGTTAAATATCACCACCAACTGACAATATATGAAAGCCTATAAATCATCATAAATCCCAGGAGACAGCCTTGCCTCTTTGACTGTGACAGGCAGATGATTACAAACAGGTGACACATTTAATATTCATTCTATCCTATTGTGAATTTAATTTCCATTTGAGAGTCACCTTTGGAATCAACCTGGAATTTGCAGTCTGGAAGGTGGGGTTCACTCTCCCCAGTCTATGAAAAAGACTACCTACAGGCTGAAAGTTGGAGGGTTAGAGCCACCAGCCAGAGGAACTTGGAAGACAGGCCTGTTGACGTGCTTCTGAAAGGTGACAGCCTTGAAAATCCCAGGGGAGCACTCTGCTCTCCCACTTTGGGGTCACCGTGAGTTCACTCGACTAACCACACAATGGGAAAAACGAAGGACAGAGTTCATAATGTTTAAGACAGCTTTAAAGCACCCAACTAATCGTCTCTTTTATGGTGCTAATGGTTTTATATCTCTAAGAAAGGGGTAACCAAAAAAGAAAGAAAGAAAAGAAAGGGGTAACCAAACCCACTGCTATCTGGTTAACTCAGCTCTGTCGGGTCTCTGAGGAGGCAAGTTTTTAGAGGAGCAGGCAGCCTCCTCTCTCTCCAGTGGAGTGGAAGGTAGCTTTGAACCACCAACCTCCTGGTGTGTGCAGCCCAATGCTTACCCAACAGCACCACTGGGGCTCCTATAAGAAGTGAGTAAGGATGTATAATTATACCTTGCTTGTAAGGTACAGTGATTAGGAATCAATGGTTGCTTTTAGGTAAAATCTTGTTTAGAAGTAAATAATGCACCTGCCTTACTTTAAAATTCGGTTACATATTAGCATGAATAAAGCATGCAGAAAAGTGCAATAAAGTATGTGTACTGAAATGTAAATAAGCTTAAGAATGCTCATTTTATGCCTATTGAGTGGGAGAAGTATCCTTTCAGAGATCAGTCTTCTTCCCACCCATAGTTATCAATACATCTTAATGCTTTTATTATTTTCATGCTATGACAAGTTATTACATTGACATTTATAAAGTGCATCATTAAGAAAATTAAATAATTGGTTGTCTGATTATGATTTCACTCTGAACTTAATATGGGCTTTGAAAGACTTTCGCCGATTGCTTTCTTTGATTCTCTGTAGCAGACTAGTTTCCTGAAGGACTTAAAGTAACTTGAAATGATGGCTTTCTAATGAAGAAAGGCAAAACTATTCAACTGCCTCCAAACCACGAATAAAAGGAGAAAAAAATGAAAAGAGGTGAAAACAAACCTATAACAACCCGCTTCTTTCATAAACCAAAGCTTCAAAACAGCAGTTGCCGAAGTAACTTGAATATGAAAATAGTATTTAACTATACTACAGATATAAAGATACTGAACACCAGCAGTACCCTTCCTCTAACTTTAAAAAATTCCTGTTGCCCAAACATGAAGAACAAGCTTTAAATTGTGCATGAAAAAGTGTTGTAATTTTATATCTTCACAAAAGGAGTCTAACTAACACAATAAGCCACATTTCAGCTTCCTTAAAAAGAGGAAGTAAGCAATATTCTTATTTCTCTGAATTAGCTTAATGTAATTCATTTCCTATGAATAACACAAGCCCACATGGCAAGGCTCTGTCGTCCTTACAGAATCACCATGGTGTTGTGGTTTCCAGCAGCTGCTCCCAAGTGTTCACTGAGGCAAAATGAAAAAAAATTCCTAAAGCTAAATTTATACACATTTCAAATTAAGACACGTCCCCTTTCCTTTGTGGGGGAGGGGTCTGTTAAAATGCGTATTAAAGATGAAATAGGAGTGATTACAAAGGACCATTCTTTATGCTACTCATTCATTTGACAATTAGTTACTGAACTCCTAGAGCTGGAACATCACGCTCTTCTCTAGGAAGGGCAGAGGTCAAACCGGAATGATCCCTGTCCTTTGAAGAGAAAGAAAGCTGGAAGTGACACACAGCACTACACACACACAATATGCACAAGTATGTCTGATGGAGATGCGCATCATGGAGGAAAAGGGCAGTAGAAACATGATAGATTGACAAAATCATCGCTCCACTTCATTTGTGGAGCAGAGTTCTGTAGGACTAGATGAAGGTGGAGGGAGAAGGAAGTGACAATGGAGCAGAAAATATTGCAGAAAGAAGTGTTTAACGTGTCGGAGGACTATCAGGATGGCAGGAGGAGGGGCCGACGAGCAGTGAGCACGAGTGGGAGTCCCAGAAATGACTTCAAAGAGATGATGGCAATAGATGGAGAGACCTGGTCTATTACCTCGCCGGGGGATTTGAGAAGCGTTATCTAATCTCCGGTACCATGAGCTGGTCGTGAAGTTCTGTTCAAAAGTCAGTTAGGAGTGGAAAGATTCAAAAGATGATGCGGTGAGATAATCCAGGTGACAGAGGATAGGCCTGGACGCCTTCTCTAAAGAGAGCCGGACAAACTGTCAGCTGTCCTCCAGCAGCAATCATTTTGAAAATCACTCCCCATCTTATTCCCAGTGCGCCACTTTTCTGTGGGGTGGAGACTTACCGAAACTCCACGCCCTTTTTAAAGTAGGCAATTTCGATCTACGCTATTTTCATTTGGAGCTGAATTTTCTCTAGAGTTGCTTATAGCCCTGGGACTCCGAATCGTTTTGGAATCTGGAATCAGGAGCAACCTGAGAACAGGTCAGCAGCTCGGAACCTCACATGGGCTGTGGCATTGGATTAGAATGATGGGGTTACTTAGATTCTCGAACTGTTTAAGTAGGCTGGAAAGTGAGTCTCTTTTCTTCCTTTCCTTCTAAACTTCTTGGTATATCCTGTCGTGCCTAAATCCACACATCACCCATTTCCTTTACCACCTGACCCTCTTGCCCCCAAGCACACCCTCTCCTTTAATGATGAGCCCTTTCCCTGCGAGACCTCCTCTGTCTCCACGGTTTCCACTACAGGCTTTGGCTCCAAACTTCATACTCAGTGCTGAAGACTGTTCTCAGTTGCTCAGCTCCATTTTTAGAGCATCTCTGTCTCCTTCACATTTCTCAAGTCTAAGTACAGACTTCCTTTCTCCTGGGGGCGGGGCGGATTGCGCTCTTCTTTATAGTCCCTATTTTGTTTAGTTAAAACAAAAATACAAGCAAGAAACCCAAACTTGCTGTCATCAAATCAACGCTGCCGCACGGTGACTCCAGGGACTAGAGTAGAACCGTTTCCTGGGGTTTCCAAAGCTGCACATGCTTTCAGAAGCAGTTAGCCAGAACTAGACTTCTGAAATGCTTCTTGATTAGCAATGAAATGAAGCTTTTGGTTAGCAGTCAAGTGCTAAACCATTTGCACTAGACTGGGAGGCCTCTTCTCTCGACCCTCATTTGGTGGTGGTGAGGTTGCACGAGTTCTCGCGTGGGGAATTATAAAGTGGAGCGGGTAGTAATTCTAATAATAGACTATCTCTTTACAGTGCAATACTTAACTGGCTCCTTCTCTTTTATCCAGAAATCACTCAGCCAGAAAAACTTGAAATAGTAGTCAACTCTTTCTCCGATGGGAACATCCTGTTTTGGAGCACCCTGGAATACAGGTGCACACAGAGATATTCAAATTCTTTTTGCTGACAAGTGTCACCGAAGAGTGAAATTTGGAAGACATCCAGATACATGGGTAGGTAGATAAGCAAACAAACTCATGACCATTGAGTGGATGCAGACTCACAGTGACACTATGGGACCCTCCATGTAGAACTGTCCTGTGAATTTCCGAAACTGTAACTCTTTAGGAGCAGAAAGCCCCATCTTTCTCCCTGTGGGATGGATAAAACTGTTCCTGGCGGTTTCCAAGCCCTAAATCTTTGCATAAGTAGAAAGCTCCATCTTTCTCGGTGGAGTGTCTGTATGCCAATTGCTGACAGTGGAATTAATTGCTAGCCCCACACGTCAGCCACCACACCACCGAGACTCCTATGGAAGACACAGTGCTCACCCAGTGTTTTCTGGGCCATCTGGCATTTCCCAGACTCCTCTACAAGAAGGTCGAGGCCAGATGGCTAGCTCGAGCCAATGAACACAGACTAGATTAGCATGTGACTCATGAGGCAACTGAGGGCCAACGTGTCGCCCGTCCCTTTTCCTTGTTGCAAAGACACATCTTCCAGATGATATCTTATAGGGTTGGCAGAGGCAGGATTTACTTGATGGCACTGAGCTTCGTTCATGGAATTTGGGGATGTCAATAACATCGATCATGTTATGTAACCTACATACTGACATACAAAACCACGACTATCTGTACCCTTCCCCGAGCTATTATTAACGGGAGGCCAGATACCAGGTTTATCTTAGACTCTCAAGTCCTAGAACTGAGTATAATAGGGTGGAGTTTATGGAGGAAGTTCAATACATATCTGTTCACTTCTTTCTGACAGTGTAGGTTACTTATTGCCACTTTAAGATGGCCACCTGAACTGGGAGACAGTGGGACACAGGTAGGTGGAAAAACAAAAGCTTTCTTGCCACTCAGATGTCTTTTTTATCATGATTTAGCCTTTGCTTTACTGCTCTGCCCCTCTGACTGCTTTCAGAGTTCTGACACACTGATTCTGCCCAAATCTGCTTTTTAGGGGAGAGGAGGCAGGGCTGGAAGCAAACATCTGGTTAGGCCATCACCTTGCTCGGGCCAGTCTGCTCACCACATTATTGACTCTTTTCTACTTGAAAGTTTAGTGTTCTCTAAAACCTGTGATATTTGGTTGAGTACTACCTTTCTCCAAAATATTTGTCAGAGTTTTACTTAAGTCCAGAGCTAATATCAGTCTGCAAGGAAGCCTATCCTTTAAACTCCAACCTTTTCGTCTTGTCATTTGTTTTACTTTTCTGAGGTAGTTCCTTTACCACCCTACAACGTTCCCTCCAACCCCAGTGAATGAGGATTAGGCTCTATATGCCCATCTTAGTCACAGGAATTATCGCTTTAAATATTTTTGTGGAGAAAGACAATACACACCACCCAAGCATCCTCAGTTTAAAATCTTCAGTTGTCAGAGGTACAAATGTCTTACCTGGCTTGCTATCTTCCTATCTCTTAAAGGAGAATCAAGGAAAGGCTGCTACAATTATCAAAATGGAAGTTTAAAAACACAAAAACCTGTACTTCCTTTATGAATAAAGATTATTTTCAATTAAAAGATAAAACAAAATGAAAGCCATAGGAAAAGATTTGAATTGATCATCTAGCTACATTATATTCACAGTGTAGAAAAGTTGCTCCTTGGAGTCTAACCTGTCAATGAGGTCGCAGCTTGATGGCCTCATTTGGAGGCATGAAGGAGCTAAGTAGCTCACTGGAGGCCAGATACACTCTCTACTCGTCTCCCTGCGAGACATTCCTGATGGCAAGCCACATAGATGGAGCCAGAGCCCTGGAGCTGGAGGAGACACATGAAGAGCCTCACCAGCACAGAGATGCTTCCACGAGACTTTCCACCCACAGGCCTGTGATTGTCCTGCATTCAGCGTCATTGCATGTGATGCATGAGTCTGAAGAGGACTTTATAGATTGATATCAGACATAGGGCCTAATATCTGACTTATGAACTTAATCTGGACTGGGCTGGAATGTTTACTCAATATTTAATTGCTCTTGTATATAAAGCTCTTTCTTGTACACGAGTGTCTATGAATTTGTTTCTCTAGGCATCCCAGACTAACACACACACACACACACGCACACACACACATCCCCTGATACGTTTCACAGCATATTTAGCAGCATTCCCGTGCACATATCACATGACCTTATCAGCTGTTCACTTGTGTTGGGGGTGCTGTTGTGAGATGCCATTGAGTGGATACAGCTCATGGAGACTACATGTGGGCACAGCACGACCAATCACAGGGCTTGCAGAAGCAAATCACCAGCTCTCTGGGTGGGTTTGAACCACCTACTTTGGGTAATAATCACTTCTATTAAGTTATCATGTGTTTAAAATTTACAATGGCAGAAAAAAGAGCAGAACTAAATTTTAAACCCTGAGGTGTCTCTCGCTCTTTCTCCTTAATATGAAGTGAATAAACAAATATATAGGTGTTTAGATATATTCTTTATCTCTGAATAAACTTCAAGTTTTATAAGGTCTTCCTTTTTCTGACTTCTTAGATCCCTGCACCACACCCAGCTTTCTTGATTCAAATAAAGAAGGAATCCGCAGACTCTTGCCTGAGGTCCCTGCCTGCAACCTTCCTATCTCTTTCTGTGACTCACTTGAGGCGTCCCCATCTCCATAATCTCTATCCTCAAATGCAGAATTGATGGCCAGCTTCCTATCTTCTGAAGGCCCTTTCTTACCAACCCTTGCCTACTCTTAAATTCATATTCAATATCCCAGGGACTTAAAAAATTGTGGGAAATGGAACGGAAAGATAACAAGTCCCCCCCCCCCCCCAGCTTTATAAAGTCTCCTAGCATTGTTCAGTTTCAGAGCTTTTGTAAGTTTACCTTCTCCGGGGAAGGACCCACACTTCTCAGGTAGTTTACTTCTCATGACTTTCTTGAATATGTTTATGTCAATTAAAACCTTTCTCCGGATTATTTGTACAAACATTAAGGAAAATGCAGAGCTAAGATGGATCCCCGAAGAAGCCGATTCTTTTAATTTCTCAATCATTTCTTCTTACCACTTGTTTCCTATGAAAAACTCCAACATCTGGGTCATCTGTGGATGTCTGTCTATATCTTTGTTTAGATGTCCTATCTCTTTGTGCAACTAACAATGTTTTATTGCATTCTGTGCATTAAGTATGTACTAAAAACAAGGACTAACCAATCAATAAACGAAAGCTAGGTCGCCCCAGATGATTCTGCTACCACAGACGGCGCCCGTTTCCTCTGCGAGGCACAAAGCATGAGGGACTGATTAATCGAATCAAGGCTGAGCTGAAGGAAGGCCGGGCCAGTGTTTCTAAGATTCAGCCTACTCTGCTTTGCCTAAGTTCCTAGGCTTGTAGCCTTTCAGGGTTTTCAATGGGGTGTTTAGCAGGTCTTCATTCACTTACAATGAGGGGTTTTCTGCTTAGAGTTTTAGTCTTTCTGTAGTCCCTCACCAATCGCCGTATCAGAACTCAGTCGACCAGTCAGACATTGGCTCCATGTTGATGACCTTCAACTTTCCCTTTTTGCTATTACAGCTGTTGGTGACTGACAACAAGTAGCTGCTGTTTCTACTTTGACTTTGACCCCCAGGTTTGTGGGCTCTGGAGACTGAGTTCGGTCTCAACTCACTGAAAGGTGGTCTGCTCTCCAGAACTTTAGTCTCTCTAGTCCTCGTTGTTTCTAAATCTCTCTGAGGCTATTATTTTTCTTTAAATCTGACATTCTACCTGTTCCTGGAGAGAATACTGATCTGCCACCAACCCGTGTCTTCACCCCACTCCCAGAAGCATGTTTCATTTTTTCATCATGCTCTTCATGACCTTATTTACTATTAGTTTATTATCTATCTGTCTCCTCCCAGGATCATGTAACCTACAGGAGGGTGCAGTTTTGGTCTAGTTCACAATCATGTCGTAAGTTTACAAAATATGTGCGATGAGAGTAAAAAGAAAGAAGGGATGATTTATGACCATCAGTACGAGTAACAATAGGGAAACCAGAAGAAAAACAATTCTTAAGTAAAGATAAACTGTTCTGTCCTTCCAATCTTATAACAGAGAAAACAATATTATTTCCACCATCACTGACTGGGTCATTGCTGGGTGCTAAGACTCCTTGGCGGCCCAGCCGTTTGTGAGTGGTTGGTAACAAGAGATTGGGGGTTCAGCCCATGCAGTGGCTCTGTAGGAGAAAGGACTGGAGATCTGCCTTTGTCAAGATCACGGTCACGAACACCCTGTGGAGCAATTCTTGTTGGCAACACATGGGGCTGCCAGGACTCACAAGTGACATGAAGATAACGGGCTTATTATTATTATTATTGCTTTACTTTGTGCTAAACACTGTTAGGATTTGGCATTCAGAATGGAAAACAGCAAGCCCCTACCCAAGAGAAACAGACAAGTGGGAAAAAAGGGATAAAACAGAACACACCAAAATGACTTGTGTGACTCATAAGATGACAAGAGAGCAGCAACAGACTTTTAAACATATGAGGAGCCTAATTAACAATGAACTGTTCAAAGTTGCCATGGGAAGTTAGACTCTTTCTCCCATGATGCTCCTCTGTTTGGTTCTGTTCAGAACAATCTGCCAACTTTTCTATAATTGCTTTCAGAGCCTGAAGCATCTTTTTTTGAGTGGTGGCAGTGCTTTGTTTTGTTTTGCTTCTCCCCTTGAAAGCAGATATAATGTTAGAAACAATCAGATGCCCTTTGGAGTGAGATTTGATAAAAACAGAACCTCACAAAATTATTTCTGATCTATGACAGAAACTATGAAGTGGGACTTCTTTCTGGTTGATAAACTGGTTGTGAAGGCAATGTTAAGAGACTTGAAATTTCATGAGCATGAAAACATTTTCAAAATAAATATTTTGGCGTTTTGTTTCTTTTAGTCCTCTGATGAAAAAATATTTAATTTTTGGCATATACAAGGGGTCTTCAAAAAGTTTATGGGGAAGTTCCACTAGTTTTAATCCCATCCTTCTACAAAGCCTTTGACGTTCAGTTGCAAAATGCTCACTGACAGACAAGAATGAAAGCGTCCGGGAAATAACTGGCCCCTGGAGAATGCAGGGGACAGGGCAGCCAGTCTCACCACTCTTCCATCCTATAGTAAGAGCCCAGCCAGAGCAATAGCACATGAAAAAGAAATGAAAGGTATCCCAATTGGAAAAGAAGTAAAATTTTATCTCTGGACAATTTTATATAATTATATACACGAAAACATCCCAAAAAGTTCATAAGAAAACTTCTAACAATTTTTGGAATTTTTACTATTGTTAAAATTTGAGCATTACCCACAGTGCTTCAATTCCATCCCAGTGAAAAACCCAACAGCCTTCTTTTCAGAAATAGAAAAGCCAATCCTCAAATTTTTAATAAAATGTAGCGTCCCCAAATAGCTAACACAATGTTGAACGAGAAGAAAAAGTAGGATGACACACACGTCCTGATTCTAAAACATACTCTACAATAATCAAACCACCAAGGTGCAGGCATAACAGACACGCAGACCAACGGGATAGAATGGAGAGTCCAGAAATAAACCTCACCACTTGGTGGCACTGATTTCTTACCAAATTAAAAAAATCAGTCTCAACGCTTTCATGTCAGTTCTGCCTCAGTGACCCAACAGGACAGGGTAGTACTGCCCCTGAGGGTGTCTGAGGCGGTCACTCTTTAGGGGAACAGAAAGCCTCAACTTTTCTCCACTGGTACAGCTGGTAGTTTCAAAACCGCTGACCTTTCAGTTAGCAGCCCAACGCCTAACGACTAGGCCACCGGGGCTCCTACGAAGCTAAAGGTGGGCTGCAAGTAATGGGGGTTAATTTATTTTTAATAGATACTTTGCAAAAGGTTCTGTCATTTTTATTTAGAAACTAGAGGACCCCAAACGAATGGAGAATGAAAATTATCCATATGGCACATACATTCAAGACGTGCAGACAGCAACTTTGAGGAGCCTTGGTGGGGGTGTGAGTTATGTGATGGGCTATTAGCAAAGTTACCAGTTCAAAACCACTGTCCAGTCTACAAGAGAAAGATGAGGCTTTCTATTTTACAGCCTGGGAAACCCACGGGGGCAGTTCTAGCCTGTCCTATAAAGTCACTATGAATCCGAAGAGACTTTGGCAGTGACACAGCCATTTTTTGAAGCTATTTCTCTGATTATCTAGAAGCCTGAATAAAATTAGTGTTAACTCCAGGAGAGGTTTGCTATTAATATTGGTGAGTATAATTCTTGAGAGCTCATCGTTCTTCCTTCTCCCTTTTATAAAATCTCTGCTAAGAATACTATTAATAATTCAAGTGAGTTATATTAGTATTTTGGAAATAAAGATAGTTAAATTGATTTTTTAAATTCAAATTACTAACAAAAATATTTTTAATATTTTCTATTACTATATTTTCAATAGGATTATTTCCATTGAGTAGTATTGACACAGGCATATAAATGCAAGGAAGTAATCAGGATTGCATTATTAGCAGTTATTGTGGCAATAATTTCAGAAAATGGTGATATCCATCTGTCTGAGAAAGCAGACTTTATACAAAATGAAGTCACATTCATTACATGAAAGAAGTGATTAAAACCTCGAGGAGTAAAGCCAGTTAAATGTGTTTCTACCAAGCTCCAAGTCTAAGTTTTAATGCATTTTTAAATGTTTCTGGTCTCAAAACATTGAACAGCTGACAAGTCCCCTCCAGAGAACAATACCTGGAGGGAAAAGCAATTAGAATATGGATTGACCAGCAATCAGTAATCATTACTTGGTACATTAAACGTAGTACGTTGGCACCTGGTTAAGTCATTTAGAAACTGGTTAAATATCTGGAAAACAGCTTTTCTATGTGAATTGTGAAAGGCTCAAAGAAATAAAGTGGACTTTCTCACGTATCGGGGAGAAAATGGCAGGATAAGGTTTTAGAAAGTTAAAATTGGGTGGGCATGTTAAAGGCTATTAGAATAAAAAGGGATTGCAGTAGAAATCCTGCTGTTTTCTGCTAAGTTGAAATTCCCCAAAGTTTATTTATACCTTAGAAGAACTGATGACGCATTTCATATCAAGGTTTAATATTTCTATGCAGGTGGTTTAAATAAAGTGTAAATCTTGAGAAAAGCTTTTACAAAATTCTTTAACCAGAGAAGGAATGAAGACGTAAGTAAACCAGTTAGACAAGAACTCTTGTAAACTCCCTTCTCTGGTGACATCTTCCCACCCACCTCCCACCCATTCACCCTTCCTGCCTATTGCTGCCGTCCAATAAGGAGAGCCCCTCCACCTGCAGCTTCCGCCTCATCGCCTCTTGTTCATGACAACGTTCTAGCAATTTTCTTATCTTTTACTAACATATCACCACTACCAACACCCCACTATCCCCATCGGCAAACAACCATGCGATTCTTTCTCTCATCTTCGAAAAGAAAATACCTTTTCCTTTCTTGACTCCACTGCCCCTCAAACTGCACAACTCTTCACTCCTCTCTTTCAATTGATAGCAACTGTCCTGGACATGGCTACCTCGAGACTCGATCTCGAATGTCGCATTCTCTCGTGAACCTTGTCCCATGAGATGCCTGCCCTCCACTCTGACAACCCTGCCCTTCTTCCGAGGGCCACTAAGAACCTCCACTGACTAAATCCAGGGGCATGAGCGTCTCCGGGCTCTCACCACTCCATCCCTTGGCAGCTCAGTAAGGATCTCTTCACAGCTGACATGCTCTTCTCTGCATAGCAAACTTGCTTTGTTTTTCCTTTCAGTGCTGTAACCTGTCCCAGGCTTAGTCCTTGAAGCTTCTCTTTTTGATCTACATTCATTTCCTAAGTAATCTCTTCCAGTCTCACTGATTTAAATATCACTTATCCACTGACAACTCCAAAATTTATATCTCACAGCAATGCCTTGTCTCCAGAAGGGCAGACCTATATATTCAACTGCTTATTTCCTATCTTCATGATATGAAATCTTAATAAATACTGCAAAGGGGAAGGTGGGGGGAGAGCGAGGGAATTGATCACAAGGATCAATATATAACCTCCTCCCAAGGGGACACACAACAGAAAAGTGGGTAAAGGGTGACAGAGATGAGGCAAGATATGAAAATAATAATCTATAACTTATCAAGGGCTATTGAGGGAGGAAGAAAATGAGGAGCTGATGCCAAGGGCTCAAGTAGAGAGAAAATGCTTTGAAATGATGATGGCAGCAGAAGTACAAATGTGCTTAACACAATGGACAACTGCATGGATTGTGAGGGAGATGTAAGAGTCCCCAATAAATGTATTTAATAAAAATAAATAAGTACTGCACACTTAGGTGGCTAAAACAGAACTTCAGTTATTACACACACGACACCATTCCTCATCCCAGCTTATCCTAGATTTCCCCAATCTGGGCAATTAGGAAATCTTTGAAGAACTAACTTCAAAACAGAAGCAGAACTTGACAACTTCTCGTGAACTCTGCTGCCATTTCTCACTGGCTGAAGGCACCAGCGTCTCTAGTTTGGGTACTTCTATAGCTGTCTTCTGATCTCTCCACTCCGCATCGTTCCTACCATCGGTTCTAACCGCCGACACACCAGGTGACACTGTTAACACATCAGATCATGAACCTTTTCTTCTTAAAATCCTCCAGGATAGGGTGTATGAGAGAAAGGAGTGCGGGGAAAATACGTGCAGGATTCTCGATGGAGCAGGGAGAGGAACAGAGGTGCTTTAAGTGAGTCTGCAAAGGGTGCGGGAAGACGAGGGACTCGTCTATTAAACATCGAGAGGTTACTGGCTATGTAAGTCAGAATTTGTTTTGAGGTTAAATGCAAAATAAAACTAAACAACAACAAAACCCCTATTGTCCTTGATTTACATCCAACTCATAGTGACCTGTTGGACAGAACAGAACTCCTCAAGGTTGTAAAAAAAAAAAAAAAAGGGGGTGGTAGGGTGGGGGTGGGGGGCAAAATGCAACAACTTTATTCAAAGGAAAATTCAATGAAATTTCTCAAAAGCTTAAAAGAAGTCACAATGTAGACATCTCTTTCTTAGACACCTACCCTTTTTATGGTCAATTCTTTCTGGATGTTGTAGTCTGGCAGAGTACAACCATCTTTTGCTGCTTCCCCACAAAGATTAACCTCTGCTGGTCGGTCAGAATGACTTCCTTGCCTTGGATCTTTGCCTTGATATTCCCCATGGTGTCACGGGGCTTGGCCTCAGGGGGAAGTTTCACCAGTTAAAGTTTCCCCAAAGATCTGCATTGTCAAGAAGTGAGGGCAGCCCAGTAAACAGGAAGAAGTAGCTCACAAACTCCAGCCTCCTTGGATCTTGGCTGCAATGGGTTAGGTTTTGAGTTGTGAGCCACAAGGTCTGCAGTTCAAACTGCCACTCCAAAGGAGAAAAGTGAGATTCCCTGCTGCCATAAAGATTTACAGCCTCAGAAACCCGAAGGGGCAGTTCCACCCATTCCTTTTGCAGCCATTGTCCATTTGCATGCACCCAATGGCAGTGGTTTCGGTTGTGTTTGGGTCTTTGGGGACCTTGATAAGATGGTTTTGTGAGGGAGATGAAGGAGAAAGCTTCATTGGGTGGGTTCAAGAGAGATCAGGGGGAAGAAATGGAACATGGTGTACATAGACAATCCTTTCTTCCGTGGTACTTCCGGTGGGTTCAAACTCCTTAGCTTTCTACTCGTGGCCCAGTGTTTGTTTGTGGCCCCCAGGGACTCACTGTGAGCCTCCTTGTAAATAGCAAAGGGAGGCACTACTTGGATAGGGTGTATAAGGGGAAGATTATTTTCTTTTGGATCAGGAGAAATCTTCAATTAATGAGCTATATTTTTTCTGCCTTATAACCCTTAGGTTTTAAGAATTTATGATATAGTAATTTACAGATTCTTAGAGTAAGCCTGTCAGCTATGACAGCTGTTATTAGAATTATTACCATTCTAGATAAGCCAAAAAGGAGCCTTGGTAGCATGGTGGTTAAAGCGTTCAGCTGCTATCAATAAGGTCAATGGTTCAAATCCATCACCCCTTCCATGGAAGAGAGATGTGGAAATCTGCTTCCTTTACATAAACTTGACAGCTTTAGGGGTGAAAAAACCCTATGAGACAGTTCTATTTGGTCTCATAGGGTTACTAAGAGTCAGACTTGAATTGATGACAGTGGGTTTACATTTTTTAGAAGGGAAGACAAGTTTTGAACAATTAAATGATTTATCTAAAGTCATCCTGCTAAAAAAGAAGAAAAAGAAGGTGCTTTATATTAATGGACAAGGGACTAGACAGATATTGGCCTAATTGAGACCAATTGCCAAAGCCAATTTTAAGTAACCGAGAAATAATACATAAGGCCTTTGTAAGAGTTTTGAGCTATTTTCTGAAAGAGTTCATATCTTGTATCAAAAGAGAACATTACAAACAGAATTTAAGCAAGAAATGCAAACAACATTTAGTATGATTTCATATCATGGAATAATTACAAAATGCACTTCTCAAATATTGCTCATATGGTCTCCTTCTAAAGAGAGAGCCTGCAGAGAAATACACACACATTTACAGAGACACATAAAAATCTAATTAAACATAGAAGAATTCCAGTGGAAGGAGCAAGCACAAGTTACAAAAAAATGACAACTAGCTTTCTTCTAAGCACTCTACAGATAACGAGCCAGACTGGATACTAACCCTAACACTGCCACTTATTAGTTGAATGACCTTGAGCAAATGTCTGCATCTCTTTGCCTGAATTGACTTGTCTTTAAAATGAGAATAACACCAGCCCTTCCTCATATGCTGTTGTGAAAACGAATGAGTTAAAACAGGGCCCTTGAAGAAGTTCATGGAAAAATTCCACATCCTTTTTGAAGATCCCTCATAGAGTGAAAGCAATTAGAAGTGTAACAGGCACCTAAGCACTTGAAAATGTGAGTTTTTCTTTTCTTAATTTTATGTGTGAGGTACATGGTTGAATGCATTTGTAGATGGTGAGAACAGTTATATCAATTGAAAGAAAATATCTTATGGAAAAAGGGATGTCCCTAGTTCAAGGTTTGTGATAAAGCTATAAGGTACAGTCATCTTGGAAGTAAACTAGGGAATGAACGTCTTCCAAACTCACATGGTTGTTGGCTGGCCTCTGGTCCTCTTCAACGACATTGGTTCCTTGCCAGATGAGCCTGTACACATGTCCCTCACACACAGCATCTAACTTTCCCCAAAGAAAGCCCCTCAGACCGAGTTACAGGTTCTTTTTGTAACCTAATCTTGCAAAGGGGCACCCCATCTTCCTTCTGCCTTATCCTGTTCATTAGAATCCTGTCCGTAAGTCTGACCTGCAATTCACGGGGAGGAGATTACACAAGGTTGTGAACATCATGCAGTGCGACGCTGGGGGCATCTTAGAGGCTGCCTACCACAGGCATCTACTAAGATTGAAAGTTGCCTGGGAAAAGGTGCCCCAGGATGGGCTAGAAACGGGGAAAAAACTTCACTTGGCATGGTCATGATGAGAACAACTTCATACTTAGCAAGAAAATTAGCATCAGAGGTGCACTTAAAGGCAAGTAAAGGGTCACCTCCTGTGAGATTTTATCCTTTAAGAGGAAGGCTCAATAAAGTTTATGGGCAAGGATATGGGAATTGTTCATCAAACTCTTCAAAGCTTAAGGAAAATCACTTATGGCGTAGGTGGTAAATCTATAAAACTCATTACCCCAGGATGTAGTATAGATTGAAAATGTAAGCATGAAGGTTCTGATAAATTCATAAATGACAGAATCTCTCATCCTCTCATTGTAAAGGTCAATTTTAACCTCTCATGAAATATTCTACCTGTTTAACTTGTATAAACAAGCAATGTGAGGGGTGGATCATTATGTCTGATTTTACTGTGCTTATTCTGTACAAAGACTTTCAAAGCATTTTTATGGCGTTATAATCGAGGTACAACACAAAATTTCCTCCTCAGATGTACAGTTTGACAAGTTTGGGTAAATGGCCAGACCTGGAAACAATCAATGCATGGTATATTTCCTCGGGCCTCTTTGGAGTAGATCCGCCTGACTTATTACCCCAGGAAAGACTTTTTAAAGGGATTTTAATCAACTCTCCAAAGCACTGAGTTAGAGATTAGGAGTTGATCCATTATAGCTTATGTCCCAGTTGTTATTATTGACACCACCTCTTGATACAATTTTGACACCAGTGCTGTGCTCGCTGGGCACAATTTTATACATTGCAGAATATTTTACATAAATTGTATTGTTCTTACAATTAAAATCTGCTTGTCTTCCAGAAAAAAAATAATATGGATCTAGTTTTCCTACAATTATCTAACCTGATGGTCTATTTACTAAAAAAAAAAAAACCCCAACAAACCTTTACTAGCACCGTAAAGATAAGAATCACGGAGCCCTGGTGGTTAAGTGCCTCATAGACAATTTGAACATTCCAGCGCCTCCACAGACCTAGCTAAGTGGCCCTCGGCTTCTGTAAGATTGACAGCCTCGTACACCGATGCAAGGAGAAAGATGAAGGCTTCTACTCCCATGAAGATGTCCAGGCTCAGCAGTCAGGGTGCAGTGCAGCAACCATGAAACATACAACTCTCCTCTAGTTCCTAAATGCTTCCTACCCCCCACCCCACTAGCACGATCCCGATTCTGCCTTACAAATCCGACTAGTCCAGAGGATGTACACGGGTACAGATAGGAACTGGAAACAGGGAATCCAGGACAGATGATCCCTTCAGGACCAGTGCTGAGAATGGTGATACCGGGAGGGTGAAGGGAGGGTAGGGTAGAAAAGGGGAAACGATTACAAAGATCTACATATAACCTCCTCCCTGGGGGACGGGAAACAGGAAAGTAGAAGGGACATGTTGGACAGTATAAGACATGACAAAATGATAATAATTCATAAATTATCAAGGGTTCATGACGGAGGGGGTAGCAGGGAAAGAGGGAAAAATGAGGAACTGATATCCTGGGCTCAAGTAGAAAGCAAATGTTTTGAGAATAACGAGGGTAACGAATGTACAAATGTGCTTGACACAATGGATGGATGTATGCATTGTGATAAGAGTTGTACAAGTCCCAATACAATGATTTAAAAAAAGATGTATAGGCTCAGAAACTCAGAGGCAGTTCTACGCTGTCCTATAAGGTCTACGTGAGTTGGACTTGACTCGATGGTAATGAGTTGTTGGTTTAAACTCTGTGGAAGGAGACCTGGTCACGCGTTGAGAGTCAGTGGCTGCTAAGCAGCATGTCTACAGTCCATTACTCACTTTGCAGGAGAACAACGAAGCCGTCTGCGCTGTAGAATCACAGCCTTGGAAATACAGCACAGGGTCACTGCACTGTACTCTTTTGAGTTGGAATCAGCTCAATTGCAGTCGGTTTAAACCCTCTGGGACGATTCTACTCTGTCTCATAACGCGACATCATCAACCTGACAATGGGTTGAGTGAAGATTGAGTCCCTATGCAAATCAAACGGTTGGAGCCTGAGTACTAACTGCCAGTTTGCGGTTTGAACCTACACAAGGAAGGCACGCCTGACCATCAGCTTTGAAAAGACAGTCTTAAAAACCGGCACACACCCGGTTGCCATGAGTCCAGGCCAATGCAATGAGCAACTAACAAACAACAGTGAAGAATGAAAGGCCTTTGACCCCAGCTATTGAGAGGTCTTCCTTGCTGTTGGGTGCTCTCGTAAAGGGCAGGGCAGGCCAGGCCGTTACCCCGTAGAATGCACCAGGCTGTCATTTTCACAGGTGCAGATCATCAGGGCCTGGCTCCCTTCGAGGTCTGGTAAGTTAGGACCACTGGCATTTGATTTAGCAATGAGAACCCCTGGAAATTCTTGCCGGACGGCAGTGTCTTTTGTTGACTTGGGATTGTGGCCACCAAACAGCCCAATAATGTGACAGATGGAAGAGGCTGGAGACTAAAAGGTCAGGAACTCCACGGCCTATGACTTAGCATCAGAAAGACCTCTGGACATCAGTGACGCAGGCAATCCGCCATGCTTGGCCGTGGTCAGGTCCTGGGAGGAGACAGTGCTGTCCATGACTGCTGCGGGGAGAGGACAATCGGAAGCTCCGTCTTGGGACCCTTCCCAAAGCCCTTCCTGGGGCTAATTTCAACCTTCGTCTGTTCTCTGTAATAAAGTATCGCAGCTTTCTGTAAGTCATGTGAGTCCTTCCCGCAAATTATCCAGCATGAGAGCGGTTTTGGAAACCCTTGACCTTAGGTTGGCGTCCAAGTGAGGGCGGTCTTACGGAGACTAGTTCCTCCAGCTTATTTCGTTGGCTAAATTCCTTGCAGACATAGATGGTTTTTTCTTAATTGCTCAGTGTGAGAGATATTAAGTTAAATAGAAAAAACTTTAAATCCTCTGGCTTCCCATAACCTATCATTAACAACTTCCAGACTAGTATAAAGTCATGGTAAAAAAAAATATATATATATATATTTATCACCTGATGAATAATTTTTATAAGGGTTTAAAAATATATCTTTAATAGATTTTGTATTTCCCCAAATTTTAAAGAATATTTTTTAGTATGTTGAATTTATAGAACCGTTCACTTAATATGAATTACTTTTATAAAGTTAGTCGTCAGACAAAGTAGCAGATTGGTGATAACTAAGATGGACAAGTTGTCTTAAAAAACAATAGAAGGTATACCCTGCAAATATTTGTAAAAGACTCATTATTGTTCATGAAAATTTGTTCTCTACATTTAAAGTGAGCTAGATGATACAACAATGATCATCGAAACGGAATTTGAAACATGATTTTAAATCGGGAAATCGTTTATGGATATATACATAAAATGGTGGTTCAGCTAAAAGAAGCGTACACCCCAGGTTCCACTAAATTTAAGTACAGTCTACACTTATCCGGTTACTGCTAAACAATAAAAGAAGGGATAACGAAGAGCTCGTTCAACTAACAATGGGGTTCGCAATATGGATGCTGGCTCAAATGCCTGGCCGATCTCTGGGTAGTTGTGAGTGCATGGGCAAGTCTAACCTTTAATTATCAGTAGCCAGAAGATAAAGACAATCCTGGCTCCTGTTATCATGATTATTGGGAGTATTAAGTGAGATAATACTGAGTAGAAAGCCTGGCCTATAAACAAAAAATTCCCTGAACTCAGTGCTACCTAGACAGCTGAGAGTCTTAGCGACCCTGCAGCACAGAGCAGACCTGCTCCTGGGATCCCAAGGCAAAGAGCCTCATCTCCCCCCCCCACCGCCCCCCCCCCCCCGCGCCTCTGGAGGTTTCAAATTGCTGACTTTTCACTTCGCAACCAACACATAACCCACTATGCCACCAGGGCTCCGACCTCCAAGAGTGGAACAAATGTTAGTAATTCCCATCCCTGCAATTAATGTCTTAAACCTCTTTGTTTTGGCTTTTATACCAAAGCCATTCAAATGAGCATGTAACACAAAATAATTAAAACCCAAAGAGAAAATTCACACTGAGTTCTGAATTCATCAGAAAGTTTTAAAACAACACAATTGACTACAGAGTACCAAACTACACTCTGAAACCCGGTGGTTCCGTCAAAAAGACAAGGGGAAAAGCAAGACGCAAGCAAGCAGCTCCGCGCTGTCACCGAGTGACTGCAGAGCCCTAGACCTGACAGAGGCTGCGCATCGCTGTGGGACACACATGCACGTTGTTCTTGCCAGTTTTACACGGGGACTTGCCACCCCTAAACTGACTTTCTGAAACAGATAATTGTTGTACACTTTTAAGTCACTTTGTCAGTGTTCTTGAACTGTGAAAGTGATTCAGTGTTGAGCTCATAAAATACACTCTCCAAGGCCCAAGTTTAAGTGAGCATAGTGATTTGTTTGCTGACAGTGGAGCTGAACTAAATGTAAAAAGTCCTTTGTCCTGGCCAGTCCTTGAAGCTCTGAGTGCTTGCTTATCCACAGCCCCGCAGAGCACAGCAGCCACAGGCAGTTTGGGGACATAAACTTACCACCGCCATTACTGCTTCCACTTGCAGGCACACTACCCTTCTCACTCCCATGCCTTCCGTGTTAGCCTCACTGCTTCAACTGCTGCTCTATCGGCACCGCTGTCATCCTTAATGCCGTCGATACTGCCGCTGTCGCTCCGTCTCTTTCCACCATTACCACTGTTACCGTCTGTGAAACCATTGGCACGCTTGCCAACACCCGATTGATAGCTATAAAAGGGGGCAATTTGTTAGGGACACCATTCATCTGTCATTTTGTCACACTGTGGTGACTTGCAAGCTGCTGCTGGCAGTTTCAATACCATTTCGAGTCCCTCGTGATGGACGGGTTTCAGCGGAGCTTCCACATTCAGACGGACAGACAGACTACAAAGGAGGAAGAGGCTGTCCTCTTCTGAGAACAAATGAACCCTAGCAGACTGTCGTCAGACACAGCACCAGGCGATGGGCCTCACCTGAGCTGGCAGGCACTGAAAAGACAAGTGGGAGCGATCTGCCTCCTCCTTAAAGTAGAAGTGTGTGACCAAGTAAATGTGGTGAAGAAAGCTGATGGTGCCCGGCTATCAAAAGAGATAGTGACTGGGGTCTTAAAGGCTTGAAGATAAACAAGCGGCCATCCAGCTCAGAAGCAACAAAGTCCACATGGAAGAACACACCAGCCTGAGTGAGCGAGTGGTCCCAAAGGGATCAGTTACCAGGCATCAAAGAACAAAAAATCATATCATTGACTGCACACCTCCATGATAGGATCGCTGAAGACAAATGGGTGCATAAGCAAATGTGGTGAAGAAAGCTGATGGTGCCCGGCTATCAAAAGAGATAGTGTCTGGGGTCTTAAAGGCTTGAAGGTGAACAAGCGGCCATCTAGCTCAGAAGCAAATAAGCCCACATGGAAGAAGCACACCGGCCAGTGCGATCACGAGGTGCCCAAGGGACCAGGTATAAGGCATCATGCAAAAAAAAAAAGATATAAGTGTGTGTATGTATGTGTATATATGTGTATATGTATGTATATATATATCATATTAAATGAATGGGGAAGTGCAGAGTGGAGACCCAAGGCCCAAGTGTCGACCAATGGAGATCCCCTCATAGAGGGGTTTAGGAGAGGAGATGGGTTAATTAGGGTGTGAGGTAGTATCGATGAAGAACACAGCTTTCCCCCGGATCCTGGATGCTTCCTCCCCCCAACTACCATGATCCGAATTCTACCTTGCAGGGCTGGATAGGACAGAGGCTGTACACTGGTGCATATGAGGGTTGGAGGTACAGGGAATCCAGGGTGGATGATACCTTCAGGACCAAGGGTGTGAGGGACGATGCTGGGAGAGTGGAGGGTGAGTGGGTTGGAAAGGGGGAACTGATTACAAGGATCCACATGTGGCCTCTTCCCTGGGAGAGGGACAGCAGAGAAGGGGGGAAGGGAGACTCCGGATAGGGCAAGATATGACAAAACAACGATGTATAAATTACCAAGGGCATATGAGGGAGGGGGGAATGGGGAGGGAGGAGGGGATAAAAAAGAGGACCTAATGCAATGGGCTTAAGTGGAGAGCAAATGCCTTGGGAATGATTGGGGCAGGGAATGTATGGATGTGCTTTATACAATTGATGTATGTATGTGTATGGATTGTGGTAGGAGTTGTGTGAGTCCCTAATAAGATGTAAAGGAAGAAAAGAGAAAAGAATGATTGGGGCAAAGACTGTACAGATGTGCTTTGTACAATTGATGTATGTATATATATGAACTGTGAAAAGAATTGTATGAGCCCCAATAAATTGTTAAAATTAAAAAAAAAAAAAAAGTAGAAGTGACCTTAATGACATGCTGGAGTTTTCCCGACCTTCCTTTGCTGATAAGACCCAACTCACAAGAAGAAACGGCTGAAAACATCCATTAACAATTGGCACAAGGAACGGAACCCTCCTTAACAGTTCAAGTTGAACCCTTTAGATAGATGATAAATGGAGGCAACCAGAGAGCTTAAGTAGAATTTGGGGAGCCTATTTTCTTATATTTCATAAACGGGAAAGTCAGCATTTAAATAAAAGATCCCAAATAGGCGGTTCTGTGTCGAGTATGTTATTTGTGCTGAACACAAACAAACAAAACACATTTGTTGCATCAAGGAATACCTACACATGGCCAGGTCTGGGGCACTCCACAGGGCCTGATGCTTAACCCCAACGCAGGGCACAGTTGGTAAGAGGCGATCTGGCAAAGCCTCTGCCCCAGAGGCATCGTGTCCTAGCTGCTATCCACTCATCCCACAAATTGCACAATTGGCAAGGAGACACATTGAGGCACAAGGAGAGGGCCATGAATAGTAAAGGGCCCCAAGTCAAGGAGCAGAGAGCAGGCAGTAGGCTAGAGCCGTCAACTTGAGAAAACCATTTGTGAACGTTCACCTGCCCCAAACAGTAGCGGCATGCCATCCAGCTACTGGCATGCCATCCAGCTAGCAAGGCCAACAGGAGGTCACGAGAGGCAGAGGAAATGCTTCACCGGTACAGCACGGCACTCGCGAGCTGTGACTATATCTGGGACAGCGTGGGGGTTCTCCAAGTGGCCTGAGGGAGGAGGGGCTGACACCCCTTTTGCTGCCTCCTCTTGCTCTAACCAAGCAGTGATCACCCTTCTTTCAGTAAACGATAGTTTCATTCATCTGCTTAAACTGCTGAGAGTAAGATGTTTATTCCCCAATTCTATCACTTAGCATTTTCTGTATTTTTCTCAGTCCAACTCTGGTTCAAAGTCACTACTCTCTCTTTCTGGGCTCCTAACTGCTCCATGGCAATTGACTCTTGTCCGCTCCCCCCGCCCCCTCCCCCCCAGTCCATTCTTTATGCAGCCAGCACTCCCACTTGCGTCCTTGACTCATCTCAGGGTTATTCAACCTTATTTCAAAACCCCATTTCTTTATGTAAGGCTGGTCCTCCTGTTCTGGAGAATTGTCGCTTCCCTCTATTTTCCTTCTTTAGGAGCCCTGGTGGTGCTGTGAGATGGGTTAAGCACGAGACGGGCAGGTCAGAAACTGAAGCTGTCTCATCCTGTAGAGCAGCGGTTCTCAAGCTGTGGGTCGCGCCCCCTTTGGTGGTCGAACGACCCTTTCACAGGGGTTACCCGATTAATCACAGTATCAAAATGACAGTTATGAAGTAGCAATGACAATAATTTTATGGTGAGGGGTGACTACAATATGAGGAACTGTATTAAAGGGTCGCGGCATTAGGAAGGTTGAGAATCACTGCCTTAGAGATTTAGTCTTGGAAACCTTGTCCCATGTGAGCTCACTAAGAACCAGAAGCAACTCAATGGCAATCGGTTTGGTTTGGGGTTTTGATTTATGTTTCTTTCTTAACCCTCATCACGCTTATAGATACTTGTTCATTTCCATATGTCCTATTTTCTAGATTTTAGGCTCCTTGTAGACAATGGCTGATTTGTTTTGGCCAAAGTTTGGCCAAGTACATGTTTGGCCAAGTATAAACCTGACCTACTAGACGTGTTAAATAAATATGTGCTTAATAATTTTTTCTATGTCTTCACATAATAAATATATCATCTGAAGTTACTTGGGGACCTCCGGTTTTGAGATGTAAAAAGAATACTCGATATGATCTGCGATGCGTTTATAGATATTACACAATTTATAAGACTAAAATGTAATCCATATTCACAGAGGTCTGAAGTCATGCTCGCACTGTGCTGGAGGATCTGGGATGGGGAAGGGATGTGGAGCACAGATTTCTTTTAGTATCAAAAGGAGAGTCAGCAACATGCTTTTAAGCAATGGAAGAACCTGATCAAGTCTATGCTTTTGGAAGAAAAATGGGCGACAGTGGGGTGAACTGAAGTGTGTACAGATTTGAAGAGGGAAGAGCAAAAACTGAGATTTTAAGGACAGAGAAACTTTTAATGGTAAAGCCAGCCGACAGTATTAGAGGCTGCAAATGCCAGCCAGGTGCACTTACAACCAAGGTGGCTGCCGAGACTTAAAGAGGAGTCTGTTAAAGCACTGCTAGAGAAGAGAATCTTGCCTCAGAGGGTGATGGGTCGGTTCCTACATGGATGTGGATTAGACACAGGAAGCTAGCCGTCTTGCAAGAAGGAGCTGGTAAGCTCAAGGACAAAAGACGGGAAGAGCAAAGAGGCAAGGCTAGAAAGTTGATGGTAATTCCTTTTCAATGGCTTCAAATCAGGAAAGGTGTGTGTCAGGGGTTGAATCCACTCATCATACTTATTCAAACTGTATGCTGGACGTATGACCCAAGACGCAGGGCTACATGAAGAAGAATTTGGCATCAGGATTGGAAGAAGTCTCATTAATAATCGGCAATATGCAAATGATTAAATGTTGCTTGCTGCAAGGCAAGAAGACTTGAAGAATTTACTGATGAAATTCAGACTACAGCCTTCAGTATAGATTACAACTCAATTTAAAGAAACAAAATTCTCACAACTGCAACCACAGACAGTGTCATGATAAAAGAAAAGACAGACATTATCTTGGTTTCACAATCAATACTCACAGAAGCAGCATTAAAGAAATCAAATGGCGTACTGCACTGGGCAAATGCGCTGCGTAGGTGTAAGAACTCTTCAGAGTACTCAAGAATCAAGATGGCCCTTGAGGACGATGGTGTGGCTGGTCCACGCTAGGAGATTTCCAATCGTCTCATATATATGTGGAAGCTGGCCAGGGAATTGCTGTGAGAGTAATGTGTTTGAATTATGATGATGAATTTTGAAAATATGATGGACTGCCACGAGAACAAACCAATGTGTCTTGGAGGAAGAACAGCCAAAATGCTTCTGAAAATCGAAGACAGTGAGACTTGGTCTCCCAAACATTGAACACGTTTTCAGGCTAGACTGATCGTTGGGCAAGGACATCGTGCTTGCTAACTTAAGAGATGAAAGACCCTCCAGCAGGTGCAGTGATGCCGTGGCTGCGACCACAGTGGCTCAAACATAGGGATGATTGCGAGGATGTCACTGGACAGGACAGAGTCTTGTTCTGTTCTACAGAGGGTCACTAAGAGCCAGAGCTGACTCGATAACACGTAAAAATAACATTATCTTGACATTAATTAGAAAACATCATTGTTTCTGTCCTTAAAGAATTCGGAATTCACCTCAAGAAAACTTCACAAATTATCTGCTCAGCAAAGTTCCCCTAGCACACGGTAGTGATCAAACATTTGCTTAATACATGTGTTCTGTAGTGCTGTATTTTTAGAGGATTCTAAAGAAACCTTGTGAAGGTGAACATTTTCAGGACGTGACATCTGATATGGGAAGGAATGAGAAAACAAAGTCTGACGAGAATTCCGAGCTGTGGAGAATCCTTAAAATACACGAACCCCAATCATTTACGTGAACCGCAAATCCCTTTAACATCACTGCCGACCAATCTTGCCCTTCCTTGTGTAAATATTTCAAGCTGTACGGACCCCGTGGCGCATTGCTGTACTACAGACCAGTCTAGCATTGTCATTTCTTACTGTTGGAGTGTTAGGAGACCGCTCGGGTGACAAAACGGAAACTCCCAGCACTGGTCCCACGCACGGCACCGTCAGAAAGCAGGTGTGGTGACTGAACTTAATAGCGAGTGACCTGGTGACACTGACTGGGTATATCCTTGAATGAGGCACCTACATTCCCTGAGAGTCAGTTTCTTCCTGTAAAATAAGGATGATAATCCTCACCTAATGGTTTCACTACGAGAAAGAAATGAGATTATGTGCTTGCTTGCACATAAGTTATTTTTTAAGTGCACAATAGGAACTTCTGAGATCACCCTTTGCAAAGAGATGCGAGGAAGATCAAAGCAAGACCAGCCATATCGATGTTAATTAAAATGAACATCTTAATGCACAAATGTGTCATTTATCAGGTAGTCTCGGATAAATTTTACTAGCAGGTCATTGTAGACAGATTAATCATTTGATGGCAATTTTTATTAAAATGTATAAATATTCATGATTCCGCCTTTCTTTCATTATGCTTAAGACATCCACCGAACGAAATAATGCGTGGCTTGAATATCCAAGAAATGTTCGTTCAAAGGAGATGATGATGAAAACAATCTGACAACAAACAATACAGCTCCCTCTCGCAGGCGCTGCGCCAGGCATTGCACACTCCCGCCAGTGCTGGGAAAAGTCGTCGTCTACATCCCTTAAATGTATATGCCACACAGAACATTTCATTCTCTAGAATAGTTTATAAGTAAAAATGGTGGAACCCTTTTGGAACAGTAGATATTAAGAAGTTAATTTAAGGTAAATTAGTCACCGTCATTTGCAGCCTGCCTTTAGTGGTAGGAGTCCTAGTGGTGCAGTCGTTAGAAGGCGGGCTGCTCACTGCAAGGTCAGCGGTTCAAACCCGCCAGCGGCTCCACTGGAGGAAGATGAAGGCTCTTTATTCCCGTACAGAGCCACAGACTTGGAAACCCACAGGGGCAGCTCTTCCCTCACCTACAGGGTGACAACGAGTCAGAAATGACCACAAGGTTAAGGTGAAAGGCATGAAGGAGACCGACCACCAGGAGGAAGTTTCCAAAGTGGGTTGTACTAATTTCTTACAATATTTCTAACATAACAAACATGTATATTAATGTATTTACTCTATAGTCTGTATCGCTGAGAACATTTTGACTCTGAAATTTAAGAAAGATAGAAAAAGTATACACTAATATCCGCATCTATAAAGAAATTGTTATTTGTTACATCTTTGGGGAGGCTGCTTTTCAACATGGTAACATTTTATAACAAGTCCTGAAGCAGCATGAAGATAAGGAATGGCTTTCTGTGTGTCTTATCGCGGTTGCTTGGGAGACATAATAGATAATTTAGCATTCATATGTTTACATAACAGGGTCACTTCAAAAGAGTTGTCCCTCTCCCAATTCTACTAGCAAGTTAAAAAACATACATTCAGGATCCAACATCGAAACAAATACTTAAGCACAATATAATGACCACTGAGAGTCCATTTTTCTCCCTGAGATCCTAACACATCTCTGAGATGGAAATACCTTCTTCTGAAAAGCTCTGATGGGTTGCTTTAGCACAAAAAAATCCCCCAAAACAGATGATTTCACCTATTCTCTTGACAACTCATATAATAATGTCACCCTTCCAGAATAATTCTTCCCCCTTGAAATTAAGCCATAACATAAAATGCCTTGCTTAACAATGGTATAGTAGTGACGTGGGATACATGTACATATGTAATTTGTGTTGAGTTACAGAACTATATAAGAACTGATTTTTTACTTAGTGAAACCATCTGTCAACTATACACCTGATATTGTTCCAGTGTGTTTCCAGGTAAAATTGCAGTAAATAAATAGAAGACTCTGCTCTTAATAAAGGATGGGTTACTTGCCAGCTGTACTTCTTATAAGAAGGTGATGTGAAACCTGCCTACCCTGGCCTCGCTGTCCTAGTGAAACCCCCTTCCTGCCTTCCATCCCAGCCAAGAGCCTCTCTCAATCGGCTCATAGACTAGCTACGAAAAGCACTGCTTTCGAATGGAGCCTCTGTGATTTGAACATTAGTCTCCATCAGCGGTTCTTAGCCTGTGGGTCGAGACCCCTTTGGGGGTCGCCCGATTCATAACAGCAGCAAAATGACAGTGATGAAGTAGCAACAGAAATAATGTTATGGTTGGGGGGGGGGGTCACCACAACATGAGGAGCTGTATTCAAGGGTCGTGGCATATGAGAACCACTGGTCTACCTCTTCACTGCTTGGGTTTAGGGAACGTTCCTTAAAGGACAGAATCATTTGATTCCTATTGATTTCGGTCTGTTCCTTGGGACAAAGAAATGATGGCTGGTGCTTCAGTAGCCGAACTGGACCACGGGGCAACCTTGACGTGACAGGCCAGAGGAGAAGTCGGCAGAGCGTCAAGACAGAAAGAGTTGTTGTGCTACCTCCACACAACACTGACTTCCACTCGGGGTTTCTCAGTCGGAGAAAACAGACCTCAAAGAAATTCACCCACTGCCATTGGGGTTTTATGACGTGGGCTTAGACCTAATCCTAATCCTAGGCTTTTTTTTTTTTTTTTTGCTGAGGACAAACTGAGTGACAGAAGGACATGGGAGAAGAGAGAGGGTTTTCATCGTAGTTTTTGTTGGATAATGTGATATTTTGAAGCAGGTAGATGTATTACTTAGTCAGAAGTTAAACTGTGGTAAACGAAGAAATAAGCTATATTGAAATATTAGGAATTGTTATTGTTGCATTAAAACAGAACTTTATTTTAGCAAAAAGTTCACAATAATCTCGATACAAAATACTTATTTTTATAAATACAGGTAGTTTGATCAGAACCTCAGTCATTTCTTAAGCAAAATTGTGATTTGCATCAACCCCGACATCAGTGTCCTCACCTCCATAGCCAGGGGACCTTCTGCAGGTGGCTGCTGCCTGAAACTGCTTGTTGAACAAACAAAATGTCATAAAATGCATCGCTATTGCAAAATGCTCTCATCTGTATGTGCATGACAGATATCCATAAAACGGGATGTACGAGGGAGACTTTATGCAAACAGAGGGGGAAAAGATGAGAATTTTTGAGTGGAAGCTTAGCAGAACACAGTTATTGGTAGTTATTTAAGCTTGCAGGCAAACATTTTAAGTCCGTTTATTTATCTGCCCCAATAACTCATTTCCTTCCATGAGCATTCACTGGCTTTCTGGCAGATGTAATAATCCCCAGGTGAAGGGTGAAAAGCATATTTTGTGGGGTTGGGGGCAGGGTTCTTATTAAATAATCATTGTAAAAACTTTACCCCAATTCTCAGGACTGTTTTTACTTAAAAAAAAAGAGTTAAAAAAAATCCCCCCCCCTCCAAAAGCCAGTCAAATTCAGCAGTAGGGGGAAAATGTTCTTTTTAAAAAAAGTTCTACTAAAACAATCCAAAAGATTACATCTTACGAAATGCACACATGGTTAAATTTTTAAATTGAGCACGTCAGTAAATAACTCTCTAAGCAGGTGGTAAGTCAAGAAATTTTATCTACAGTTTATCCAAATGCACTGGAAGACATTTTTGTTTGTTTGTTTTATTGAAAAAGAAATCACCTATCTTCCCAAAAGGGAATGCTAACAATTATAACCAGCTTATATGAAAATTTGATTAGAATAGCTCAAATGGATTTTGCAAGGAAGGCCTTTTTACTGAGCAAATCCATGAAACTTTGGAAAGATTGATAGGGATGTATAACTTACTTTGTCAGGTTCATTTTTCATGTCTTGGTAATAAATGTTATTTTGATAAATAAAGATGATTTTCATTGCATTTATTGCGCTGTGATTTTTACTCAGCCGTGGTTCCTCGAGTAATATGAGAAGAAGGACCACAACCAGCAGTCAAGCCGCTAACTCCTGTTTCTTTTTAAGTCATTTGTCAGCATTTCTCCATCTGTTTAAGAATGAGGTGAAATGATGGCATGGCTTTCACCACATCATCCACAGAGAAAATGCCCAGGGTGCGTGTGTGTGTATGTGTGTGTAGAACAGCCTCACAATTTCTGGATTAGCACTGATGAGGGGGCTGTAAAATGCTTGAGGAAAATTCCTATCATCTTTTAATTCCATTTTCCCACCAACTTTTGGAAGGGCTCTTGGATTATTCTGCACGATTTGCCCCTCACCATTGCCTCTGGAACCTTTCTGTCTTAGGCCTAGTAAGCAAAATGATACCAATGAGAGTGTGGGGGCGGGGGATGTTGTACACACACAACAAAATAAAGTTGCAACAACAACAACTTGGGGGACTTCAGTACCCGCCCCTTGGCATGAATCCAGGCATCACGGGGAGGGAGAGGAGAGCCGCTCATCCTCGTTAGGTTGCTGGCTGGTGTCTGACGGAAGTAAAGCAAACCCGATGGAGCCCGATGCCGGGAGCGCTGAGAGCCTCCTGGCACCCCCAAGAAGGAAGGGTTGGAATGGTACTGGCTGCCCGTGTCCTTTTAGGGATGGGCTTGACTTGACAGCTGATGAATAAAGATACAACCATGGGAAGACAGCTTTTACATTTGATATAAAACTGTTGTCAAAACACTGTCCACAAGGTACATAATTTTCCCTGTCAAAGTCTCTGTGTGATATAGCCCTCTGGAATTCAAGGACAGGAAAAAAAAAGTTTGCCATTCTTCAAGAACGGCTACATTATAAGAGGGAAATAATAATGATCTGACTTAAGAAGCGTCTTAGCAAACACATTTCCAGAAGCGTAAGCGATCCTTCTGACATAGTATTTATTGATTTGCTCTCGGTCGGGCTGCTAATTGAAAAGTCAGCAAGTTGACACAACAGCGCTGCTCTGGAGGTACGGGCTTTCCAGCCCCATAAACAGTTCCCACCTCGGGAGCCCCCAGGGGCGGTCTACCCTGTTCTCTGTGGCTGCCAAGAGTTGGCATCGACTCCATGGCCGTGAGTTTGCTTGTTTTTGGTTTTAGTGCCCAGTGGCACTCTGCTAAAGACCTACCTTCTAGGAGACGCCGCGATGTAGGGCCAATAGCACCCAGAATCAATGAGAACAGCGGTTCTCAACCTGGGGGTCGCAACCTCTTTGGGGGTCGAATGATCCTTTCACAGCGGTTGCTCGATTCATAGCAGTATCAAAACGACAGTTATGAAGTAACAACAAAAATAATGTTATGGTTGGGGAGGAGGGGTCACCACAACATGAGGAACTGTGTTCAAGGGTCGCAGCACAAAGAAGGTTGCAAGACACTTAGCCGGTAATGGTCTGAGCACAGCAGACGAGGGAAAAGCAAACTCCCGGCCGGCCGCCAAGTGGACTTGACCTCATGGGGACCCTGCAGAAGGTTTCCAAGGCTTAGTGGTTAGTTCCCACCCTTGACTCTTCCATGGAAGTGCTCCCCAAGGCTTAGGGGAACTGATACACTGCTACTGGTGAACACAGTGCTTGGAACTGGTCTAGTGGACTGACATCCCACATTTGTTCTACACACCTCTCAGAGCATCTTTCTCTCTAGCTGGAAAGCTACAAACCATGCCAAAGACTCTAGGATTTAGGCTTGGTTAGTCTCCAAATGGGGGGGAAGCCCTGGTGGCATAGTGGTTACGAGTTGGGCTGCTAACCGCCAGGTCAGGAGTTCCTAAACATCCGCCACTCTGAGGGAGCAAAACGGCTTTCTAGTCCTATAAAGAGTTACAGCCTCAGAAACTCACAGGGGGCAGCTCTATTCTGTCCAATCGGGTCCCGACGAGTCAGCATTGACGTGATGACAGTGAGTGTATCTTCAAATTGGTCCAGGTTTACAAGTTGGAAGTCAGGTGGCACCCAAGCTTTGGTTGTTTTGGGTTGCAAGTTTGGCTGTGGGGTAGCACCGGCAGTTCCCAGGGTCTGGTCACTTTGCAGGTGCTGAATGGCAGTTCTGGTGGTGTGCACCACAACAGACACAGCATGCTCGCTTAGCAAGCAGCAATAGTGGGAGTTTCCGGATGCGATGGACTTCCTGAACGGGAGTGGCAGTGAGGCTCTGGACCAACAAAGGAAGCAGTGGTCTCAATGCCATCCAAATCCAGCCCACAGAGACGGGGATACCTATTTGTGCTATGGCTTTGGATATTGCCCAACAAAGTTCAAATGAGAGGACTACTTCAGTCCTCTCAGTGGTTCTTTAATCCAACCAATCATTATAAATTCATTCATTGTAATTTTTTTTGCTCCAAGTAATTTTGGTATCTGCAGCAGAGTTCACTTCAGCAAACATATGGCTCCGAAGAAACAAAATAATAAAATAATATCTAAAATCTACAAAGAATGGGCATTTCAGAATTATGCTCAGGATTAACGGGTGGTAACTACTTTCCATGACTCCCAGAGAGTAAGAGTGAACTTGGTGACTTTGGGATTTTGTAAAAGACTAGGAAAGTCTAATGCTTAACATATTCTCTTAGACGGAGATATTTAGATGGTTAGTATTAGAATAAGATCAAGATTTAAAACAGCAAGTAAGAAAAGAGTGCTGGAGCGAAAACTGTTGTGAGAACCGACTTTCTTAAGCAAGTATTCATTGCTTATTAACTCACAGTCCTGTATTTTATTTGGCAACTCTAGTTGGTGAGTGTACCTTATCACTGCTGAATCATCTTATTCCATATCAGCTGATGGACCTGGGACTATCTCGAAGATTTAAGATATCTACCTTCAAACAGAAAGTGCAAGCTCTTTGTGGGAGTTTTGTGCCTTGTTAAGTAGTAGAGGAAAAGGGGTACATGAAACTCATAGTTGATCTCTTCGGGGCCTTGTCCAGGGGATGCACCCCAAATTTTTTGGCCCTCGTTAGCCAAATCTGTGTCCTTTCCCCCATTGGTTGTCAAGAAACTCAAAAGCCACAGAAGAATTCAGTTTCTTCTTATGTCTCTCAATAGATTTAGTGTAAGCCATCTCAAATCCTGGTATGAGAGAGATGAAATATAAACTATGGATTGAAACAAGTAAACTGCCTTTACTCTCTGGGAGTCAGGGATGATCAATGAAATAAATGGTTCTGAAAGTTACACACAACAGAACCAATTCCTAATTTCTGGGCCTTTGAACAAACAAATCTGTCTTGGAAGAAGTGCGGCCAGAATGTTCCTTAGAAGCAAGGATCACAAGATGCTGTCTCACATGCTTCGGACATGTCGTCAGGGGCGACCAGTTCCCCGGGGAAGGACATCATGCATGGTAAAGTCGAGGGGCAGGGAAAGGGTCCCCTTGACTGGATGGACTGACACAGTGGGCTGAGACACAACAAGCGTGAGGATGGCAGGGCCGGGCGGGGTTTTGTTCTGTTGTACAGTGGGTTGCCCCGACTGGATGGCACCTAACAACATGTTTGTGGGGGAGCATTAAATAACTTTTTTATTCACTTCAATACTCACATAAGTTAGGAAATTGGCCATTCAAATTAAAAAACCCGACACTACCGCTGCTCTGAATATATTCTTGTTTTTCCCTGAGACTAAAAGATGTATTTTAGAATTTCAACTTTGACTTACCAAGGTTTGAACTTCATGACTCAGAGAAGAGAGCCGTATTAAGCGGGTAAGTCTTTTTCCTGGTTAAAGGTGTTTTACCGCTAAAGCACAGAAAGTGAAAACATGCTAACCTTTGAAATGTAATATATATTTGGAAAAACAAAATAAGTTGCAACGTAGCTAAATGTTGCTCATATCTAGAGAGAACATGGAACACTCTGGCTAGCAATTAGCTGACTAGGAAATCACTGCATTTCAATCAGCCTAATATGGCAGCTGTTTCTCACAGGCCGAGGAAAGCTGAGGCATTCAGCCTATCAGGGCAGGATTCGGCTGCTTGTTTCTTCTTATCCTTGTTAGACGCTTCCCATAAGGGACTTATTATTATCCACAAGAAGAAATAATAGAAGTAAACAGAAGCCAGAGGAAAGGTCCAGACTGGCACGCATTAACTGCTTGTCAACTCCGGTTTTCCTAATGAATTGCCCTGTTGCTCTGTATTGCACTGATTACACTACAACAGCTTCCATTAGTCACTGCAAATACAACTTAGTGCCACCTTATTTACATCCTATTGCAAATAATTAGCATTTCATATGAGAATCGTCCACGGCACTTCTGAACTTGCGGCAAGACTATTCGGCATCATCCACTGCTTGGTTCCATCACGGACAAGCTTGAAAACAGACGCTGTCCTCTTTAGTTACAACGGTGTCACCAATGAATTCTGCCATGGCTTACGTTCCTACCAGTATTGTAGCTGGGGTATCAAAACGCGGCTGTAATTAGACATTGAAAGCGTGACTTCCCTAGTGGCAGAACTGTCACAGAAGGGGAGAAATTGCTATTCAAAGTTTACAACAACGCAAACCTCCACAATTATTGCTAGACCACGAATGCGACCATTTTAAACAGCAGAAAGCACCTTCAGAAAAAGCCTGATGGCAACGGGAAAAGACAGAGAACACGATGCTTCCTAGGCTCCGATGCCCACTGCCGTTCTCTGCCTAAAATTTATAATTACTTATTAAAGCCAAACCTGATTATTCACTTGGCAAGGAAGTAGTTCCTTGGAAATGTAGCTGCCATACTTAACAGAATGGAAAGCCTATTCCATTATAAAAATCAAAGCCCATTTTACAAGTACATTAGCTCCAGAATTAAATATATAGATCGGCACACTATATTACTGCATCTAACTAAATTTACAGAAAGCATTTTGCGTGAGACTAGTTATTTTCATCCATTTATTTGCATGACATGTGGGTATTCGTACACGAACACACACATATGGAGTATTTTACATTCAACTGACATTTTCTCCCGCATACACATCTAACACAACAGGAGCCAATGAATCAATTCATTCCAATTTTGTGTGAATGTGCCCTTCCCAGAAATAAACTAGCTAATCTGGACACAACACCCCAAATTTCAGGCAATAAATAAACCCAAATTTTCAATAAATATGGGGAAAGGCAATTTGGGGACTTAAGAAACAATAAATAGGAGAGAGCAAAAGGTTCATCAAAACGGAAGTTGTGTACACGTCGGTCGGCGGGCGAAGGGTAGGGCACCTTTGGTGCCTGCACAGAATGGAAAACGAGGCTACGTGAAAGAAGCGCCACGAGTCTGCGCAACACCTCGTGACATGGGTAAGGTTGGAGGCCGGTATGCCGAGTGAAATCAGTCAGAATGAAAAGGGCAAATAATTCATGAAGCCACTGTTATAAAAACTTTTTTTAAAGAAAGAAAGGGACGAGAGGCCTACAGTGTAAGAAACAGACCTTGATGGTTACTAGGGGGAGAGAGGGGGAGAGAGCAGAAGTCAAGGGCTGGAGATAGACAGGTGTTCACTTGGGTGAAGGAGACAACAAGCTCCAACAAGGGGGAATGCCCCCAAATGATGGGAACACAGGGAATGACTTGGGGAGGTTTGAGGAGTAGTTGAATGTAAAATTGATTTTCTGCTCTGCAAACTTTCACCCAATTCACAATGAATGATTTAGAAAAAGAAGAAAGTAAAATAAAAAACAAGGACAACCCTGTCAACTGTAAAGGGAATCCTATTAATAGGGGACAGGAGTCACTCTTTCATAAATTTGATTTTTGCGCCATAAGAACAGGCTACCCATTACAGATAGAATTAATGAGAACCTGAAAATAATGGCCAATTTGAACCAGTTGAATATGTATAAACACTAGTGAAATATAGCACGGAACAGGAAAAATGTGTACAGTGAGGAAGTACTGTTATTATACTGTATACATACACTGGTTTATTACAAAGGAAATGAGTTAAAACACGTTTCTGTGATGCATGGATAGCTGCCGACAGGTTCTCTCAGTCACATATTGTCTTGGTCTCCTTGGGCTGCCTTCAATTAAAGCAATGACTTCCAAGTGAGATGTGGGCCAGTCAAGGCACGGAGATCAGCAAAGAAGGCAGAGCAACTGTTTTTGGGGATTCCAAATGACTAGTCTAGATACATTTCCTTAGAAAACACAGGACAATCATAAAGGCTTGTTAGAAAGAAGTTTTAAGAAAATGAAAAATTATACTAGTGAGAAAAAGGCCAGGAAAATTGTGCCAATAGTTTTTGTTCCATCACCAATGATGCACGTGGCTCATTTTTTCAGGGTAACAAGAGCTGCCCTTTAAGAAGTCTGCTGATAAACCCTGCCCCATCCGCCCTACAGCCATGATCTCTCCTTTTCATACTTTGTTTCTTCATACAAGCGTCAAGAACATAGAGAAGGAACACAGCTTTGGGTCACGCCAGATGCCCAAGCTGCCGGGGTGGTGTGGTGCGATGCGGGGTGGTGTGGTGTGGTGTGGGGCGGGGTGGGTGGTGCTTGGTGGGGTGGTGTGGGGTGGTAGGGTGCGGGGTGGTGTGTGGTGCGGGGTGGTGTGGGGTAGGGTGGTGTGGTGTGGTAGGGTGCGGGGTGGTGTGTGGTGCGGTGTGGTGCAGTGTGGTGTGTGGGGGGGTGTTTTGGTGCAGGGTGGAGTGGTACGGGGTGGTGTGGGGTGGTGTGGTGTGGTGCAGGGTGGTGTGGTGCGGGGTGGGGGTGTGGTGTGGTGTGGTGTGGTGCGGGGTGGTGTGGTGCGGTGTGGGGTGGGTGGTGCGGGGAGGTGTGGTGTGGTGCGGTGCGGGGTGGGTGGTGTGGGGTGGTGTGGTGCGGGGTGGGGGGGTGGTGTGGTGTGGTGCAGGGGTGGGGAGGGTGGTGTTGTGGTGCGGGGTGTTGTGGTGTGGTGCGGGGTGGTGCGGTGTGGGGTGGTGTGGTGCGGTGTGCTGTGGTGTGGGGTGCTGTGCTGTGGTGTGCTGTGGGGTGCTGTGCTGGGGTGTGCTGTGGGGTGGGGTGGTGTGGTGGAAAGCAAAGCGCACGGACTGCCTGGCAGCCCATTTGTGGGATACAATCATCGCCTCAAGAAGAGCACACGACTTGATGGAGCCTCTGTCAAGAACAATCACTGCACAACTGGATCATTTTACTTAAACACTTCTATGATTTTAGAGCAATATTTTTACATACTCACGTATAAACACGGGCGAATATAAACTAGGGTATCTAATTATTTTACCAGTTTAATTTGTAGAGGAATATTAGTTCATAAAATGAAGCCAATACCCTTGTAGATCTGCAGTTTCCTGTATCTCTAAAAGTAGAAAAGAGAACCACGAGGAAGGACCTGTGCACAGGTCCAGAAGGCAGCACGCATCAGGAGGAGGAACAGGAATTCCAGAGCAGAGTTGTCAGAGAACTGAGAAGTCAGTGTGTGGAGAGGAGAGCTGCATGTGCAGCCTGAACCCATCCTAGTCGTTGGGCGTCAGCACTGCTGGGCGGCCACAGTGATAATAACGACGCAAGTCACAGGTAGAACAAGAGCCTGGTAGCTGAACTGGAAGACTACTTGTATATGACATCACTCTGCAGACTAGCCATTGCCACTATGGACATTTATTTAAGTTCACTTGTGCTATCTACAAAACGGACATGCAATGACCATCTACTTTACAGAGACACGGTGATGACCAAGTGAAGCGATGCTTGTGGACTACGCAGTACGTACGTAACGGTGCCATAAATTGAAATAGTGTCTCTGCAGTCAGGGCTGTCTCTTCTCATTGTCCTTATTCAGTGTGCACGCCGAAGACAATCACCAGAGAAACTGGCTAACAGGAAGAAGAATGTGGCATCAGGATTGGAGGGAGGCTTATTGGCAAGCTGCGCACAGACCTGATCTTGCTTTCTGAAAGTGGGGAGGATTGGAAGCACTTGCTGATGAAGATCAAGGATCAGTGTTCTAATGTAAGGAAGACCCAAATCCTCACAATTGGGCCCAGAGGTAGCATCATGATAAACAGAGAGAAGATCGAAGTTATCAAGAATTTGTCTTGCTCTAGCTCTATATAATGCTCACAAAAGCAGCAATCAAGAGATCAAAAGCCGGGGTGCACAGGACCTCTTTAGAGTACTGTAAAGCGAGAGCGTTAGTTGGTGACTAAGTTGTTGGTCCCTGACCCAAGCCATGGCGTTTTCAATTGCCTCACCTGCTTTTGAAATTCAGGACCATGAGAAAAACGGATAGCTCTGAATCGTGGTGCTGCCGGCACATGGGCTGCTGAAAGCACAAACCGGGCTGTCCTTCAGGAGGTCAGGCCAGAGTGACCTCGGAGGCAGGGAGGGCGAGAATTTGTCTCAAGCACCTTGGCCACGTCTTCAGGAGAGACGGGTCCCTGTGGAGAGGACCTCAGGTCTGGTGAGGTGGCGGGGCAGTGAAAAAGAGGAAGGTCCTCAGGAAGATGGACGGACAGACACTGCAACGAGGGCTTCAAACACGGGCGCCGTTGCGAGGACGGCGCGGGAATGGGCGGTGTTTTGTTCTGCTGTGCCGAGAGTGTACATGGGTTGGAACTAACTCCATGGCACCTAACAAAAAACATCATTGCTGTCAGCAACAAACCAAAATGCTTTACCTTCTCCAAAAGTGCACCGGGGGCTGATCCCAGCCCCGCTCCCTAACTTCTTTGTTGCTCATGATTCATTCACCCCCACGTTGTCAACATGGCCCTCTTGCTTGTTGCTCTACGTCTCGGTCTCAACGCACTAACAATTCTTGCTCCTGAGTTTTGCTGGGTGGTTCTGGGTCTTTCGTTTGTAACGGCTCTCAAATGCTAATATCTAAGAAAGGTTTCTGCCATTTGTTACGACCCCTCATTTGTTTCCTTCATAGCATTTTCATAAACTGAAATGGCTCTCTTTACTTACTCACTTGCTATTTCTCTTCCCACAGAATGAGGTGAACCTTTTAAGAACTACCAGAGCAGGGGTAGGTCTAGCTCAACACAAAGAGCAGAGGCTTCTGAGAGCTGCACAATGAACATCTGCCGAATGCATGTCTCAGCAGTAAACCACAACGCAATGAAGAAGCTAGGTTTTATATCCAGCAGAAAATTGTTTTCTAAACTCAAGTGTTTAATTCTGATTAATGTCCCATACGTTTCAAATAAAATAAAATCCAATCATGTAATTATATTAAGAAAGAATATTCAGGACACTGAGATAAGCAACAGGACCACAACAAAAAAGAAAGCTGTTTTGATAAATATTAAGCAATCTAATTAGACAGCTACCATACCTACCTCGGTACAATATTTCTGACCTGCAAATTGCGCCTCCACACTAAAAAGGCAGCTCTGTAATTACACCAATCACCACAGTCTAAAAGCTTAGAAACAGAATGAGTCAATCAAAATGAAAGACATAATTGCCATCTTCATACAAGGTGGCTTGTTATCGACAGGCCAATAGAGTTATTCAATGAAACAAGAAAGAAACAGAAAGAATTATTCAAGTTGCTTAGCTTTATACAGTTGAAGTGGAAAGGAGAAAATAATAATTTAAAAAGTCTCTATCTCAATTGAGAAAGATTTCCATCGGCTTTGCTTCTGGAGTACTGGGTTTGGAAGATTTCTCACGTCGAGTTGGCTTACCGACCCTGTCAGAATCCTAGTGTTTGTTTCCCTAGGTCTCCTTTTCTGAGAACTGATCCACTGGGTTAAACTACACTGCATCTTTGTGGGATTTCAGATTTATTTAGAGCTGGGCGGCGGGGAACATCAGGTCCTCAGGCTCCATAGGGCCTCTGAAACCATCAATTATCAGATAACATCGCAACCTCACCAAAGGGCAGCAGTTCTAGCTATCAAATAGGCACAATTTAATTAAAAGGAGCAGTATGATCCTTGAATGATGCCATAAATATCCAAATGGTCCTTGTCAAAAAAAAAGGTTCTCCACCCTTGATTTACAACAACATAATAGTGTTCTCATAGCCAAAGTGAGTTAACAAACTTCAACTCTGATCCTATTATTCTGTAAGATTTGATTCATCCTATTTTATCTACACAGAATTCTACTGTGACACCTTCCCCAAAAGATTATCTTCTGGGGGAAAAAAAAGTGTTTACTTTTCTCCACTCCTTCAAAATTGAACTCAAATTACATTGTTCTAGTCTTTCTAGTCTGTTCATAGTCTTATTGTTAGTATTTATTTATAATTCTGTTTGTTGTAAGCTGGGAGTAAGGGAGCTTACTGTTAGTGATGTAATATATGCCTGTTGTGTTAGTCTACTTTACATTTCAGTCTATAAGCTCAGCATGAGGTCTAATTTCACGTATTTCTCAATAAGTATACATTTGGATTTGACATTATTTTATTTCTTTTGATACTGGACACTTCTCGGTTTTGTCTTTAGTTTCCTCATCAATAATATGAGAAAATTAGGATAAAACAATGTCTTCCAAACTGTAGGTTTATGAAAATTGTCTCCAGGGTGGCTTTTAAAGTGCAGCATAGTAGATTGAAACAGTGGAAAATAACCATCTGAGTAATGAGAAATGGTAGGTGGAAGTGTGTCAGTATCGGAGCCCTGGTGGCATCGTGGGTGACGTGTTGGGCAGCTAACCACAAGAGCGGGGGTTTGAAACTCCCAGCGGCTGCAGGAGAGCAAGCTGAGGCTCTGTACTCCTGGAAAGGGTTCCTCTGGGGAACCCGCGGGAGCAGTTCTACCCTGTCCTCTAGGGGGTGGCTATGTGTCAGAATGGTCTCAATAGCAATGAGTTAAGCTTTTTTGTTTATATATATGCTTTTTTAATTAATTGGTATTTAATGCATCTATCATATCATTCCATAGTTGAGTCACGTCAAGGAGAAGTGTACACTTGCTACCATAATCAGTACATAGGCTCCTTGATATCGTCTCTCCTTTACCCACCCACCCCACCACTGTACACACCCTCCTGCAAAACCTTTATTCTACTTGCTGCCTCCACAAGTTCATCGATCCTTGGTTCCATTTACTGAAAAATGGAAAAGCATGCAACACAGCTTCAAGAGGGTGACCTCCAGTGGCATAACACCTTTGAGATACTCCCTAATAGGAGCAGACAAAAACCAAACTAAACAACACAAATCAGAATATGGACAATATTGATATGGTCATGTATGTATGTAGTGGGCCGTAACCTAATGTGTTTTCCTAAAGTTGTGTCCCAGCTGGTAAGCCAGGGCTACCTTATGTTCTCCTGTCACTGCTCATTGAATTGCATGCAAACATATACATTTCCTGAAGAAAAAGAGCACCGGGGAGGAAGCACTCACATTCCAGCCAAACGCCTGTGGTTCGAACTCCCCAGCCGTCCCACTCGAGAAAAACATGGCCGTCCACAGGCAAGCACAGCCCCCTGTCGTGCCGCTCTCAGAATCAACTTGACGGCAATGGGCCTGGGATTGGCTGCACTCAAAGGAGACTATTAAGCACGTAATAAATATAGAAATGCTTGTAGGTTAGCAAGACATTCAAGGAATCGATTCCTAGTAATTTCTTTTTCTGAAAACAAAAACAAAGTCTGCAAAGTCAGAACTGAATTTCCAAAAGCCTTTTGAATCAAGAACATCCATAACTAAGTATATTTATTCAGAGGAAAATAACAAATGCTAAATAAAAATAAAACCACAAATGCTATTATTGAAAAATTGTTTAACATAAATCCTATGATCTTACTGTAAATTATGAAATAAAATATCTCTAAGTTCAAATATCTAGAAGTTTTCTTAAAAGAAATATGTATCTGACAAATTCTCTACATATAGCATTTGAAGAATGACAGTCAGATTGTGTCTATTTCTATTCAATTTAAAATCTTCTGGACTTTTCAGCATCATAATGTCTTCGGTTTCTGGAATGTTGCATAAGAACAAAAAACTCCGAAGCACACATTCACTCTACTCTCAGTTCATTACCAAGCTCAACAGGTTGAAGTGATATTCAGTGGAACCCAGGTGCTGTCCACAGCACATCCTTTTCCTGTTCTCCAACCACGGTTGGCTTTATTAAGTGAGTACATGTTCTTTCGAGTGTGAGCTGTTCCCACTGTGTTGCCACCTGTGGAGATGCTCAGAGAAAATGTTTCCCTTGATTGGCCTGTATCAAAATCTGTTTATATTCAAAGTTGGCATAACTGGTATAAAAACCAAGTTGCTATATATATCACACGCACACACTCAT